>NC_088922.1:51425000-51470000 GCF_038396675.1 Hydra vulgaris
GGCATAGAAAACTTTTTTTGAAAAGATTTTTGTGTAAGTTTATTTGAAACTTAGTTTTTAATATTTGTTATTGAATAAAAGTTTACTTTTACATATAAGATTTGCCTAAAAGATTTCTATGAAAGGATAAATATGCCAAAAAAAAATTTATTTGATAAAAATTTTTGATTTTGTTTCTATTTCATTTAAGTTTTTTTAAATTTTTTGAAAAGTATTTTTTTTTTTTTATGTAGCCAATTTGGAAATACCTTGATCTTTTTCCAAAAGAGGAGAAAAAATTTTATGAAAGCTGCTGCAAGTCGTTCTATTATGCAGTATTTTTTATTTGGGAGTATTACTTAGTCAACATCAAATACCCAGAACTTCGTTACAGATTGGCTTCACATTGGGAAGGTGAATTAATTTTAAATAATCTTGTTAATGTAGTTGGTACACACACTGTAGTGTAATAATGTAGTTGGTACACACACTGTAGCAACACTCCCTTTATATATATATATATATATATATATATATATATATATATATATATATATATATATATATATATATATATATATATATATATATATATATATATATATATATATATATATATATATATATATATATATATATATATATATATTTATATATGCTTATATATATTTATATATGTTTATATATACTTGTATATGTTTATAAATGTTTATATATATTTATATATGTTTATATATGTTTACATATATTTATATATGTTTGTATAAATTTATATATGTTTGTATAAATTTATATATTTATTTATATTTATATATATTTATATATGTTTATATATATTTATATACGTTTATATATATTTATATATGTTTATATATATACATATATATATATATACATATATATATATATATATATATATATATATATATATATATATATATATATATATATATATATATATATTATCTTGCCTAATTATTGCTATAAAAAGAAATTTATATAAAGGCAGCTGGTTTTGCTTACAATTTATAAAAAGGTGATGGAATGGCATACTGCTGCATCTAGCCTAGCTTTGAGCACTGAATATATATTTTGGCAGGCGACATTAGTGATTAGCATTTTTGTGGGCTTTTTTGATGTTTAGTTAAAAAAGCTCATAGAGAAAATATAATGATTATGATAATTAGCTACATTTTATTCTGCAGGCTTGTGGGAGTTTCTATATATAAAAAGTTCCTGCTTCTAACGATAGCTTTATTAGTTCTTGAAGAAAAATCTGAAGAAAAAAAAATTGAAGATTTTTTTCAGCCATTTTTTCTAGAGATTATATTGAAGATTCAAGCTTAAAGATTTAAATAGAAAAAGTGTCTGCTTCCTGTGACCTTCTTCCATAACCTTCCAAAATTGATACTTTAAAACAGCTTTAAAAAAGTACTACAATCCAAGCCTTGCCAGGATCTGCCTGTGGTCACACGCCTTGTTCATCCACATTTCAAATAATTTTTTTAAACAACTTGACCACGTTTTTATATAGAAGCTTTTAAAGAATTTGCGACCAAGTAAAGCAAAAATGAAACTTCAGAGAATAAAAAATACTTGAAGAAAGGAAACTAATATTATAAGAAACAGAAAATCTACTAAAATAAACTAAAAAATAAATTGAAAATTAAAAAAAGTTTTTGTCAAAAAAAAAATAGTCATAAATATTTTACTGTTTTTGTTTCTTTTATTAGGACATTTGTTATTTTCCCCCAACAAAATTAATACAAGTTGACGAAAAAAGCAGATAAGAATAAACAAAAACAAAAACATTTTTTAACATACAATTTATTTTTGACTTTTTTCAGTCTATATATTAAGGAAATACTTTACTACTTGGGCTAGAAATTTAGAAAATTTTTAAATTTCTTTTTCAAATGTTTTTGCTAAACTTAAGCGTTTTTATCAATGCAGAGGAAAGTGAGAAAACTAATGGCCGTTTATTTGTGAAATTTTTTATTTTTTAACAAGTTTTTCATGTAAAAAAAAAATAAAAGGTCATAAATACTAATTTTCAAATATAAAATATTTGTTGTTTTCACTAGCCCCATTGAAATAGTCTGCGCTTTTGATGGGTTCTCCAAAATGTGCATTTAAACCTGATAGTTTACTTCCTGAGGAAGTTATTTACAATGCTCCAAAAGCTTTTGGGCTAGTGCATTGTTATTTTATTGATCTTTTTTATCAATTTTTATCTGTTGTAAAAATATGGTGTAACTTTTGTGTGAAGCATGAAAACATGATTCAAAGCAAAACTTCAACATGGGGTCAGCTAGAAATACTGTAAACGCTTTTCAGGTTCAACATTTATAATATAAAAAACGTCAGATATGATATAATAAACATAGTATAGTAAATGTCAAATAGAAAAAACATCAAATATAGCAAAAACATTTTAAAAGTTTCTCATAGTTTCTAGCGTCTCTTGTGTATATACCAAATTAGTTTCTTAATATACGAACTGATAAAAATCATGAATAAATTACATATCAAAACTTTCAATTTTTGTGAAATCCTAATAAGTTAAAATATGTTTTTTTCATCAACTTGTATCAAAACCAGTAGCTAAAAAAAACAACCACCCTAAAAAAAAGAATACATAAGTTGTATAAAATTTTATTAAAAAAATTTATTCTTTTCAATTTTCTTTTTTCATTTATTAAAATTTTCAAGTTTATTTAATTAAAATTTGATAGTTCGTTAAAATTTTGTTTCCTTTTTTTAGTATTGGTTTTTTTTCAGTGAATAAGTTTAGCTTTTTACCGCGAGTTATTGAAACCTTTTAAAAGTTAAAAGATGCAAACTGCTGTGGTTAGTGCATCTAAATAATTTGTTTCAAATGTAGACGGACAAGGCATGTGACTGCACACGCTTCCTGGGAACTCTTGATAATCTGGATCATATCAACTTAGTGCTTACTGGAAAAAGTTTTCTATCTTCGTTAACTAAACCAAAAAAATCTGCATCACCATAATTGCTAAAAAAGAATGCTTTGATGTATCTGATAGTTTTTTTAGGCCTAACAGAGTTCGAATAAAGTGATAACGTATTACGATATCTGGAAATGCTTCTCGTCTTTAATTTTTTAGCTTTTAAAAAACCGTAAAACTCTGTTTTGATCACTTAACTCAATAACTGTTATTCAAGAAAAAATATTTATATAGAACTTGAACTATGAGATGAAATCTTATTGTAAAACCATATTATTACTATTATTTTTATTATTATTAAAGATTATGATTTAAACTTTATTATTTTAATTAATTTTATAAATCATCAAATAAAACTAGAAAAATAAAGCGCAATAAAGTAGGATATAGTTATTAAAAAACAACTGCTAATTACAATAGTCTATAGGAATTTTGCAGTGATCAAATATTTTAAATAAAAGAAATCGTTCAATTAGACATAAAATACTTTTTTTATCTTATTTAAATCTTATTCAATATTTTCTTATAAGTTTAATGCTTGCAACTCTTTTGCAGTTATGTAAAATTAAAGACAGAGGAGTTAAAAAAATGAAAACTAATTTAAACTTCTTATAGTATTTTTAAAACAAAACAAAAAAGCTCTAATAACTTATTTTAAAATCCATCTTTTTTATTGTTATTTTTATTACCAATTAATTTCTAATTTAAAACATTTAAGTTTTTAAATAATCCAAACTTTCAAATTTAAACTTTTCCCCTAAACAAAAATTGGTTTCATAAAGTGCGCAAATAGCTTAAGCATAATTTTTTATTGGTTGATTTTTAAATTACCGTGCAAATTTTTCAGACCTTAAGTAATAATTATTTTTTTCTTTTAACTTTTTCTTTCAAATTTATAATTCTTATATTTACCTGGTGTTTAAAAAAGCAATAATTAGAAATATGTAAGTTTTGACTGTCATTATATTTGCAGTAGTAACTTTATTGTTTTGTTTTTTCATTAATTTTTGCATATGATAAATTGACTGTTTCATTAAAACAGTGTTTACAGTTTTTAATAAACTAAGAATTTAATGACCAGAAATATTTCTGGATATTGCAATTCGCGATCACTTAATTCGAGCCTTGCTTAAATAAATCACATTTGACAAATTTATAAATAGCATTTAGAAGTTAAAATCTCACTGAACAGTTAGTGTGAGTCCTGCTATAGTAGAATTTAAAATATATAACTCAAACTAAACTTCTTTGTTATGAAATGTATGCTGATATCAGTTTTGCTTTTACAATATTTGGTGTATATTAGTAGCTTCTACTATTAAATATATACAGCATACATACAAAACATTTATCTTTAATTAAAAGTTTTGTTAAAGCATTAAAATTTAATTCTTATTCTATACATAGTATTTTAAAAATATTTTATTTTTAATCATCTATTGGTGAATTTTCCTTAATCAGATTATTTAGGATTGCAGTCATAAAGAATGCTCATTGAAATGTTTTACTTTGTTCTTAAGGCAAAAGCATTGAGAGTGCACAAAAATCAACAAATCTAAAAACATTGAATGGCATTAAATATTGGTTATTTACATAAAAACATATATATATATATATATATATATATATATATATATATATATTATATATATATATATATATATATATATATATATATATATATATATATATATATATATAGTCCCTCAAAATCCTTAATAAGACAGGTCCCTATTATTTTTTTAAAAAATATTTTTTTAAAGTATACTATGTTGGGTCTCAAAAGAATCGAAATTATATAAAAATTTTAAAAATAATCATCATTTTATAAAAGATGTTGAGAAAAAAAATTTAAATAAAATTTTTTTGTAGAAGTTTTTTAAGGCAGTCAAATTTAAGGTAATAGTTTTTATTATAAAATGATGATTATTTTTAAAATTTTTATATTATTTCGCTTCATTTGAGACACAATATAATATACCTTTGAAAAACTTGTTTTTAGATCATAATATGAGGGAACAACAAGTTAAATAATATTTACTCTTGGTATTGCTTTGTTTTTTCTTAACAGCATGTATTTAATAGCTTTTTCATTTATAATTTATGTCTTTGACAGAATTTCAGTAGAATTCATTTTAATTGATATTAAAATATTTTATTGAAAAAGTAATCTAATTTAAGTATTAAAATGTTCCCAAATAAGACTTTGAGTAACATTTCAAGATCACATATTGAAAACTTTTAAAGTTTTACTTGCCTCTCTTTATATAGTGTATCTTAAAATGTTTTTTAATATAACGAATCGATCAAAAGTTTTGACTATGGAAAATTTATAAATGTTGTAAACTTCACATGATCATAACTTTCAAATACTAAAAGATTATCAAATAAAATTTAAAACCTGTTAAGTTTAACATATTTTCCTAAAAAAAAAATTTATCAACTTGTTGCCCTTGTGTTCATGGCAAAACATTTTAAGGCATTTTTGTTTCCAGGTTTTAATCACAGCAATTTTTTGCAAAACATTTTTATTTGACATAAGCATGAACATACTTAAGTTTGGAGTTTGGACAATACCTTAAAAACAATATGTGAATCATCAAAAAAATCCTGCCTATGCTTCTAAAGGGCAGTTAATGCTTCTTTGCCATTATGAAGCCAACTTACCAAGGAGAAGTGAAACTCAATATAAAACTCGAAATCTTCTGTGTGCTACTATCAGAAAAACACTCAGTCCTGGTCTACAAAACAGGGTAATGTCACAAATTGGCCATTAGGTTGTAATTAACTTTTTTTCTTTTTAATTATAACCCTCTACAAGGCCAAGAAGGCTACTACAGTAGAGGAGGCTACTTTTTTATGGTTATAACCCTCTCTCAACTCTATAACTCCGAAACATGAACCTCGACAAACAAGGCCACTGCATGGAGAAACAAGTTGAGCACAGTACTACCAGGGACGTGGTAGGGATCGAACTCAGAACTTCTTGCTCATGAGGCAAGCGCTCTACCACTACACCAGTACTGCGTAGTGTTAGAGCGAAACTTTGTTTGCAATTGTATTTAGCCCTTCCTTGATGTCATTCATAAATAAAAGAAGCGGCATTATATAAAACCTGCTGCTAGTTAATAATAGGCTAATAATAGAATGTTAATTTTTAATCTTTTTTAAAACTTATAGTTATAAAAACTTTAGTTATATTTAATTCTCCAGGAAAAAAATTTGGACTTGGTCAAAAAAAGTACTTAACTAATAATTTTAAGAACAGTTACTGGTCTAACATATTTTAAAGTTGCTTTTTTAACCATTTTAACAGTGTCATTAATAAAGGCAATTAAATCTTTTACCCTCCCCTGAGTAGCAACTATTCACACACACAAAAGAACCAACATTTTTAAAAATTAATTTTTATATGACAAATAATTGAAAAAGTTACTATTCCAAGTATGCTTTTATGAAATTTGTGGCTATGAACATAATCATTTTTAGTGTAACTATTCATTCAAATTCAATAAATATCTTTTTCATTTTTGAACAGAGAAATTTTGACTATTATTTTATTCTTCTTGAGTTTATAGATACTTGTAGTTATTCTTTTGGATATAAAATGTTGATACTACCATTTATTCTTGTTGTGATATGAAACCAACACTCTATGGTTGCTTGGAGGGAGCATTTGAGCTTAAAAAGGATCTCACTTTTGCTACAGCATGGGGCTCCCAGTGGCTGGTGAACTTTAATACAGATAAAACCCAATTTTTTTCAGCCAATCGTTATCGCAATAATCTAGATCTTCCTATATTTATGAAAGGTGATGTGTTCGATGAGTCATCTACTCTTCATCTTCTAGGATTAACTCTTACTTCCGATCTTTCTTGGAAACCACATATCCAATCAGTTGCAAAATTAGCATCTGCTAAGGTTGCATCTCTTTATCAAGCTCGACACTTTCTTACTTCCGATTCTATTCTCTATCTCTATAAATCTCAAATCCGACCTTGTTTGGAATACTGTTGCCATATCTGGGGCAGTTCTTCTAATGATGCGCTTTCTCTTTTAGACAAGGTGCAAAAACGCATTGTAAACATAGTTGGTCCTGCTCTTGCAGCCAACCTCCAACCATTATCACATCATCGTAATGTTGCTTCTCTTTTTCTTTTCTCTTTCTCGTATTACTCGTCATTCAATTAAGTCTCATCCTTTTTCTGTGACTGTTCCTAAGTGCTCCAAAAACTCTTATTCTTCTATTTTTTTTCCTCGAACACCAGTTCTTTGGAATTCACTTCCTTCATCTTGCTTTCCTGATTCATATAATTTGCAATCCTTTAAGTTGTCCGTCAATCATTATTTTGCTCTACAATCTTCATCTTTTCTCTTCCAGTAACTTCCAACTTTAATTAGTTTAAGTGGTTGCTTGCAGCTTTGTTGGAAGCGAAGATGTTTAAAAAAAAAAAATCGATTTGTGCTAAGACTACAAATTTTAAACTATTTCAAACAAAATTTCATTTGCTATTAATTGTGAATCAATTTTTTTTACTAAACCAGTATTTTTATGGCAAAATATAAATTAAACTATGTAAATATTTCTAAAACTTTTTGTAAATATTCCAAAAATTAATTATCTTTTGCTATCATAACCAAAAGCTGCAAATTCTACTACAAAATGTGTTGAGTATGTAACCACTTAGTTAAAAGTTAATACTTTTTATCTCTATTGAAATTTCAATCGATAATAAATCAATTTAATTTATAAAAGAGCTATTGTAAATTTAGTTCGTATAAAATGCTAAAACATGATTGCATAATTCATTGCCAAGAAATTTAGATAATTTTCTAGTCGATTGTTAAAGAAAACTTACCTGCGTTGCCATTAGCTAGCTGTTGTGTCTAGTAGACATAGCTAGCTGTTGTGTCTAGTAAACAAGCTAGCTGTTGTGTCTAGTAGACATAGAGTTTGTTGTGAATTATCTAGAAGCATAACAAGGTTAATTAATAATTCATCTGTGTGCATATCAGGGCATATAAATTTGTCATTGACTAAGATAGCTATGCTTTTTTCGAGAAGATTTAAAGATGGTTCAGTATTTTTTATTCTTAAATTCAAAGAAATATTGCAATGATTTAATTTTGTATGCCTTGCAAAGCCTCATTGAGATTTGCATTTCTTAGCGCAAATTGCACAAGAAAATGTATTTTTTTACTGTTTCACTAAACAACTTAAACCCTAAGGATTCTACATTTTTAATTAAATTTTTGTCTTCAAAAAGAATACCAGTTTACAAAGAAACAATTTTACATCAAATGAAGCATTAATATCTTAATGCGTTTTAACATTTTGTGCACTCTGTTCCTGACCGCATGATTGTTTTTAAGTGTTTTTAACATTAAAATATTAAAAAGCGAATATATATATAAAGCGAATATTAAAAAAAATTACAATATTACAGCCTGAGTGACCGAACTATCTATTTCTTATGACTAAGGTTACACTGAAATGTTTTCAGTATGTAGCCATGTCTGAGAAACAGTCGTCAGCATTGTTCAAGCATCATAACTTTTTCTTGAAAAACTGTTAAAAAGTAGTTGGCCAAAACTTTTTAAACACTATTTTAGTATATATTTAGAATGCTTTTTAATTAAAGTAATTATTATATAAATATGATTTTGTTTCACATTTTAGGATTTTATCAGGAAATGGAAATTCCAGAACCTATAAAATATCTTTATTTGATACAAAGTGGTTATTACATACATTCAAGTTTTGCAACTGTGTTTATGGATGTTTGGAAGAAAGATTCTATTGCAATGCTTTATCATCATATTCTCGCTCTGACACTTATACTTTTTTCATACTCAGTGAGGTAAATAGTTTTATTCTTTCATTTCAAAGGAAAGTGCTTTTTGAATTGTTATTAAACAATGTATTAAAAAAAATTTTTTTTTTTGTGTCATATAGATACCACTGCATAGGCTTAATTGTTTTGTATCTACATGATCCATCTGATGTTATCCTTGAAGCAACAAAACTTGGTGTTTGTATAAATAAGAAGAAAAAAAATCGTATATTTGAAGCAATTAATAATTTTGGATTTGTTTTTTTTATTTTAGTATGGTATGTTGTATATTTCTATTTTGGTTACATATTTTTTCTTTAAGAACAGTAAATTATTTTAAGGTGCATTAAACATTTTTTTTATTGGGTCGATGAAAAAGTTATGAGCAATTTTTCTTAAAATTCCTGGAAAGTTTTAGAAGCTTTGAAAAGTATTCGTGGTTTTAGCATATATATGGTGTGAAATGGCTTATTAGTTCAACTAAAATTTCTGCATTGCAATTTCTATATTAACTAGGTGCTGAACTTGGATGCATTCATGGTGCTATAGAATACCACTTGTACAAATTAGGATCTTCAAACTTGGTGTTTGGATACTACACAAACTGAATTCTAGGTCAGCAAGTGGACACCTGCACAAATCTCTTGTCTTTGTGCTGCACCTTTACTGGTTAGACCAAGTCATTATTAGAGTTGAGAAGTAAATACTCTATGTAAACCACACAAGGGTGTTCCAGTGGCTAGGGTTGGAACAACCACCAAAACCAATTCCAAATATCAACCTGCATACCAAAAAGTTGTTGTTTTTGGTTTAGTGGAGCATGCACATTATTATGTACTGGGAATAGTTTCGACCAAATACCACAATTATGGCAGCAACATGTTATGCTCAGCTCAACACTAAGTCTTTTAAAAAATGCTCAAGACACAAAGTTTACATCCTCCATGTTAATGTCTGCTCTCGCATTTCCAAACTGAAGTAGGAAAATTTAGAGTTTAGCTGAGAATTGTTGTCTCATTTTCCCTATCAGCCCAAACTCCAACAGATTATTATTTCTTCAGATCACTAAGCAACAGCTTGTGCAATGAAAAATTCAAAATAAAAATTCACAATCTAAAGAGCTCTACATCAATGGCATTTGTTCTTTGTATAAGGATTGGCAAGAGGTTATAGACATTAGTTGTGTGCATATATTAATAAAGATCAGTTATAGAATTAAAAAAATTTTTTTAGATAAATTTTTTATTAAAGTGTTTATTACTTTTAAGCCAATTTTTTAGGTTCAATAGAAATATTTTTAGATACAGCAAGAATATATTTAGGTAAAGATATTAGCAATATTTTTAGCTACAGAAATAATTTTAGATACAATAGGAATATATTTAAGTACAGTAGCAATTTTTTTTAGGTATGGAAAAAATATCTTTAGCTACAGTAAAAATATTTTTAGATACAGTAGAAATATATTTAGGTACAGTAGAAAAATTTTTAGGTATGATAGAAACAACTTTAGGAACTGTAGATATATGTTAAGGTATAATTAAAAAAATTTCATCACCTGCAATATATGGTTATTTATATTTCAGGATTTATTTTCGATTGTATCTCTATCCTCAAATTGTGTTATTTTCTACTGCTTACATTTCTGTAAATACTATATCACATAACAAGTTCTACATACCTTTTAATGCCATGTTGATTTTGCTTTATGCTTTGAATCTCTGGTGGTTTAATATGATAATGGGACTTGCATATCGGATTGCTACTGGAAAATTGAAAGAGTTAGACGATACAAGAGAATATGACAATACATGTAAACCTCAACTTGACTCCAAAAAAAATTTGAATAATGGAATGAAATTTGTTAAAGGTAAGATAAAAATTTATAGGAAAAGAAAATGTTTTGGTAATTACTCTCATGGTTGACTTACTTGCAAGTTGTACTTGTCTTTAAAAATTCAAAAAATAGATTTTAACCATAAAAAGTTCTTTATGAAATTTCTTATTCAAAAAACTGTTTTTATTAACCCTTTTTTATTCAAAAAAGGGGTTTTCCATAAATTACGCCACAGAATTGTAACTTGTCACAACATCGTAACTCCTTAGTATCCCAAACGAGTCCCAAACGAGTCGTCACAAAACCACTAACCCCTCCCCTTCTCCCCAAGAGCGTGACGTAATTTATGGACAACCCCTAAGGTTTATTAGAAAATCGTTTTACAAATTACAAAATTTTTTATTTATGAACTGCCTTACAAAATGTTTTTAACTGTTTCTACAGTTCAAATGTTCTTTAACGAGTTAATGTTGTGTATCCTATTTATACATTAATTTTCATGTCTGGCAACCATTGGCAATCATTAGTTTGACCATCAAAGTACTTTAAGATTATTTTTAAAGTATAACATTTAAACTGCATAAAAAAGTTTTAATTTGCGTATATTTTAGATCATCTAAAAAACGGTCATGGCACGCGCAACAGAAGTTCGTGATCTTTAAAGCCTTACAACATCTTTTTATTCATTGTGTAAAGTTTATTCCAAATTTTATTTCTTTGTTTTAGTTTTGAGAAAAATTTTTCTTTTTTAGCAAAGTAAATTAAAGTAAAAAAATGTTTATGAAACATGAGGTTTTTATCAGCCATGCTGGTTTTGGCGATAAATCTTCTGTTTTTGTATATCTGGATTAATTTTTGTTGGATTTTTATGACAATTTATATTTTTCTTGAACTCAAACAAAAAGATAAAAAAGCATTTGGAATTCTCTATTTTATTTTTTATATGATATATTTGAAAATATTTTTCTGTTTTGGAGAGGTGCTATCGTGTTTTTCAATTTTAATGTATATTAAAACCATTTGTTTGTACTTTACATGTATGTAACACATGTAATCTCCATATGTACTTCATAATTGTTTGTTGTCTTGTCTATTATATTAAATTTATGTATTTAAGTAAACATGAACATTGTTTCACATTTGTATAAATATTCATATATTTGTATAAATATTCAGCTCAGTATTCATCGAGCTGTCTTGACACAGTTCTCTGTATGCATTGGATGTAACTTAACTTACAATATAGGTAGGCACTATGGGGGCTGGTTCTCTCAATATGCGTTGCCAATAAAACGTTAAGTTATATCTACGCATAAAGGGATTTGTGTCAATAATGATATTGTGAATTTTCTTAGAATTGTTGGTCTTTATCTCAATAAGTATCGATGAAAAAATAATAATGACGATTTAATAGATTATTTAAGGAGTCCTTCTGTTATTTCTGACGGCGGGTCTTTCAGTCTCAGAAGGCTTCTCGTCTAATAAGATAAATATAATTTTCTTGGTTTCTAAAATGTATTTATTGAGATAAAGCTCAACTGTTTCGAAGAATTTGAGTTTTTTAATTAAAGAAATTTGAAATACTATTTTTTCACGTTTTATCGAGTTCGGTTCAATAAGATGCTTTATTTTGCTGTTTGTTAGAAATCTTTATTTTTTTTTCCTATTTTTAACTTTTTGGATTATTCTGTATATTTACGACTTTTCAGTCATTTTTAATTTTTATTATGTTCAGATTGTTGACTTACGTTGACTTATAGATTATATCGTTTTGATTCTTATTGTTTAAGTTTTTAAAGGATTTTATTTTTGAAAGGAGTTTTTTTCGCTTAAATTTGAGAAATGCATTTTTTGTTATTTAAAATGAAGTTTTTAAAGAAATAGTATTACAAAGTTTCTTTTGGAAAATAAATACAGGCAAAAACTGTGTTTAGTCTTTGTAATTTTAATGATCTTGTTTTGTTATAAAAAATTTTCTTTCTAAGAGTAGAAAGATGTGGCTTCCTAAATTTCATACGTAAGAGTCACATTTCTTCTTTTAGAATTTGTATTTTTGTATCGAGTGTTTATAATAAATACGGTTGATTTATAATTGAAATAAAGATATCATATTTAAAAAATAGAAATTTTATATAGAAGTATTTATAGAAATATTTATTTTAATTGCTACAGAATGTGCTTCGAAAGTCCTGAGTAAAATATTTTAAATAAAAATCAAACTATTATAAATAGGTAACAATACATTACAGTAAAACTAATACTAATAAATAGCTGCATTAAAATGTCTTAAATGTCTTATAAATAGCTGTATTAAAATGATGCAACAATGCTTATACGAAGTTGCGTTCAATTGTTCTCCGATGCCTGTATGTTTTTTGCTTAATAATAGTATTTTATAATAAATTTTAGCGTTGTTTTTTATTTGTGAGAATTATTAAAGGAATCATTAATAAAGTCAATGGAATATGAGCCGATTTTCAAATAATGTTAAAAAATTTTGCATTTGATTATTCGAAAGTCTTATAGTACATAAAAAAAGTGCTTCATAGTTGAATGCAGAATAAATTATAACGCTGTGGCTAGCGCAACAGTACCGTTGCATAGTGGATCGACTCGTAGAGTCTAGCTGGACTAAATTCAATTCAAGAAATCAATTAGTAGATATTCCCATGATATTTCTGAATACTCCCTAGAGAAAAATTCGAAATATTAATTAGAGGGCATGTACTTTGTATTTTATCGAAAACTTATTTAAATAATTGGCATAAATGATATTCTGTACATTTAAAAAAACTATGTTAAAATTGCAATTTCTTTTTCGTTTTTAATTTTCAAAGCGTGTAACTAATTTTATTCAAATATATCCAGGCTGATTTTTTTATGTATTATAACCACAAAAATAAGGCGTCTAAAAATAAAAATTTGGCTGCCCGCGTCTGCCCGTTTTTTTTAAAAAATTTTTTCAGACCGAGTGTATTCCATTACAAAATTGGAATTATTTGAAGAATGGCAAAAACATACAAAGGAACAACGAAATTCTCTTTTGGGTGACTTTATTTTGAAAGACTATACTACAGAAGATGTTACTAGTGATTCGAAAAAAAATACAGTTAAAAATAGCAAGCCAATCTGCTAAATTTGCGCAAAAGTGGAATGCAGCCAATAGAAATATGGATTATTTTTTAAATATAAATAAATGTTGTTTAGAGGGTAATAATTTAGAATTTAAAATAAATTTTCATCAATCATGTGCTTCCACAACATCTGAAGGAAGTCGGCCAAAGAAAAACTTTAAAGACTCATCTTTAAAAACCAAAAGACGTAGAGTTGAAGACTTATTGCAATCGCGAAGTGCCAATGAATTAACAACAGCTGCTGAAATAGCACATCGTTTGTCGGATTAAAGAAACGTAGCTGCTTCTATTAGAAAATGTACAGAAGCCTTAGCGCGAAGAAAATCTGCTGATGTTATTTGTGGTAGCAGGCAGTTGAGTAGCGATGAGGCACTTGCTTATTATGTAGATTCCAAGTGTACTAGTCACTCTTATAAACAAACAAGAAAGTGGTCAATGAAAGCAGGGCATGAAGTGTTTCCGTCTTACTATAATTTATGTAAATCGAAAAGGTTGTGTTACTCTTCAGAAGAATTTATTTCTATCTCAAAAACAAGAGCTGAAATTAAACTTCAAGCCATATTAATTAAAACAACTGAGCGTTTAATTAAAACCCTAAGACAATTTCCCAAAAATCCATCCTCTAATTTGTCGCTTACATTAATGAGCAAATGGGGATGTGACGGAAGTTCTGGACACAGTACCTATAAACAAAGGTTTGAGAACTTCCATGCTAATGATGAGTTTTTGTTTGTATTTACGTTTGTCCCATTGAGATTGAGTGATGACTCTAATACTATTATTTGGCAAAATCCTCGGCCATCTTCAACACTTTATTGACCAATTAAATTTATATTTTCAAAAGAAACACAGAAATTTACTGTAATAGAAGCTTACAAAGTTTTGAAAGAAATATCTGAACTTCTTCCAACGCTGTGTACTGTTGGCGAATTTAAATTTTTTGTGAAACACAATCTATTACTTACAATGACAGACGAAAAAGTGTGCAATGCTTTAACCGATACGCGCTCTAGACAAAAACGTTATATTTGTGGTGCTACTCCAAAAATGATGAATGGTCAATTAAAAGGTATGGTTGATACAAAAGAAAATTACAATTTTAGTCTGTCTATCTTGCATGCTTCGATACGTACTTTTGAATGCTTGCTACACATTAGCTACCGTTTCGACATTAAAAAGTGGCAAATTAGAGGCAATGAGGATAAATGTTGAATCAGAGAACGTTCGGAAGAGGTTAGGCAAAAGTTTAGAAAACAAATGGGACTTATTGTGGGTAGACCGAAACCTCATTATGGCAATACAAATGATTACAGCATTTGACGTCGAATTAATTAAAAAATTTAGTGTTTTATTAAGAACGCTATCTTTTGGCCGTGACATTGATTGTGCTTAAGTTTGTTCTGAAACAAGTATTTTTTATTTACATTTATATTCGTGGTATTACATGCCTGTTACAGTGCATAAAATTTTAACACATAGCACGGAAGTTATAAAGTCTTGTATTCTTTCAATTGACCAGCTCTCAGAATAATTCAAGAAGCACGAATTAAGAATTGTAGGAGATTTCGACGAGTTTTATGATAACTAAATATAAAATTTATTATTTATTTCAATATATTATATTATTTATTTCAACCTATTTATTTCAATATATTATATTATTTATTTCAACCTTTCATGGCTAGAACAATGGAATACTTTTGTCCAGCTAGGTTGTATGAAACGATTCACTGTGCAAATATTATTGGTTGATGTTGAAAGTTTTATTTGTACAAATTTAAAAAGAATTGCAACTCAACATCATGCGTGTAGTATTGTGGTATCTCATTGGATCATCTTCCACGGCCATCCGGATCGAGTCCATCACTAAGAAAACTGTTTTTAAATGTTTTTTAACTATTTTTTATTGAAAGTTATTATTATTGCTGTAGGGGAAAGCGGGGCAAGATGGCGAATGGGGTAAGATGGCTTTTCATATAGCAACTCAACAAAAAAACTTAAAAATTGGTGAAAACGAAACTATAGTTACACTTTGTATTTTAAAAGTCAAATGTTTTTTTTAAATACTAATAATGCAATTTTATACGCATAAGTTTACTTTTTCCGCTTCAAAAAAAATACTTTGCCTTCGGTTATTCATAACGAATGGTGTCCTTTGAGTGTAACTTTTTTAAGAATATTTTTTTTGTGTGTTTATTTAATGTTTCTTCAGTTAGATTAGTTGGTAATATTTAAATTTTTATAAAGCTGGAGTCAGAAATTGCATAATAAGTCATCTTGCCCCGGTTACGTGACCAGATGACATATTTATGAACTTTTTATTTTAATTTTTATTTCAAGTTTTTCTACTTTAAAACTAAAAATTCATGCAGGCAATGAATCATTATGATAAAATGAACATACTGACTAGGCATTACTGCTTCATGACTGATAGTTTTGCAATAACTTAGGGCTTTCAAAACGTTTGCCATCTTGCCCCGCTTTCCCCTATATTGAAAGTTACATTGATTTTTTATTATTTACATACATCGACTAATATAGGGAAAGACGCAGTGAGTGTACATAAATCGACTGATTTAGGGATAGACGCAATGAGTGTACATACATCGACTGATAAGGAATGTGCGCAGTGAGTGTACATACATCGACTGATTTAGGGGTAGACACGGTGGAGCGCACATACATCGATTAAAGGTTTTAGTTTGGGCATGTATTCTTTAGATAAAAGAAAAAAAAAAATCAATCAATCAGAAACCGTGACTTAAAGAAAAAAATCAAAGCAACGCAGAGTGGAAAATAAAGGTCTGTTTTGGATCAAAAATCAATAACTTTTTTGTTTCTAAAAATTAAGTGTTGACATTTTGCACAAATGTAAAATGTATATGACGCTTCTAAAGAAATATATTTTATAAAAAAAAATTTTAATATAAAATTTGTAAATAAAAATCAAAAAAATTCGAAACTTTCATTTCTCATTTAATTTTTAGCTAAACATGTTCTTTTTAATTATATGAAAAACCTTTGAAAGTATTCGAAACAGCAAAAAGTACATAAAATACTTGTTTAATTGGAAAATATATTCATATTAAATTTATTTATATATAAAAAACATTTATACGAGCTTTCGGCTAAACTCTGGACTTAAAACAAAAACGTACTTTTTAAACTTTTTAAGAAACATTTTCCTTATATTAGGCTTAACTGCTTTATTAGTTTGATTTTTTAATTGTTGCGTGTAATTAAGTAATTTGCATATACTTTTACATTTACATGAAAATTTTCAATATTTTCAATATTCAACATTTACATTTTACATGAACATTTTCAAGAGTTTATAAAATCCTTATTATAGAAATATTTAGAATAGTTTGTTAATAATTTTTATACAGTTTTTATCAATAAAATATGTCGACTTTTAAAAGCTGCAAAGTATCTTCATCAAGTTCTTGGACATTTTTGCTGTACGGTTTTCTAATGTAGGGATTGGAAGTGTACGGAAGAGTATAAAATACGTCCTTATTTGTTGCTCATCTAGAACATTTCCTGGCATGATGAAGGCGAAGTTTTTTATAATCTTTAATACGGGATTCTTGCGCATCTTCTGAAAGTTGACCAATAGGCAGTACTGTAATGTTTTATGATATTTTCTCCGTGAAGTAAAGTTTTGTGTACTGAAAACGGCATATAGTACCAAGTATAATTACTCACGTAAATGTAGGCAGTTTCTGTAACATATGTCCCAAAACTTTCAGCATTTATCATAACACTTGAGGAGAGAGCTTGTAGAATTATGTAAAGTTGCTTAATCAAATTTTTATTTACTCCAGTGATTCAGAAGAGCAGTTTGCATTGTGAAAAAATCTCCCAGCAGTATTACCATCATTGGTATTACAACTTACTTTTTTCGATTTGTCGACGATTAACCTTAGCTACTCACAAAAACGTTTCTGTACCTAGGTCTTCTTTTTTTTCTTTTGTCATTTTTTTTCTTCACTTTTAGCTGACCATGTTTGGAAAGACTAATTGTAGGAAATATGTAATATCATTTCCATACAGCGAATCCAGGCATGTAATGTGGAAAGTCCGTATTGATACGAACTTTCATTTTCAGGCCTTGCAGGCACTTAAGTCAAATCGTTCATTTAACGTGGAGTAGCTCCACATATTGTACATGTAGACGCAGAAGGCGTATCCGTTAATACCTGAGTCACTTTTCTATCTATCATTGTAAATTCATGTTTTACAAGTATCCTTTTACAAGGTTTGTTAATTATAGATGGCCGTTAAGAGTATATTTGTCTTTTTATTTCATCTACAACAACCAATAATAATACCAATAATAGAATGCATGTCCATCAAAATTAATTCTCGATAAAAAAATTGACAAAATAACTTACGCAAAACCATTGTTATAAACAGATATAGTCTGAAACCCAGATAAAAAACGGTTTTCTGTTTTATGACTTTTTACACTTTTTTTATCTATAATTTTGGAAACCGCGCGTATCCGCAGCTGATTTTTAATAAATCAACTTTATAGACACCTAAGCTACAAATCAATTACAAAAATGAAGTGTGGGGAAGTGTGGGTGACTACTAAAAATATAGGTGAACTATAAGATTTTTTATTTTCTAGCTCACTTTATAGTTTAATTGATTATTAGTAAACAAAACCATATAATTAAAAATATGAATTTATTCTAAAATCTCTATAACATGATGCTTTCAAAAATGTATAACACTTAAAACTTATTCATAAAATGTTTTATAGAAAATAACTTTTAAAGTGATGAAGCAAATGAGTTTTAATTAAAGATTTCTTTAATTAAAGATCTTTTTACGTAAAATTTGCTGTAATTTCTACGTTATAGTAAAGATTAACTTGTTAAACTATTAAAAAATATTAAAATATAATTTCTGGAGTAAAATTAAAATTTGGGCAAAAAACATTTATGGTACTTTTTTGTAGTACTATTTTCTACTGTGTTCTACTGTGTTTAGTTATAAAAAGAAAAAAGCCGCAAATAGTGGTTAGCAAAACCAGATATCCTGATAAATTCGGGTTCGGATTTTAGCAAAAATAGGACCGGATATCCGGTTTTCCTAGCTATGGGTGATTATGGTTTTGCTAACTATGGGTAACTATGGTTTCAACTATGGGTGAGCAAAAAGCTCATAGTTAAAAGTTCTAACACAAAACCGGTTATCCGGTCCGGTTTGTTAAAATCCGAATCCAATTTAAACAAACCGGACCAGATATCCAGTTTTGCTCACCCCTAGCCGCAAATGCGACACAAAAAAAAAACAATGATAATGCTCTCAAATTTTATATCACTTTTAATTTGTTCTAATGACAGTACAAACCTTGTTGTGGAACTATAACTGTTTTTTACCATAATTAAAATTTGAGAAACGCCAATTTATACATTTGCGTCTCACCTTGCAGTCTGTATTTGTAATATTTAAAGTAAATCAGAAAAATATTAAATAAATTACCAGCTTGCAAAGTGTTTAAAAACTTCAAAAAAATGCTTAAAAAAATACTATTCTGAATTAACTAATAATATTTCATATATAAACGATAAATATGTTAACGATGTACAAATTCCAAGTAACTCAAACATAAATTTCACTGAGTTGACTTGAAATGAACTTGAAGATGCTTTTAAATCATTAAAACGCAATAAGGTAACAGGATTTGACAGTGAAAACATTATGATTCTTACGATGCTATGAAAGACATTCAACTCATTGTGAACGAAGCTATTAAGTAACACACAACAACCATTCTTTATAAAATACTTAATGCCTCTGTCAGTAAAGGATCTTTTTCAGATCATCTAGAAATAGCTAAAATAACTTCTAAAAATAACGAAAATAACTAAAAATCTTTCCAGTGAAAAAAATAAAATGATTGTCCTACATGGGTTCCCGCGAATCCCACACGGAATCCGTGTGGGAAAAGCTTTTTTTTCATTGGGTTCAAGACCAGTAAATATTTCATTTAGTTCACGACCCGGTGAATTGTTATTCGTCGCAATTCCTCGCTCTCAAAGAGAGACCTAAAATAACGTGTACTCTTTTTCTTTACGCATACCAGTCTTTATTAGATTATCAAAATGGCTGATAAAATTCTCGCTATTATTAAACCCGGAAATATTTTCTAGACTTTTTATCCGCCACACCGGTTAGTTAATTGCAGATGAATTAAATAACATCATTGAACATAAGAAAATCAGAACAAAGTTTGGATTGTAGTAACTGATAACGGCTCATTATGAAAGATTTCGACGTGCTCAGTGAGTTAAAGGCAAACGAGAGTGATGAAGCATCTGGTCATATTGATGCTGTTGATGATGAAGGTATGTTGAATCATCTGTATGAAGAAGATCAACTCATTGTGAACGAAGCTATTAAGTAACACACAACAGCAAACAATTTTGACGTATTAAAATCCTTTTGTTCCTTGGAACTTTGAAGAAGAGTCGAAATTTGAAAAGGACGCTCTATATCAAAAACCTGAGACAAAAAATGCTACAAATTGAACAGCAAGTATGTTCACACAGTGGAAATACTTGCTGTTCAATTTACCACTGTTAGAAAAATCACCACTGTGCGCTAAAGTTGCGACAATTGATGATGTAATGACAGCTGTAGTAAAAACAATCAATCATATACGTTCCAATGCACTCAAACGGCGTCAATTTCGTGCGCTAATGGAACAAAATGAAGATGAACATGGTGATCTTCTTCTTCATTCAGAGGTATATAGACAAAAAAAAAAAATAATTTACCATTACAATCAAAAATAAATGTTTGTCTATTTTTTGCAGGTTAGGTGACTATCAAGAGGAAATATTCTTAACAGATTTTGGGAGTATTTGCGAAGTGTACTGCAGTTCATGGTAACTCAAAAATTTTCATTCATTACAATGTCTATTGAAGAGTTTAAGTGTAAACTGGCTTTCCTTTGCGACATCACAGCACAATTCAATGTTCTGAATAAGAGATTACAAGGCCACCGAGTGCTGGTTTGTGATTTGATCAACCACATCACTGTGATGAAGACAAAACTTAATTTGTACAAAACTCAATTTGCATCAATTTGCACTCATTTTCCTACTTTAAATGAATGTCAACCATCAAGGGAAATGTTATCGTCATTTTCATTAATAGTGACTGCTCTGTATGATCAATTTGAAAACAGATTTAATGAATTTGAAGACTTAAAAAAGCATATGGTTTTTTTGTGTTATCCATTTGACTTTGATATGAATGATATTAGTATTCTAAAGGACTTTGAAAAAGCTGATATTTTAAAAGCAGAGGATGAACTAATTAACTTTCAATGTGACGACGAGTTGAGAAGAAAGGCACCAAAAAAAGATGAAGATGGCACTTTTGGTGAAAATTTAATTATTTTCTGGCATGCTGTTATGAAGGAACGTTTTCCAGTTCTTAAAAAACATGCAAATAGACTTATCTGTATGTATGGCACTAGTTACCAATGCGAACAAACATTCTCAGCCATGAAAACAATAAAAAATATTTACAGAACAAGACTGACTGACACTCATTTGAATGACCTTGTGCTAGCTGCAACAACAAAATACTCACCAAATTTTTAATTGTGTTTTATGTGTTTTTTTTCTTAAGTATGTATTTTGTATTGATACAATTATTAGTTCTATAATCTAATTCTATACTATATTCTGTTATATAGGTAATATAACCTATTTTATATAAAATTTATTTATTGCTGTGGGCCGCAACTAAAACAAGAATTTTGCAAGTAGGCCTCTTTGGAAATATGGTGCCGACCAATGGTTTACATCATAACCAATTTAAAACTGGCGCCAAGTGCATAAAATAAATAATAACAATTCATTCTTTAAATGGCGCCACCAAGTGTAACATCATTAAAGCAAAATGAAAAACAAAAAACACTCTGTATGGGAAACTTTGTAACAGCGCTGTATAAGTATATGCTTAAATGACATTTTGGCTATTCCAAAATATTTAAACACAAAGTAGACAATAGTTTTAAAATAAATGACTTTGAATAATAATAACTCGAATGTAAATAATAATATATTATTTTGCTTTTTATGTATTAAGGAATTCTTTACAATAAATAATCTTTATTAATAAAAATGAAACACAACTATTCTTATAAATATAAAAACGTCGCTGTATGAATATAGCGAGTACAGTGCGAAACTCTTGGAAATATCTTATTCTATAAAAAACGAATAAAATGAAGCTTGGCCCACGTTTGAAAACTGGTTCCAAAATCATTTAGCAAAAAGATTCCGCATTTCATATTTGTCGCGTATTTTCATTGGCGAATTAGTTTTCAAACTGCGAATTTAAACCTCTTTTGAATCCTACGTCATTTTCACATTACCAATCAACATTATAAAGAGAATCCATTGGTAGGAGGTACTACATCCCCAAATGAAAATTGGCCGCAAGATGAATTAGGGAGAATATTTAAATCGTCTGTATCCTCGTCATCTCGGAAAAATGTCTCTACTATCTCGTACGATTTCTGATATATGTCCTCGTTTTCATGTTGTTGCAAAATTTCAATCTTGTCCAAACCTTAAGCAACATAAATACAACCCTACATAATTTTGTAACATGTACATATATATATATATATATATATATATATATATATATATATATATATATATATATATATATATATATATATATATATATATATATATTTAAAATATTATATGATATTTTGTATTTGCAAATAAAATACAAAAACTCTTGTACTTATAAGAGTACTCAATAATAAATAAATAGAATTTATTTATATTATTTATTAGAGCAGGCACTCCTATACTATATGCTATATATAAGTGAATTTTGGAGTTAGTGAAACCGCATTTAAACTTAGATACGCTAACCATACAAGTTCTTGTAATGTCGAAAAATATAAAAACGGTACTGATTTGACTAAGGAAGTATGGAGGTTAAAAGAAAGTGAAATAAACCCGACAATTAAACAAAAAACTGTAAAGCATTGTAGATCTTACAATCCCATGACAAAAAAATGCAACCTTTTTATGAAAAGTATGCCATAATATCTTGCACCAATGATAACTTATTAAATGAACTTATTAAATGAGTTAGTATCTAAATATAGACATAAAAGCAAATTTCTTTTTTCAAAATTCGATTCGGATCTCTCTCTTCTCTTTTTCTCTCTCTCTCTCTCTCTCTCTCTCTCTCTCTCTCTCTCTCTCTCTCTCTCTCTCTCTCTCTCTCTCTCTCTCTCTCTATATATATATATATATATATATATATAATATATATAAAATATTATATGATATTTAGTATTTGTTAATAAAATACAAAAATTCTTGTACGAATAAGAGTATAATTCTTATCTTTTTGAATTTTGTTTGAGGACAGAGCACACTCCACTGCATCTTTATATTTTAACGATTTTTTTGTTTCTTGTTTCACATGACTTATGATTGTCTTTAGACATAAAACCATAAGTACCATAAAAAGTGGTATTTTCTTTGGTTATAAATTTATATATATAAATATATATATATATATATATATATATGAATATTTATAAATATATATATATATATATATATATATATATATAAATATATATATATATATATATATATATACATATATATGAATATTTATATATATATATAAATATATATATATATATGAATATTTATATATATATAAATATATATATATAAATATATATATATATAAATATATATATATATATATAAATATATATATATATATAAATATATATACATAAATATATATATATACATAAATATATATATATACATATATATATATATATATATATATATATAATATATATATATATATATATATATATATATATATATATATATATATATATACATAAATATATACAGTATTGGACAAAACATTTGCAACCAACATCGAACAATGCTAAAAGTGTTCCTAATTTTACATGTCTTAAAAACGAAACGAACTATACTACCACAGCAAACAGTTCAGGAGTCTGGAGTCATAGCATGCCATGACATGAGCAATCAGTTGACAGGTGACAGCACACAGGCAGAATTTCGTTGACAAGTGCCATTTTGCAGCGGACAAAACAAGTGCAACTTTTTTGGTTTGTTTCATTTTCTTAAGTCTGGTCCATGTCAACGTCACGGAAGTTTTTTAATAATTAAAGGAAGTATCCAGAAGTTTCCAGAAGCATGCAGAAGCTTCCAGAAGAAGCATCTGTTAGCATCCAGTAGCATCTAGAAATATCCAGAAACATTCAGAAGCATCTAGACGCATCCAGAAGCTTCCAGAAGCATCGAAAAAAAGCATCTAGAATCTTCCAGAACAGGTTCACACAGGATCATTTTACTATATAAGAGACATGTAAATCGACATGTAATTCAGTCAGTATATGGAGTCAATCAGTCAGTATTATCAAGACAGTTTATTGAAGTGAGTTTTATCAAAGTGTTTTATGGAAGAACATCAATACAAGAAGTGAAATACAACAAGTGTTTCATTACATCAATACAGCCCACATCCAACCAAGACGTTGTGTTCCACAGAGTATCATCACAAGGTAAATGTAACACGGTAGACCTTGAGAAGCGTGATTATTTATTTTTATTATTTTTATGACTTCAAGTGCAAACATGACTCCCGACAGTCTTGGATTGGAATTAAGAAATAAAATTATTGGCGATTATGTAAATGGAATGTCACAAAAAAGTATTCGTGATAAATATGGCGTGAAAAAATGGACCGTATCAAGACAATGTTCCAAATATCGTTCTTCGGGCAAGTTGGCAGCAGATAACAAAGGTGGAAGACCGCGTTCCACCACTTCTAGAGAGGATTCTATGATCGTCAGATCCGTCAAGAAGAATCCCTGGGTATCATCAGTCGAGATACAAAAGCAATTAGAGCTGCCTGTATTGGACCGAACAATCAGACAATTGAAGCCGGATTGTTTTCTCGTCGCCCTGCAAAGAAACCGCTGATTTCACTAAGAAACCAGAAGAAAAGACTCCTGTTTGCTACATCTCATATTGACTGGAATGTGCAGAAATGGCGAACTGTCTTGTTCAGTGATGAATCGAAGTTCAACATCATTGAGAGCGATGGCATTTGCCGTGTACGTCGACTGGCCGGAAAACGCCTCGATTTAGGTTACTGCCATAAGACCATGAAGCATGGTGGAGGCAATGTAATGGTCTGGGGGTATTTTTCTACTAACGGTCTAGGTCCAATACATTGAAACGATGGAATAATGGACCGTTTCATGTATAAAAATATCCTGAAAGATGTTATGTTACCTCATGCTGAATGGAATATGCCAATAAAATGGGTTTTTCAGCAAGACAACAATCTGAAACACACTGCAAAAGTAGTCAAGCAGTGGTTTCAAGACAACCACCTATCGGTGATGGATTGGCGGCTTCAATCTCCGGATCTCAACCCTATCGAGAACCTGTGGGAGATCGTCAATCGCAGAATTAATCGTGAAGGTGTTCCTAATAAGGATCAACTGTTTGAACAAATCCAAAAGGCTTGGGCAGCGATTCCACAAAGTTTCATTGATCACCTGATCGAATCTATGCCTCGAAGATGCAAGGTTGTGATCGACAACAAAGGATTCGCTACGAAATATTGATAACGAAATACAGCTTGGTCAACATTTTGTCGAGTTGCGCTTGTTTTGTCCAGAAGGAAATCAACTTTTTTTAATACTTTTGATTAATTTATTAATTTTCGTGTACAAATAATGAACTTTGTGATGAATAAAACTTGAAGAACTTTGTCTCTAAACAGTTACATAGTTATTTCTCTAAATTGAAAAAATGCAGCACTTTTATATAAGAAACTAAATTAGCATTATTTGGTTGCACTCGTTTTGTCCGATACTGTATATATAAATATATATATATATATACAAATATATATATATAAATATATATATATATAAATATATATATATAAATATATATATACATATAAATATATACATAAATATATATATATATGGGCGGTTTAAAAACTAATATTTTTGAAAATAGCTGTTGGCACCCTCTTAATGTGTTCTATGTAATAAAATAACACTGGATTTGAAAATATTTTAAACAAAAATATTTTTAGGGAATGCTACAGACTCTCGAACATTAAACAGTTTCCTAATAATATAGAAAAAAATGTTTACCAAAAGCTTGTCGTGTTCGATCTCAGATGAAGCGAAATCATACAATATCTTTTATAAGTAATCATCATTTTATAAAAGATTCTGATTCAAAAAGCTGCGCAAACTCTAGGCAGTTATGTTAAAACTGCCTAAATTTTTAACATAACTGCCTTGTGCAAACTACTTAGTTATGTTAAAAATTACATAAAGAAATGAAGCAATTTTTACCTGAGTTTGTGTATCATTTGCGCAAACTCGTTATTGTTAAAAAAAATAAAGGTTTTTTAAAAATTATTCAATTATTATTCAATTGGTACTATCCATTGTTTTACTAAACACAAACAAAGTTTAAACGCTAAAATATTTTATTACAATAACACACCAAGATTGATAGAAGTTTATTACTATTTTTAGAAATTTGGCTTCTAAGTTGATGGTATTTTTTTGTATAAATTTCTCAACTTTCCTAAGCAACATTTCACACACTTTATTTGTGTAACTGATGTCTAAAGGACATGAATTTCCAAATATCACAGTATCTTTCCAAACACTCAAGACAATTACAAGTTAATGCAGATTTTAACTTCGTTAGTCAACGCATTTTCTGCAATAGAACAATGGTTTGGCACAGTAATCTATGATAAAATTGCATGCCTCTATTACAGATTTCTTTTTTTGACTAGTTCAAAAGCGTATTTCAAGAAATAGATAGCTCTTGATTTGGAAAAATGAGTCTCAAGTAAATTTATTGTCTGGATAAAACTCATATTTACATAACAAGTTCATCTGTATATTTCTGCAATACTTATTACTTTTAATAACTGGTTAGACAAGTATTGTTCAATTAAGTAACTGGTAAGACAAGTATTGTTCAATTAAGTAACTGGTTAAGCAAATATTGTTCAATTAATCCATGGTCATGTATTAAATATGTTAATTAAAAAGTATAACTCATGACATGTATTAAACATATTTTACTATTTTAAACTAAAAATAAAAAACAAACAAGAAATTTTATTTTTGGTTATGACTTTTTTTCTTTCTGGTAAATATAATGAAAAAAAACAACAACTGGTAATTAGTTTTTTTTATCTATCACAACTTTTTTTAAAATCTATCACTAAGTTATCTATCACAATTTTTTTAAAGTTATCAATAAAGTAAAAGTACTGCAAACCGGACACTCTTCACAAAAGGCTAAATAACTTTTTAATATTGAGAATTTGGAGGATTTTTTTTTTGGGATATAGTTGTTTATTAAAGCAATCCTGCAGTGTAAAAAAAAATAATTTAATTTTACGTTTTTATGGAAAATAAGATTTTGTTTTTTTGTACGGTTTTCGGAAAAGTGTCCCTAAAAGCGACAGTTCCAAATTATATGAAAAAAACGTAGATAAATTGATAAACTCAATATTTTTATTTTTAATTTTAAAATATATACATAATAATATTACAAGCAGAAAAACTAGAAAAAAACATAAGCAAGCTTGAGCTTGAAGTAAAAATAAAAAATTTATAAAATAGGTTCTGCAACTTTTCGTACAAAAGTTGCAGAACTTTTGTACGAAAAGTTAATTCTCCGCCTTTTATATATCTTTTTGGGAAACAAGGTTCATAAAGCCACGAACTGCAACTTGACTTTTCACAAATTATCCATAAAACTTGCATCTCTGGCATTTCATTTTCGAGAAACTTTGGGCAATTTTTGTACTCTTTTTTTGGTTTTCCTGGCAGGAGTTTCTACTTCTGCTGGTGCAATTTCAAAATATGTTCGTTTTAATAGCTGCGCATCTTCTTCTTCTCTTAACTTGTTTAACCATACTTCTTCTGTAAAAGCTTGACCAGCCACTGTTCTAACATTTCTGACTTTTTTGCAGGATGCTTGTAAGCGCTTGGAATTGAAACTGCTTCAGGAGAGCTCTTTGAAGACTGATTTTTACACGAGTTGCCACTTCTTATTGAGAAGTTAAATTTAAAGTTGAAACTGAAATTGGTATTGCAGGTGGAATTAAGGTTTGTCTTTGTTGAGCAGTTTGAGGTAAAGAACTTGGGCTGCGTGGTTATTTTGTAACTGCTGATGATGTTATTAAGGCATTATTAAAAGTTTGACAAATTTGTAATTTTGATTTGTCAATGTTGTCTTGATTTTATGGAAAGAGCCCAGTATTTTTAAAACCAGCAACAATTTGAGTACAAGTGTAAGCTTTGTTGCTTCTATACAAATGTGCAAAGAGAACTGGGAAATTTTTTTTAGACAAATTGCTAAAACCACTTTCAGCATAAAATTTTCTTAAAATATCACGCCAAACATCTTTAACATGGAAAAATACATCAACTATCTAGAGGCTGCAGAATGTGAGATTAATGGGTGGGAATGCAAATTAATGTTATATTGTTTTCTTTACACTTTAAGGCTACACTTAATGACACGTGTGTGCTGTAGCCATTTAAATATAAAATATGTTGATTATCAATTTTTTGAATGTGAGGAATAAACACTTCATCAAGCCACTGCAAAAATTGATTACTTTCCATCCAACCAGATAATGATGTTGTGTAAAGCGTGTTTGGTGGGCCTCCTTTAATCCAATCATCAGAGTCAATTCTTTGATTTGTAAACAACAAAAGGAGGTAGAAGGAATCTGTCAGCATTAACACAATTAAAAACACTGTAGTTTATTTTTTCATTATTTCTAGTTAATACTAGTGGACGCTTTGCGCCTCTTCAGGTAATTAACTTCGCATCGTAGCTGTTCTTTTGCTTAGTTCTGAGTGCCATTGAGTCATAAATCCTTTGTACCATTTGCGACCAGGCTTTTCATTTTTGAACTAACACGTTTCACCATTTTCAATTAAATAGTCTCTCACTAAACTTTGAACTTAATCTATTCGTCTACCAAAGCCCTAATCGCCAAGCACCTGAAGAAGGTAAACTAAGGTTAACTCGATAAAAGGGCTCAATTTTGTTGTATTGCCACTACCAACTACTAAAGTCTTATTTGATTTTGGTATGCGGTAGAATTGAGCTGCGCCTCTTAAGCTTAACTCGCCATATTCAATGCATTTTTTATTGTCTTCTCAGTGTATGGGTTTTCATTTGTGTTTATTTTTTGCTGTTATAAGTTTAGTAAACTCAGTTACAGATTTTTGAAATTGAAGAAACGAAGCACTTTTGTGGTTACTTTGTGTACTTTTGCACTTTAACTTCAACAGTATAAGTGCAAAAGTACAAAATTAATTAACACGAAAGTGTAAAAACTTAAAAAACCCAAATGAAAAAAATTCAGTCAGTGTGAAAAAGTAATAATAATTGCGCACTGTACGGTTTGTGGTACTTTTACCATTTATGTTGAAAATTGCATAAACCTCGAAACAGCAAAAAAACAAGTTAACATGTTTTTGCCACAAGGTCATTAATTGTATTTCCACTTAATAAGCAAAGAGCACTAGATTCATAAAAGAGCTGAAAACGAAAGGTTTTCAATAAAGTCAATGGCAAAGATTGCTAAAGCCAATCTGTAGTTCAAAATCTGACTCGTCTAACTACCAGCCCATTAGTCTTCTTATATAGTCTTACCATAAGCAAGGTTTTTGAGTCTTTAATTAACAAACACTTAGTCTCTCATCTTGAATCTAATAACTTCTCGTTCTACTGCTGATTTGATAATGGTAATAACTGATAGATTTTATCGTGCATTAGATAGATGTGGAGAGGCTAAGACTATCGCTCTTGACATTTCTAAAACCTTTGATAAAGTTTGGCATGCTGGTCTTCTCCATAAACTCTCTTCTTACAATGTATCAGGTAACATCTTTAAGATTATTAAACTCTTTCATACCAATCATAGTATCAAAGTTGTCCTTGATGGACAGCACTCTTCTTCATTTCCTGTAACTTCAGAGGTTCTTCAAGGAGCTATCCTTGAGGAACCCTATACTTTTTTAAAATTACATTATGATCTCCCAGAAATTCTCACATCCAAGGTGGCATTGTTTGCTGATAGTACTACCATTTATTCTTGTCTTAATAAGAAGCCAACACTATCTGATTGCTTGGAAGGGGCATTTGAGCTTGAAAAGGATATCATTTCTGCTACAGCATGGGGTTATCAGTGGCTGGTAAACTTCAACTCAGATAAAACTCAATTTTTTTCAGGTAATTATTATTGCAATAATCTAAATCTTTCTATATTTATGAATGGTAATGTGCTCAATGAGTCATCTACCTTTCGTCTTCTAGGATTAACTCTTACTTCAGATCTTTCTTGGAAACCATATATCAAACCCATTGGAAAATTAGTATCTGCTAAGGTTACATCTCTTTATCGCACTTGCCATTTTCTAACTCTTAATTCTATTCTTTATCTCTACAAATATCTAATCCATCCTTGTATGGAATACTGTTGCCATATCTGGAGGGGATCTTAAAATGATGCTCTTTTCGACAAGGTGGAAAAATTGTTAACATAGTGACTCTTTTGTCACCTACATCTAAAATTCATTCTTGTGTTACTGGTCATTCAATTAAGTCTTAAAATAATAATTAACCTCATCTTTTCTCTTTCAGTAACTTCCAACTCTAATAACGGTTGCTTGCAGCCTTGCTGGAAGTTATTTAAAAAAATAATAATAATAAAAAAAACGCATCTACAGCGCTTGTGAGCGCTGTAGATGGGTTTTTTATATAAGTTTGATTCTGTGCATAGATATAAAAGCATACTATAGCACTTGCATTTTGAGCAAGTTTAAATCTTTAGGCATTTCTTTGAAATATTTGAGAAAAGCAATGCTTATTATAAATGTTACATAAAGAACTTTCGCAATTTTATTAAAAAATATCATTCAAAAAAAGAAGGAAATCAAACATTTGACAATAATGATTCTAGTTTTAACCCATTATTCTTGTCATTTATCATGTATTTTTAAGTATTCTTTTTTTTAACACAAAGTTAAAACTTTGAATTTATAAACATGTAATAAATAGCATTGCCTATCTCTAATACTTTTAAAAATATAACCAAAGGTTTAGAGATGAGGGAAACTTATATATATATATCTAAGTTTCCCTCAATTCTAAACCTTTAAAGGTTTTATATATATATATATATATATATATATATATATATATATATATATATATATATATATATATATATATATATATATATATAAAGGTTTAGAATTAAGGGAAATTATGATAGGTTGGTTAAACTACTATTCTAAATTTTAATTTAAAAAAAAATAAGTTTAAATTAAAAAAGTTACAAACTCAAAGATTTGTTACATTTTTTTTCTTAACTACTTAGTATTGGTCGCACGGACAAAATATTTTTAAAGTTACCATAGCATTCCTCAACTTGCAAAGCAAACTTGTTGTATTCACCAGAACCACTTATTTCAGTACCAGCACGCAAAATATTTTCTATTCCTGTTAATGCAACCATTATGACTTTGGAATCCAATACAGATAGTAAGTCACAAAGAGGACGAATGGCATCTTGATTCGCAATGTACCTATTGAGTTAAAACTATTTAAAATATTTATTAAAACAATAAAAAAAGATACAAAATAAACATGACCATACTCTATTTGCTGAGCTGACCCACCAGAAGTGGCATTAGTTACAGCCCATGCTGCTTCCTTCCTAGTTTTGAATTCAGAATTGCTCAGAACGTTTATCAAAGAAGGAAAAATATTTGCATCTATAATTGCCTAAATGTTTTTAAAAAATAATGAAGAAACCTTTTGTAAAAGATTTTAATTTTCACAGTTTTACTATTTTTTTATTTGCATTAACAAATAATTAGAAATTAGAAATGAGGTAAATTTAACAATCAACCTGGATTTGATGCTTGTTTCCAGCTGTTATGTTGGAAATAGCCCAGCATGCTTCTTTTCGAATTGTTTCTCGATTGCTACTAAGTAACGTCAGAAATTTGGGTAAAACATTACAATTTAGGATAACCTATACAAGAACAAAAAATAAAAAAATTTAAGAAAATTTTTAATAATAGCCATTTTCAAATTTTCAATTTTGAAGTAAAAACAACAGGTAAAAATTAAATTTGCAAAATATGCATAAACCAATGTAGTAACCACATTAAATTATGTACATAGGCAGTTATGTTAAAAATTATATAAAGAAAAAAAGCAATTTTAGTATTTTTACCTGAGTTTGTGTATCATCTCCAGTAACAATATTTCCAACTGCTCTTAGGGCAGCAGAAACAACATTATCCTGAACATGCCTAATAAAGAAATACAACAACAATATAATTTGAGTACTAATACATATTGAAGTCAGCAGACACATGAAACAAACAGTCTCTTGTTAATTAAATGCTTTTTAAATATATATTTATTCTAAGTAATTTAACCATTCAATCAAAGCAACAAATTGAAAAAGTAATTTTAATGCAGCATAACTAAAGCAATAGATGTCATAGAAACTGCATTTAAGTTGACACTACATATAAAGAACTACTGAAAACAGTATTGTCCTTTAAGAACCTGTCCTAAATATCATTCGAAAAATAAATAAGAAATGTTTTTAACTGGCTAAGACACAACTGTCTTAAATTGACTAAATAAACTAAATTGCAAAGCTCCAGTAAATAGTAAATTTATATATTTCTCTGCATAACCCCTTAACACAAAGGTCCATGCTAAAGTTAACAATTTTTTAAAAAAATTCTCCTGTTCTAATATAATTCTATTGCATATTGCTTGGCTATATACAATGCTTTTCTTCAGATGGTATGGGTGATTGGAGTCACGGTGTAGAAGGCTCATTGTACCTGTTGGCTTCCTATATATAGTACTTTTTATATACCCATTCTTGTCTTTATATAGTGACAAATCCTAAAAATGGAAGAGAATTCCAAAGCATTAATGTTCACAGAAAAAAAAAAAAATGAACAATAAAAGTGTACATAATATTAATAAAAATAGACCAACTAAAATCAACTTAAGAACAAAGGAACAGTTATAGTAAAAATTTGCAACTTTACTGAATGTCATATGAAACAAATTTTGGTTGAACAAAAATTGTAGCTCATTTGAGCAACAATCATGATAGTATATGAAAAAATTTGAAAGAGGTGAAACCTTATGATGATGTGGCAATGAGTGTGCCTGCTAGAGCAAGTCAAACTAAATTTACAATGTTATTTTACACTTTATCCAAAAGTGAAAAGATATCATCAGTATATGACAAATATGACAACAGTATTCTACACAGTGGCGGATAAGCAATCGATAAAGATGGAGTGAAGAGTAAGAAAATGACAAAAAGGATAAAAAAACAACCTTAGTAGATGTTAATTTTGCAATACATTGTATATTTTCTGATAAAGGTCAGAGTAAAAAATAACCAGAGAAGACAAAAAGTAGTCAAACTAAAGCAGTAATGTCAACTATGTTTGCAAACCCCTCATCAAAATTGTATTAAAACTTGTATATCTGTTCTAAGCAGTCAAAAAATGATATTTTTTTTTATCAATATCTATATATGATTGCAACATGACTGCTACAGATACATCATGTAAAGAAAACTTATGGAGAAGTCCAGCACGCTACACTTTATTTAAAGCCTTTGATAGGTCAAGAGTCTCACTCAATCATCTAAATTATGAGTAGTAGTAGAAACAAAGGATCAATGCTCTGTAGTTACAGACTCAAGATTAGAAGTTATTAGAAGATTAGAAGATATTAGAAGTTTGTTAATTATAAGACTAATAATAATGCTAAAAATAGTGCTAATAATGAGAAGATTAGAAGATGATTGGTCAAAGCAATCTTCAAAGTTTTTAAAAACAAAACAGATAATAATTGGAGTTTTTTTTTAAAAAAAAATGCAAAAGTATGTAAGAAAAAAAAAAACATTTTATAAATATTTTTAAAAGATTACCACATTAAAACACAATAATAAAAAAAAAGCTATTGCTTAGTTTAAAGCTTATATGATTAAACTTTAATTTTTCCCACAAGAAAAAAACACAAGAAATCTATTTATTTGTTTAATATTTGTTGTATTACTTACTTTAATATTTACTTACATTAAAAAAGTTAAAAAAAGTTAAAAAACCAAAAATAGTTTAAAATCTTAAACTAACTTTTCATTAAATAGACTCAAAAGAACACGTGTATGTACACTGTGCCTATTGCTATATTAGTCAATGTATGCAAACTCTAGTGCATTTATGACTAAATCAATCAATGTATGCATACTCTGCACTTATATTCCTATAAATAAGATGTTCCTAATTAAATAAGTCAATAAGACAAAAAACAAATTTAAAAAAAAAATGACAAAGAAATAAAATAAACTTAAAAGAAAAAAATAATATAAAATTATATAAACATTCCTAATATATAAAAAGATAAAATAAAAATTTGGCGGAAAAAACAATTAAATTCAATTAATTTTCCTAATTACTTTTATAAGTTTTTGCTTAGGTGATCCTAATTTTGTCAACTTAAATCATTAAGATCAGGTAACAGTCATTTTTAACAATTTACATATATATATACACTCACATTTATAGACTAAACTTAATTTTTTTTTTTAAAACAAATACCTTTGTTTTTTTTTTTAATTTTTTTTATTGTAAAACAAAATATAAGAATATTTACTGCAACAGTTCAACTAATCTTCTACAGACCCCTGCATTAATGACAGCTTGAATCTTTTGATTAGGACCATCTGATAAATAAGCCAAAGCCCAACATGTATCTGCAATCACATCTGCATCTTGGTGAAAAATTAACTTAGCAAGCGTTGGAAGAGCAACAGATACTTTGCTAAAATCTGGAGGGGGATTTTTCCCACGGCATAAATTAGACAAACACCAAACTGCATTTCTTGTAGTTGTAAGCTTCAAAGATGTATTTAAAAGGCTAAAAAGTAAAATTTACAATTGAAAACAATTTTTTTTATAAAAAAGAAAAATCAAAAAAGATATTTAAAATTGATAGAGTTAAATATAAATTAAATTTACAAAACTTCTATTTTTTGCATTTACTTGCACATTAAGGAAAGCAAAACTTTAAAGTTTCTTGGTTTTTAGACTTTACCCTTATGTTTGGGATTTGTTTCTTAGAAAAAGAAAATACCCATATGTTATGGTTCATCTAGTCCTTTATTGCAAGATGTATATTTTGAAAATTTGGATATAACAATATTTTCATTATTTTTATTACTTTCGCTTTTGTAATAACTGTTATGAAAAAAGCGTTGTTGTTAAAATCATACAGAAAGATTTATTAGATAAGCTTAAGAATGTTTATAAACTGTAATAGATTTACTTGTTAAATATTTTGTAACTCAAAAGTGCAGAAGTGTTCACAATATCAACTTTTATTTGTTTTTAACATGGAATGTTCAAAAACGAAAATAAAGAAAGGTGCAAAGAGAAAATACAATTACTCTATTAGTCCTAGAAGAATTGTTTACCTTCATAAATATCCTATAAACAAATTGTCAACAAACCAAATAAAGAATTGCCTTCTTTAGGAAATATCTGTTGAGATTACCTACTCTTAAACTTTGAAAAAAGCTACAGATTCAGGCCGCTAAAGTTTCAGGCCGCCAAAGTTTCCCATTGCATATCCACATAAACGTCTTGGATTTGAACTTGTGTGTTTTGAAGGACTTTGTGTTAATCATTTTGGGACCAATTGTGTTGTTGCCGAAGTTATTTCTGTATGGATCACAGCAGGCTTTGGAGATTATATTTAGAAGGGAGCTCAAGTAAGGTAATTAGTAACCTTTAAAATAATGAATACTTTTTCAGTTTGTACTCGTTTTTTGTTAAGTTATTTAAAATTGTTATTGATAAAATAATTTTTTTTATTTTTTTAATTTTACTTAGGGACAAATTAAAGAAGTTCAATAAAAAACACACTAAAATACTAAAGTTTAAATCACTTGAGTTTAAAGATAATACAAAACATAACTTTTTAGTAGAAGAATATATGTTCGAATTAAATAATCTTATATTATTAAATAATATTTCAAAAATGGATTTTAAGCAAAAAATAAGAGCAACTAATAATGATCTAGAGGTAGTTGAAAACTATCTAGAATTCATTAAGGACCAGATGAAGGAAAGGAAAATGTTCGTCGAGGAAAAAAATGATGCAGCTTACAGAACTGGAACTGAAAAGAGGAGACTCAGATTTCTAACTATAGAAAAATAAAAACAAATAGAGATAGAATTTCATAGAATTTCAAGGAAGCCAGAATAGTAGTATATCAAAATGTAGTGAAAATTTAGATGAATTTGAAACACCCAACTGCAACTCTTCAACAGATGATGAATTAGATGAAAAACTTATGGAAAAAAAAAAGAAAAGAAAAAAAGCAATTGTGAATTGCGTTATTAAAAACAATTTTTATCAAGTATTTATTTTATTTCCAGAACAACTTTAATATTAATAAAGGCATATTAACTCAACAAATTTAAATGAAAATTATATTTATTAAACACTTTTAGATAAGAGAGAAAATAGAGATAAAGAAAATGACTAAAATAATCATAGAGGTTACTCCTGATGAGCTTATTGAAGCAACATCAATTGTGGCAGCAAAATATAATATTGGAATATGACCTCAGACTGCAATTATGCCTGCCATTCATTCCAAATCTAATGATAATTTTAAAGAAATAAATGTCTCTAGATCTTCTGTTAACAGAAAACGGTTTCAGGCAATTCAGTCAACAGGGAACCTTCTAAGAAAGTAAATAATTGATTTACTAAGAGGTAAAAAACTAGTTCTACATTTTGATACTAAACTAATTAAAGAGATTTCAGAAGATCTTGAAATATCTATTGTTTATGACAGATTAGCCGTGAGTGTTTGTTTTCCAGATGCTTCAGGTTGCGACATTATATTGCTATGGATCATCCAACTAAAAAATGGTACTGAAGAATGCCAGACAATAGAGCTAATAAAATTATTAGAATATTATGAGTGTGTTCATCAACTGTTTGCTTCCTGCTGCGATACAACCAGTTGTAACATGGGTAAATATGCAGGAGCAATTTAATTGCTAAGTGTAAAGCTTAATCTACCTTTAATATGGTTGTTATGCAGGCATCACATATATGGGGTGCATATGTCTCACTTCATAGAAGTTCTCACAGGAAAGACAAAAGAACCACATAAAGCATTGTATATAAAGTTAAAAAAAAAGTGAAACAAAGATTGTACAGAAGTGAACATCTTAAATAATATTGTAAAAATGAGTTGGGATAATCTACAAGTTGATTCAGTGTTGTACACTCTTGCAAAAGATTTTACTTTATATTCTGCTCAAAAATACTTTCAGTTCTGCTCAAAAATACTTTTGAAAGAAGTGATTATAGGAACCTTTGCCAGCTTGTTGTTTTTTATTTTGGTGGAGATGTAACTTATTTTAAATTCCACTAACCTTGCGCTTGTCATGAGACATGTTTTATGGCAGACAGACTTTACCTCCTTACATTGGATATTGCAAAAAATGTTGTTAAAATAATTACAGAAAAGAAAGAAAATGAGGTACAGAATGGAAGTTTTTTACACCATTTTTTAAGCATCATGGTTTCTAAAATACTCTCAGTCTTCATAAGCACCCAAGAATGACCTTGATGCTTTCAGGGCAAGTCTTAGAATACAAGAGCAATACGATGACCAGTTAGGATAGTCTATAACTAAAGAGTATAAAACAGCATTCTCGGTATCTAACTCCTCAGCTAGTTGCGTTATCAATTGGAAATCATGATGTTGAAGAAAATTGAAAAGATAAAAATGAATAACCTACTTAAATTTCCTAATCCTACTGAGATTGGGTATCATCAAAATATTCCAGCTCTTGATTCCAAAACAACACTATATTTTCTTGGTTGGTCCAGAGTTTTGGTATCTTTTTGGAATTATTGGAGTTTCAAAAAGCGAAGTTGAACAATTAGTTTCACGTGGACTAAAATCTTGAGAGAATACTGAAAGTTTTTGTAAGTTCTATTTATTTGTTAAATATCTCTCTACTACTAACGACTGCGGTGAAAGAAACCTAGAAAAGACTATGTGAAGCCATCTACAAATGAAGATCAGAGGCAAAATATAAATCTTGTTGCAAAAGATCATAGATAAAAAAAATACAAGCCAAAAGATCAATTCACAAAAGCTTATATTTTATAAATGTTTCCATATGCGTTTAATTTAATAAAAAAAAAGGTTTTAAACACTGTGATTCATTTTCTCTCTGTAATGGTTGTGTGTTTTACTATTTAACTCTGAGAAATAAATTTGCAAAATGGTATTTTTTATATTTTTTATAGAAAAATTTTATTTGTAATATGAGCGTAAAACTGTAAAAAAAGTACAAATCTCTCTCAATTTCTAATTACACATCTAGTAAAGTTACTAACTTTGAATTAAAATTTTTTAAATATTTTATCTTATAGATCAAATCACAGTTTGGAGGGTATAGTTTCTTGATTTTAAAATTTTATCATTTTTTGACAACCTAGTGAGCAGGGCTATATAAACTTTGATACATCCTAACTTTTTTTAAATTTGAAATTCATGTTATGTTTTATATATATATATATATATATATATATATATATATATATATATATATATATATATATATATATATATATATATATATATATATATATATACACATGTACATTTATATGTTATGTTATATATATATATATATATATATATATATATATATATATATATATATATATATGTTATGTTATATATATATATGTATACACATGTACATTTATGTTATATTATATGTATATATATATATATATATATATGCATTATGTTATATATATATATATATATATATATATATATATATATATGCATTATGTTATATATATAATATATATATATATATATATATATATATATATATATATACACATCTACATTTATATGTTATATTTATATATATATATATATATATTCATGTACATTTATATATAAACATCTTTATGATCAACATGATCACCACCACCACCACCACCACCACCACCACCACCATCATCATCATCATCATCATCATCATCATCATCATCATCATCATCATCATCATCATCATCATCATCATCATCATCATCATCATTATCATCATCATTATCATCATATGTAATGCATTCTCTATAAGTTTTCTTACTTCTACCCCATTTTCTCCTAAAACTGCCACCTCTCTACATGCTGCTCCCAAATCACTTTGATCTTTTCTGAAAAACATTGTTCAATATAATGTTTTTTCTAATCTTTCTAAGATTATGGCTCCTTTTCTTGTCTTGTTAGAGTCCTACCACATATCTATCTGATCATCATCTTCTCTTTTGGCAAATACAACACTATATAAATACTAAAATTTATATAAATATGTAAAGATATTATATGCAGTCACCTAAATTTAATATTAAACAAATGTTTATCTAGTCTTCTCTCTATTATTAGATTTTTTATATAAAGATTTTGAGAATACTAAATCATTTCTTTCCATAATATTTTCAAAATCCTCTACTCTTCACTTCTTTTCCACTCGTATTCATTTCCAATAACTTTAAAGATTACAGAAAATGAAGAATGGTTACAACAACAATGTTCTATCTATGCTCCTGTATTGTTTCTTATCTACAATAACAATCTTTCTGTCAGCCTTACATTTAAAGTGGCTCAAGTTGCTGAGAACTCAACATTATACTCTTGTCTTGACAAAAAGCCTTCATATTTTGATTGCTTAGAACAAGCAGTCTATCTTTATAATGATCACTTTTCTTTAACAGATTGGGACTTCCAGTGGCTTGAGGTTTTAACTTTGAAAAACTCAGTTATTTACTGCAAACAACTATCACAATACTGTTGACATTCCTATATAGACAAATAACAACCCTCTTAATCTTAGACAAGGTCAAAAAGCACATTGTAAATGTAACTGGACCTGCTTTATGTGCTAAACTTGAGCCACTCTACCATCACCATAAGGTTGTATCTCTTTTTTTTTCTACAATTACCATCACGATTGATGCTCAAACAAGCTACCATTCAAAGTTCAATCAACCAAAACTCGTTGTTGCTCGACTTGTCATTCGACAAAGTCGCATCCTTTAACTGTACCTGTCCCTTCAACCTGTAAAAATTTTAATCTATCTAGTTTTTTTTCTTGTACATCAACAAAACCTTAAAACTGTCACCAATCATCATGTTTTCCTTACTCATACAACCTACAATATTTTAAGTCTTCAATTAACTAGTTCCATGTTTTTTAACCCTATCTTTTGTTTTCTAGTAACTCATAAATTAATAGTGGTTGTTTGCAACCTTGTTGGAAGTGAATTAGTTTAAAGATTCTATTTGTTGACCAGCCTCGCACCCTTTTTTCATTTATTAGGCTAGCGCAGATGTATTTTTAATACATTGTTTCCAAATTAGGATGCTGAATGCTGGATCTTCTTAACTCAATGTATGGGTTTTGCTTGCGTCTCTGTTTTTATGACTAGGCAACTCATTCTATTACTTCCTAATGAGGGTACAGCTCTAAAACTCAGTTTTATGGTTCTGAGGCTGGCTGGTGGTCAGGTTTCCCGAACTCTGTGGCAGCTCTCAGAGAGGCTGATTCCATCAACAGCTGGAAAATATCAAAGTATTAACAGTGTTAAATTGCGCATGGATGGTGTCTGTTTGTACTTTTGGTGTGCATTGCCAAGGCCACATTTGGAGCCCTTTGTTACAGCTTAGGGTTTATTAATAGTAATGAGGCGATTGCTTGGGCTGTTAAACAGTGTTCTGAGTACTATCTATGCTTTGAGTCAAGTTCTTTAACAAATTTAAAAATGAATAAAGTGCCAAAAACTATAAAACACAAAAAATTATCCTAACCAAGCTCTCTAAACCTTCACTGATATTCATGGTCTTCGAAGTAACTTTTCTTCTGTTGAGTCTTATCTTTTGCAAAGTTCACCAAACCTACTTGCTCTTGTGAGACTAATTTTCTTCGTGATGGCTCTTGAGTAGAAATCTTTCGTCTTCCTGTCGACAAATGTGCTTCTCACATAACTTCATGAATTCAGGCTGGCATGGAATCTTTTATTCCCTCTCGACAATTCTAGGTCAAGCCTCACTCTCCTCCATGGTTTTCCTCACATTGTGTTGCTGTGATTACCAATCGAAACCGTTACTTCCATATCTATCAGCAAAACAACTCTACAGAAAACAGACATCTGTTTATTACTGCTAGAAACCATTGTAAAAAGGCTTTGCCTAATGTCAAAGCTCTCTATTCTCAGGTCATGAAATCTCATACTTCATCACAAAAATTAAGCTCTCATGACTTCTGGAGAATCTTTAATAGTATCAATAATAAGGGAAAATCTATAATTCCACCTCTCTTGTATGGTTCAGACTTTGTCACCTCACCTAAAATTAATTATTTGCTAAAAACTTTTCATCAATATCATCTCTTGATTCAACTAGTTGCATTCTACTTGATATTGCCAACAAACAGGTTGATCCATTGCTTGACATTCGTATCACTCCAGCTTCTGTATCTAAAGTGATTTCCTGCTTAGACTCTTCTACAGCCTGTGGTCTTGACAACATACCTGTTACAGTCTTGCAGAAGTGTTCTCCGGAGCTATCGTCTATACTTCCAAAACTATTCAACAAGTGCTTATCAGAGTCTTGTTTTCCAGTCTGCTGAAAAGCAGCATCTGTTATCCCTATTTTCAAAAGTTCTGGAGAGCGATCTGATTCGTCTAACTATCATCTTATTGGTCTTCTTCCTATCATAAGCAAGGTTTTTGAATCTCTAATTAACAAACACTTAATTTCTTATCTTGAATCTAATAACTTACTTTCTGATCATCAATATGGATTTTGATCTTCTCGTTCTACAGCTGATTTGCTAACAGTAATAATCAATAGGTTTTATCATGCATTAGATAAAGGTGAAGAGTTTAAGGCCATCGCTCTTGACAATTCTAAAGCTTTTGATAAAGTTTGGCATGCTGGTCTTCTCCATAAGCTTTCTTCTAACAGTGTATCTGGCAACATCTTTAAGATTATTGAATACTTCCTTTCCAATCGTAGTATAAAAGTTGTCCTTGATGGACAGCACTCTTCTTATTTCTGTAACTTCAGGGGCTCCTCAAGGTTCTATACTTGGCCCTTTACTCTTTTTAATTTACATTAACAATCTTCCAGATATTCTTACATCTAAGGTGGCATTGTTTGCTGATGATACTGCCATTTGTTCTTGTTGTGATAAGAAGCCAACACTCTCTAATTGCTTGGAGGGGGCATTTGAGCTTGAAAAGGATCTCACTTCTGCTACAGCATGGGGCTCACAGTGGCTGGTGAACTTCAATACAGATAAAACTCAATTTTTTTCAGCCAACCATTACCGCAATAATTTAGATCTTCCTATATTTGTGAACGGTAATGTACTCAATGAGTCATCCACTCTTAATCTTCTAGGATTAACTCTTACTTCTGATCTTTCTTGAAAACCATATATCAAATCTGTTGCAAAGTTAGCATCTGCTAAGGTTGCATCTCTTTATCGAGCTCGACACTTTTTTACTTCGGATTCTATTTTCTATCTCTATAAATCTCAAATCCGGCCTTATATGGAATACTGTTGCCATATCTGAGGTGGATCTTCTAATGATGCCCTTGCTCTTTTAGACAAGGTGCAAAATTGCATTACAAACATAGTTGGACTCTTTTCTACAAATACTATAATGGGCACTGCTCTAAAGAGCTAGCATCTCTGGTGCCATCTACTAAAATTCATTCTCGTGTTACTTGTCATTCAATTAAGTCTCATCCTTTTTCTGTGGATGTTCCTAAGAGCTCCAAAAACTCTTATTCATCTAGTTTTTTTCTTCGAACATCAGTTCTTTGGAATTCACTTCCTTTATCTTGCTTTCCTGATTCATATAATTTGCAATCCTTTAAGTCGTCTGTCAATCGTTATCTTGCTCTACAATCTTTATCTTTTTTCTTCCAGTAACTTCCAACTTTAATTAGTGGTTGCTTGCAGCCTTGTTGGAAGCAAAGATGTTTAATATATATATTTTTATATATATTTATATCGAAAGGATGAGAAGGCCACTGCAGTTAAGGAGTAGCTTCCTTGACTGCAGTGGTCTTCTCATCCTTGGGGAGGTTAATTACATAAAAATTAAAACAAAGTAAAACCATATGAAAAACAAAACACAAAATGTGTTTGAAAAAACAATAAAAATGAAGTGAAATGTTGCAAAGCATTTTTCTTATAGTAAAGATCACATTATAACATTTAAAAATTTCCAAAACTGAAGTGACCTTATCAGCATTTATCCATACATTTTCACCAAAAAAATTACCTAAAATTTGATAATAGTATAATTTACAACTACAACTTGTATATGTATGTATATGTATGTATTTTTGTATGTATGTATGTATGTATATATGTATGCATGTATGTATGCATGTATGTATGTATATATATATATATATATATATATATATATATATATATATATATATATATATATATATACATACAGCTTACAACAATGGGAGAGAGGCTCAAGCTTGGCAAATAAAGCAGGTTTACCTTTACCAATTACCATTACAATGTGTTAACAACTACCTTTATAATGTGTTTTTGGATCTTGTCTAAAAGTGAAAAAGCATCATTAGAAGAACTAGAATACGCAGAGAATGAAATCATGAGTAAGATGATGGTGAGCACAATGAAGAGAAGCAACTTTAGCAGATGCTAACTTTGTAATTGATTATATAAATGTTTTCCATGAGAGGTCATTAGTAAAAGATAATCCAAGATGTAAAGAAGAGGACTCAGTGAGAGAGTTGCCATTCAAAAATATAGTAATGTTGACAATATTGTGATTTAGAGCAGCAAAACTCTAAGCTCAGTTATTTACAGCAAAAGTTATTTGCAGTAAATAACTGAGCTTTATTGGACTTAAAATTCGAAGCCACTGCAAGCCCCAAGCTGTTAAGAAAAGAAATCAGATTCAAGATCGGCTGCTTGTTCTAAGCGACCAAAAAGAGAAGACTTTTTGTTAATACTTTTTTGTATACAGTTGGGTCGTCATCAAAAAAGTCAGAATGTTTGTCAGGAAGATTGTTAATGCAGATAAGAAACAATATCTAATTATATAACTAATTAATAAATAAAAAATATTTTAAATATCACAGCAATTTTTAGAAAAAAAATTGAGGGTACCAGGGGGCACTAGCCTTCCCTTACCCTGGTGTGCTTGCCCTGTAATATCCCTAACAGCATTAATGACAATACGGTCAAGTTCGTAAAGTTGTTTATAAAAGAAAAATATTATCGTTGTAACTAAGATAAAAATTGCAAGTCATTTTAGAAATAATTACATAATAAACTGCAAACATTTTTTAAAAACAGTTATTGCAAAAAACTAATAAAAAAATTAAAAAAAAACGCCAATGGAAACACAAATGTTTTCAATTAAATAAATTGATAATATTCTGCCGTAAATCTTTTCTTAGTCAATCCTATGTCTTCCTAAATAAAATTGAATGAATAAAGTTGTAAATAAATGGATAGCTAAAGTGAAAACCCAAAAAAAACGCTCAACTAAAGATTTTTTTCATGGAGCGATAAACGACACTTGTTATGTATATATTCTTGTAACATTGACTTTATAAGCATTTGATTGCAATGAGTATAAAAAGCAAACTTTTTAATGAATAAACAGATAGCTCATGCAAAAACCAAAAGCTCTTGTAAAAAGCTTTAGAGAAGCAGCTCGCATGACTTGCCATATTCCTTTTAGGAGAGCTTTTCTCTGCTTTTGCACTCATTTACTCCTGCTGAGGCCTATATATATAAACATTATATATATATATATATAGAACCCTTATATGTTGTCTGAAAGTTTTTTCCATATTTTGTTGACAAAAAGTAAAAATTAAAATGCAAGACCGGAATTTTTTTTTTATTATTGATAGACTGCCTG
>NC_088922.1:51475000-51607500 GCF_038396675.1 Hydra vulgaris
TCATCAGTGTTGTTTTTTTTTTTTTGGGGGGGGGGGTAAGACCTCCTCTTAGCATAATAAATTTTGAAATTTTTTTTAATCTTGCTTATATATTTATAGCAAAAAAATATTAATATAGCAAAAAAGATTTCTAAAATTTAAAATAAAATTTTAAGTTTTCTCATTTTATAGATATTATATGCGATTATTCCATATAATGCCTGCAACTTCAACATATGCTAAAGACGTTTACACTTATAGACGTTTGTACATAACGCTATACATATGAAACTAAAAAGATCTTAGACCACTAAAACATAGTCATAAAAAAAAAAGTTTATTCTTATGATTATGATTAAAAATTAAAGGATAATATTAAACACTAATCTAAAAGTTAAGCCAAAAAAATTTTGCGCATCGACGTCAGTTTGTGGCAAAATAAACCTTTATGCGTCAAGTTTCTTTTTGCATTTATCTTACATTTTTTGATTAATTTTAATTATGTTTCATACAATTGCACATAAAGGTATAAAACTGGTACAAATATATCATTTCACGGATAAGAGTTTGTATTTATTACAATAGTAATAAATAAATAGTTTTTGTCTTTATTAGAATATATCCCATAAAAATATATTTCATATATCTTTAATAGAAGAAGTTTTCCTAAAAAATTTAAATAAATCTTTTTTCTAGTATGATTTTCTAGTTTTTTTGCCACAAAGTGAAGCCACATACGCAAAAAAAAAATTGTGGCTTCAACGATTTACGAAAAAGCAGCATTTATCATTTTTAATGGTCATAGAAGCAAATAATTTTAGCAATCAGAAATTATCAAGAGAGGGGCAAATCTAAAATTGAAGTTTTAAATTTTCCACTTGGATGTCAATGTTTCATGTTTTTTCAATCTTGTCAGTTTTTAAAATATAATAACATACATATAAAAAATCAAAACAAAATAGCTTGAGCAAAAAAGACTTGTAATTATTAGAAAAATTAACTTTTATGACATACGATCCTGAATAAAATGTTATATAAGTGGATTTTTTACATTTTATAAACAATATATATAAACAATTAACATATTTGTTTATATATGTATATTGTTTATATAGGGATGGTTAAGCGCAACAAAGTTTAAAAAAAAATTACTTTATATTAAAATTAAAAAATGATTTATACAATGTTTCTTTGCAAATACCAATGCACTATACTTAAAATAGTGCACTGAACAGCCATAAAAAAAGTGCACTGAACAGCCATTACTTTTAATTTTTTGTGTTTAGTGGCTTTTGTTAAAGACTTTTAAACTTTGCGCCAAATTATCTCATTTCAACATATTCATTGTATCATCCATACTGCAGGTGTTTAGAAACGCTTCAAGGTAAAAAAAGTCAATTTTGACTTTTTTACAAAATAAACCAGTTTAGATGTCTACAAACATTATTGAATATATACTTTCAGAGAGTTCTGAAAAAATTCATAAAAATTATTTGTTTCAAAAAACGTTTTACAAAGAGTTTCTCCTAATAATTTTTTTTTAATTGTGTTCTTCTCATAATACATAATAGGCGTATTAAGGCGTTTTGAAAAACGACTGCAGCATACATTTATAGTAAAAAAAAAAAAGTAGCAAAAAAAACTTTTAATTGTCAAAAAGAAAGTTTAAAATTCTTTTCAAGCTACGAGCTTATTTTTTTTTGCCTTCACAGCAGCACTTTCTGGAGTAGCAGGACTGTCTTATTAAGTTTTTTCTTTATTAAGTTTCAGACAACTTTTTTTCAGACCATCCGCAGCTTATTAGGACTAATTACCTGAGCACATTAATAACATAAGTATCTCAATCATGACACATACGCAACAAATTTTTTCTCCTAGTGTTTTACTGTTTTTAGAAATTTTAGCTTTTATATAATCTTTTTGTTAGTTAAAGTGTATAATATTATTACATATGCTTGTATATAATCTCTATAAAACTTCAAAAGTGTTTTGTATTTTAAAATAACAAAAAAAAATTGAAAAAAAAAGTTGTCAGTGGTAGGACTCAAACCAAGCTTACTTGTTCAGAAGCTCAGCTCGCTATCCACTCAGCCATTAAACAAAAATTTTTAAAACTAAATAATGATTTTTTGAACGGAAATAAATGTTATAGATCAAAATTAGGGAGAGCTTGATGCAATGCAATTTTCAAGTGAAAATCAAACTGTAAAACTTGATAAATGTTTCAGTATGTTTTACGATTACTTAATTTGAAGTATACATGGTACTATATTTGCATACATGTTCGTTCACATTTTCTTATAAAACAAAGTGCTGCAACTCTTTCTCGTTACTACCTTGGTTGCAATGGCTGCCAAGGGTTCCATGTCAAACATGCTCGAATGAACACTAACACTACTACTAACACTATTAAGTTCTGCAAATAATATATATATATATATATATATATATATATATATATATATATATATATATATATATAGTTACTGTAGCAATTATTATCTTGAAACGTTTTTTTATTTTATTTTTTTATATCATGTTTGCAAATTGATTAGTAAGATATATAATATAAAAGGGTTCGAACCATTAGTTTATTTTTTCTCAATATAACACCAGAGTTAAGCAAACATAATGGATAAATATAATGCCAAATATAATGGTTAACTAGCATTATATTCACTTAACTTTGGTGTTATATATAGAAATGTTTATAAATGTTTTGAAATATTTCAAAATCCTTTATAAAACATTGCTTTACCCCATAATTTTTGTATTAAATGCTACACAATACCTGAGTAACTAATTAATTTAAAAGTTATGGGGTAAAGCAGGTCAGATTTGTGTGAATTTTTTTGGAATACTTTTATTAATTTTAATGCAACATAATAACCTTTTAGTTGAATGACTTACTTAAGCAATGGCTCTAGTATTCCACATTCAGTAACATAATTTCTAAATTCAGCACTATCACCAGCAATATTTCCAAGAGCCCAAACAGCCTAAAAGCATACTAAAACAATTTTAAACAACTTTAAGTGTTAATATTTTGAATTTATTTTGAATATTATTATTACTTAAACATTTATTAAAGAATTTTATCAAATATTTAACTAGTTTGAGTAGTTTTAAAACTTGTAATGAAATGTCAACCAACTCTTTTTTGTTTTAAACACACTGCCAATTAAATATCTAATCAACTTTTATGAGATTGTTTAAAAGAAACCAATAATGGTTAAGTGTTTAAAGAAAGCAAAATTTTATAAACTCTTATCCAGTTATTTAAAAACAGCTATAAAAAACTTTTAAGGACTTTTTGGGGGAACTCCCATGTTTTTCTTTGAATTTTAGTCTTACTTGATCTTGGACATCTTCATAAGGTGAAGATAAAAGTTCTATAAATGCAGGAACTGCTCCTCCTTCGATAACAAAACGTGTCTGAATCGATGTTCCTGAAGCAATATTAGTTAATGCCCACGAAGCTTCAAACTAAATAAAAAACATATAACCGTAATATACAAACATAATAAAACAACCAATAATAACTACAATATATTAATATTACAAAACAATACAGTTTTATTACACTTATTTAGATTTTGAGTTTAACTGGCATAAATCTTTTTGCAACAAGCCGTTTAATATTTCAATTATTTAATGACATTATCTACAGAAATGAACCTTTAAATTTTCATTTATATTTTTCAGGTGCATTTTAATGTCACATGAATTTTTTGTAAATGTTAACTTCTATGTATGGCGCTTATATTTGAAGATGATATGAAAAGTACTTCCTAGTTTGTAAACAAATTTGACACATTGATGTCATTGATTGAAAAAAAGGAAATGCAGCGATAATGACCTAGATCTGAAGAACATAAGAAAAGAGAGTTTACTTAATTTATCACATAAAGATATATAGTGTCAGAAAAAAATATCACTTTTGATAAATGTGCAAGATAACTATTTGCAGTATACATGGAATTTCTATGAAGCAAGTTAGACATTTAGTTGTTTTACAAAAAGCAGCTCATAGGTCACTGAGATCTATGAAGAAATCTGAGAGATAACAGTGCAATGCATTACATTGTGATACTTTAATTAAAGTATGGGAGCATATGGAGTCATTACCTATCAAATATGTGACTATATTAAAGATGCATTATTTTATTATTTAGATGAAAAACTCAATGTGAAAATTATGCACAAATTATACAAACAAAAATCTGCACATACAAAAACTCTGAAACACGAACCTTGACAAATAAGGCCACTGCGCAGAGAAACAAGTTGAGAAAAATTTAGAAACTAAGATTGATTCGGTTGAGATTGATTAAGAAACTGGCACTATTGAACCAAGAAACTGTGGTATCTTTGGATTCCTATGACAAAAGAATATCCCAAAAAGAGCAATTTTTGGTATGTATAAAGTATAAAAAGGTTTGATTTAGCAAATGCCTATAGTCATGGCATGGTCATATGCCACATAGTTGATGATGACCAGTTTAAGAAATGTTAAACCATTTTAGGTGTCACAGTCAAAAATAGAGGACCAGATGATAATGCACATTATCCAAAAGTTATTGACTAGGCACTTAATGTTTTACCGGAATATGATTTTGACATCTATATAGCTGTTGTTACCTTTAAAGGCTACAATGCATATAATTCATGTGAATGTAAAACATCTATATAATGACATTTGTGTGTTGGTTATTGATCATGAACATTTTGGTTCGCATATTGGTACAAAGACCAAGTCTGTTCAAATATTTTTGTTTTATCGTGCAACTTTCAAAATTCTAATTATTCACCTAATCCTCCATGAACCCATTCGATCCAAATAAAATTCTCCCTATCCTCTATCAATAAAGTCAGGACAACCCTTACAGTGTACCACTACTAGGAGTTGAAAAAATGTATTTGTTAATTAGAAAGCTTAGCTAAAGACAGTCTTCTACTTGCATTGACCATTTGTATTAACTTTAAAATATATTAAACTATTTATATAACAAAAAAAAAAAAGAAAAAAGAAAAAAAATTGACCATGAGTATTAACTTTGAAATATATTAGAGTATTTATATAACAAAAAAAAAATGAAAAAAAAAATGTGAAAGATTGTTTTATTGTGACATAGTTATTCTGCATTTGATTAGATATTTTACTGTATAGAATTTAATTAAATGGTACATAAGTATATAAAAAAAAAGTTTTATGACTTTTACTAGTAGAATAATTAAACAGTACATAAATATATAGAAAAAAAGTTTTATTAGTAGAAAGTAAAAAGAAATCATAGACATTCTTTTTAAATTATTTTCAAGTCATTGAAATGCTATATAAACAACTACTTTTTGTTAAAGCAATATTGCATTAGCATATAATGCTTCTCTCTACTGTTGACTTGTTAACCTTTAACTTTTGTTAACTTATATAACAGGTTCTACAGTGCATTAGATGGAAACAATGAGGCAAGAGCTATTGCTCTTGACAAATCACTTTTTTTTTTAACCAGGGATTTACCTTTAGACCAACAAGACTGAGACTTATAGCCCCACAATATTTGGGGCCACAAAATCATGAAAAGTTGAATACCCTAGCAAATTGAAAATTTTTTTTTTTGTCAGAGCTTTTAAAGAGCTATTATTAAAAAATAATACTTTAAAGGGAGTTGTTATCTACCAATTATTACCAAAGGAAATAATTACTACACAACAACTCCCTTTAGACAATTATTAACATTGCAGCCTTGTAACTCTCTTGGATATTAATTCCGAACAAAGAAACTCCAAATTAGGAGTGAATGTATATAAAAGCCATAGCGCTCAACTGAAGAATTATAGAATCATGAACAAACAACAAACAGTTGTTTGCTCATGTATCTATAAAATAAACTATATAATGGTTTTTCATTCAAAATAGTTATGCAAAATATTTTTGAGGGCCCTGAAAACTGATTAAGCCTTGGGAAGTTGTAAATCCAGCTCTGTTTTTTACATAAACTCTAGAAAAAAATTATAAAAAACTATTATAAAAAAACATAAAGAATTTTTTTCAAGCTATATTGATATATAATGAATATATATAAGAGATATAAAATTTTCAATCCTTTGACAAATATTTTTTTAAATCTGGTAAAAAAAAAAAAAAAAGTAATTTTTTATTTGCTTCAAAAAAAATCTTTTACCTGCAGAAGATTATTATCAACCTGATACAGAAAGTAAATCAACCGAGGAACAATGCCTGCCTCTATCACCTCATTGATTGGTGGATTTGGATCTAAAAAACAAATAATATATGTAATAACACAAAATTTACTTAAAAAACACATTACAATAAAAAGTATAACTAAAATTTGATGGCTACATTGACACATGACGATAATTAAAAATCATCAAAATATTTCCAAAATAATTGTGATAAATAAACAACCACTAGATATAATGCGATAAAGAAATATGACTGATTACATGATTATGTGACACTACATAGAAATAAGTTTTAAAACATTTGAGCTATATGTACTACAATAAAAAATGTAACACTAATTGAGTGCCATTGCAGAGCAACCTTTAAAACATTTATGTCAAATGAATGTTTTAAATACCACAATAAATACTGAAAAAAAAAACTGTCATGTAAATACCTTTAGACAACAGTTTTCGAAACATTTGAGTTGAATGTAGTTGAGCAACTCTGTCATCAGACATTATTTCTTTGATCAAGTCTGGAAGTGCTTCCATAAACTAAATGATTTTTGGTTTAACATTAAAATAAAAAAAAATGTATTTAGTTTTCAGAATACTTTTAAAAGCTTTTACAGAAATAATTATGTAATTGAGGTGTTATCTATTTGCAATTGTGAATATTGCTGAAACCAAGAAAAAAGTTTTTAGCTGTTATACTGTATCTGAATTTTATTCAAAACATTAGAAATAAATATGGTTAGATCACAATCAACGCAAATATGAGGTTCCCAATATTTCACATAGTTTTTGGTAGTTTGTGTAGTTCCTGGTATTTTATATGGCTTTTGATATTTTATACATATATAATTTATATTTTATCATATATAATTTCTATTTTATTATATATAATTTTTGTTGTCTTGTGTAGTTCCTAATAATTTGTACAGTTCCTGGGATTTTGTGTTGCTTCTGATGTTTTTCCTGATATTCTGATGTGGTTCTTGATATTTTTATACAGCCCCAGATGTTTTTTTTTAGTTCTTGATATTTCACCTTGTCTGATGCATAGTAGGACTTAATCCTTTAGAGAAAGAGTTTACATAGTTGCAACTATTTCATATAATTTTTAACTTATAATACACTTTTTGATATCTTATCTAGCTCCTGGTCTAGTCAGGTCAGGATCATCTTGATCGCCCTCCTACTAGTAACATGCAATTCAGTACTACCTGAACATAACCTGCTGCATCGTAGAATTTAATCTTTTGAGGCTATGAGAAAAACTTAAAATACTTACTCTGTCTTGGGCTCATGATTGAGTAAAGTCTAGAGATAATGTCTCAATAAAAATACTCATCTTAAGCAGATATAAATTGCATTTAACTACTCTCTTGTAGAAAATCTCTCAAGTGAAAATTTTTTAGGGGTAATAAAATAATTTTTGTCTACATTGGTTGGCAACCTGTGGTTAGCAAGCCGTATGCGACTCTTTTAATCAAGGTAAGTGGCTCTTCAGCTGATCCAAATTATAAATACTTTTTTTTATTAAAACTATAAAAATTTAATTTATTAAGTAAACATTTTATCAAATAAAAGTTTTAACTCAATCAATAATAGTTTAAAATTATATTAAAATAAAGTACCTAGTTATTCATATGATACTGCCAACTTTCATTAAAACACAAGCTTAGTTCCACAAAAATGCATGCGCGGATAAAATTTGCACAGAAAAGCCAAAATATTAGAATTGCAACGAAATACGCAACATTCATCCTTGAAATTCAATAAATAGATACAATCTTCAAATACTCTTACAGTAGCTAGCATTTACGTTTTTTCGAGAAATAATGAAACGTGGAAAACCTTTTACAAATGGAGATTTTATAAAGAATTGTTTTTTAAGCATATCTAAATACTGGCTAACTTTGATTCCGTTCAAAGGACAAACCTGTGGAGAAGATTTTAATTCCACCATACTTAAATATTCTAGAAAAAATGAAACTTATCCAAATAAAGTAATAAATATTGCTACAGATAGTACAAAGAGTTTTTTCAATACTTCATTACACCAAGAAGCGCTGTGTGCACAAACATTTCCTTTGGAGATCCAAAACGTAATGAATTTGGTAGTAAAAATAGTCAATGAAATAGCTGTAAAACCATTAAATAATCCATTGGCTATCTGGGGAGGAAGGGGGGAAGATAGGGCTGCCCTTAAAAGTTTCTCAAATTGAGTATTCCTCTCAGGAAAGCTTATTCAACAGTTCAACCAACAGTTGTAAAATGTTAGAGTTTTAACAGTGCCATTTTACACACGGAAAATATTAGTGCTTTTAGTAAGCGCAGTCAAGGCCAAATAATGGGCTTTTTTCGCAATATTGAATAGATTAACAGGAATGAGGCCACTGCAAAATTTATTGTTTAGAGTGTTATACATTATCTGTTATTGAGTTGAGTTCTATATTAATTTAAAACATGAATGAAATATTAAACAGAAAAAAAACATTATTACCATCAAACTGTTTCAATCTTTTTATCATTTACTTTACAAATATTTGTGGTCTTTAAAATACCTTTTCATCTATTGAATCTCATCTCGGGAAAAATTTACTAGACCTACTTGCTTTTTGAAACTATTGAAATCAGCTGTTTTATCTTTGGAACATAGAGTTGATGGCAATTATTCTTTGATTTGCAAATACTCTAACAGTCACATGCTTGGTCTGATTATATACTTGCGTATTAATTCACTTATTTGTCATGAAATCAGTATTAAACAGTTTAACAACTTACCCTTGGGTTTACATACAAAATGCAAATTCAATCTTCTTGTTCTACTGCTGAGTTGTTATTATAACAAAAACGTTGTATTGTGCATTAGATGGAAGTGGAGAAATAATGCTGTTTACCAATTTGATACTAATCGGTTTTTTCTTTTTTAATTGTTATTTTAAGGTGTAGCTATAGGGTATAACTGTCATCTATTGATAGATAGTAAGCTGCTGCATCTATTGATAGATAGTAAGCTGCTGCAACTATTGATAGATAGTAAGCTGCTGCAACTATTGATAGTAAGTAAGCTGCTGCAACTATTGATAGATAGTAAGCTGCTGCAATTAGAAATAATTTACATGTGGTACTTCCATGCGATGTGTACCTTTTTACTTGTGTACTCCTTTAAGAGCAAACAAAGCAGTCTTGATGGAATTTATTTTTTATCAAATTTTCAACAATTTTTATTAAAATAACAAACAAAGTTACTTACAGAGCCATCGTCAATGTTAAGAACATTATTTTCAACTCCTTGAACCTCAACATTTCTTCTTTTTGATAGCTATTGTGAAATGTCAACAAAAAAAAAAATTATAAAACTTTCATTTATTCAGAAAAGCAATATATAAAACATTTTCAGTTTAAAAGTATTAAAGTTATCAATAACTTGTTTAATAAATTTGAGTTTTTGCTTAAAAAACTTTTAGATACCTATTAAATAGAAAAGAACTGGCTATTGCTGCAACTTACTGGTGTATAACATTTTTGTTTATAGATTACTTAATTTTACAACTTTTTCTTAACATATGATTGGTTGATAGACACTCATGTTTTACTGCCAAAAATTTATAAACTATTGTAGCATATTTATTTTAACTTATGTATTATAATATAGAAAGTTATAACCATTGAATATGGATTTTACAAATAGAAAGGATTGACCCATTTTTTGTACAAAAACAAATAAATAGTTTTTAAAAGCATTTATATGTTCATTGAGCATCCATGGAATACAATTGCTAGAGTTTATAAGCCTCTTATTTTGGAAAGAATGGAGGAGTGTTAAGAAAGAAAGGGTAAAACCTCATTTTGGAAGGGTGGAAACATTTAAACATTAAAATATTATCAGATCAAATTTAAAATCTGTTGATGAATATAAATTTAGTTTAGAATAGTGCGGTAGTTTAGAATAGTTTTAGAATATGCGGTAGTGGTGTAAGGTTGGTGTTTCGGAGTTATAGAGTTGAGAGAGGGTTATAACCACTATTAAGTAGCCTCCTCATCTGTAGTGGCCTTCTCGGCCTTGAGGATTAAGTATAAAATTATTTATCTGATGAAAATTAAAATTATTACACTCTAAATTATCACATAATAGTTTTTAAATTATGTAATGAATTATATATTTTATATATTAATTACTTTAATATATTATTCACTTTTATTGTGGAATTTTTAATTGTTGTAATTATTCTTAAAATGCTTACATTCTATTACAATAAAAATATATAAAACATTTTTTAAAAGCAGTAAAAACCTTTATAGCTCTTTGTCAAAATTTTTATCAAATAAGTAATGTTGTTAATAAATAAATTGATAGCTAGTGTCACCTTATGTTAATGGAAAACTTTTCATATGAAGATTTTAAAGAAGCATATATATATATTTTCATATTAGAACTAAGTCTTTTAATATCATAAAAATGAGGTCTTTGACTCTTTTAGTTTTTATTGACTTTTATTGGTTTAATTTAATTGGTCCAAACTAAATTAAACCAATAAAAATAACTAGACCAAAGTCAAAAGCCATTTAAAAGTTAAATAGTCTTTGTCTTTGGTCTCTTTAGTCTTTTGCTCTCATGCAGTTTATAAAGAAATACAGATATAAATTTGTTTAAAAAAAAAAAAACTTGAAAACCTCTAACAAATTGTAAAATTATTTTCAAGTATAATATTGTAACTTCTAGTTATTTTTAAGTATTGTAATCACTAGTTAAATAATATATTGGTTATACAGGGCTTTATGTTTTCAAAACTTTAATGTGTTTACACAAACAGAAAAGAAGAAGATGAATAATGAGAAGATGGAGGAGTCATTTTAAGAATAATTAAGCATTTTAAGAATAATAACAACAATTAAAAATTCCACAATAAAAGTGAATAATATATTAAAGTAATTAATATATAAAATATATAATTCATTACATAATTTAAAAACTATTATGTGATAATTTAGAGTGTAATAATTTTAATTTTCATCAGATAAATAATTTTATACTTAATCAATATAATTTAGAGTATAATAATTTTATATTTATTAGTTAGTCCAATCTAATCAAAAACATTTACATTTAAATTGGCACTCTTTTTTAATTTTTTTTTTTTGCATTAACCATGCCTTTTAAAAGCATTGTAGTTTATTATGCAGTTGATTATTTTTTTTTTATAATAATGACCTTGTGTTTTTCATTTTAGTGACAATGATAATTATATTTTTGAGAGAAAAATTTATACTTTTGCAAGAGCTGTAAATTGCTTCCGTAAACCATTTTAGGGGAGTGGAGCAAGAGCAAAAGCAGAGATGCATATACATATATGTACAGATATTAAATTAAAAAACTTGGTTGCAAAGTCATGGTACTGCATGAACCCAAAAGTATTGGTCTCTTTTAAGACCATGAGATTAAATAACTTGATTTTGTTCAAAATTTTAAAGCAAAATTTATTGATTTAGGATTTCATTGGGGTTTATAACAAGTTCGTGTGTAGTGGAATTTTATTTTATTTTATAACAAGTATGTAACTATAAATTTAGTTTAACTTTAAACAACATAATATAATCTTCAAACATCATAAAAGTCTATGCAAACCAAAACCTCAAATTTTTAAGAAAACATAATAACCTGCTCATCTCGTTTTGTTTTCCTTAACTGAACTCCAACTTCTTCTCGTCGCCTCCTTAATTCTTGAGAATCAAAGGACTGATTTTTATATTTATTTATTCGTGTAGCCATTTGAGCTAAATTAACTTAAACTAATATAATATGTGTATATAATATATACATCAGGAAGAAGAGGTTCTTCCTAATGAACCTACTGAGGGTAAAGCATGCAGTATATATATATAAATATATATATATATATATATATATATATATATATATATATAATATATATATATATATATATATATATATATATATATATATATATATATATATATATATATATATATATATATATAGCTTCATTATTTTATTGATGTAAAAAATGTATTGTGTACTAATAATACAAATGGACTGCCTCCGAATACAGCGGACCTCATCGGACAACATTGGATAAACAGCATACAAATTAGGACGTCTATTAGACGAAATCAGAATATAGCGAACTCTACTGAAGTCCAATGGACCATAGCGAGCAGACCAACAAAGCAATTTTATACTTAAAACCTAAATTTGTATATACTAAAAAGTTACATATTTTGAAATATTGTAAAGTAGGTGGCGTTTGACTACATGGTGATATTTCACATTAAGTATAAAAATAAAAATAGATCAAATAATTAGAAACTGGAATGGAATGCGATTGCAATTTTATTTACGACTATACTGCATGGTTAATCATTATTTTGTTTATTTTTCTTCTTGTTTGAATTTATCACGCCTTTTTTTATGCCAATGCTTTAACGTTAAAAATTTTAGCGATAAAAACTTCTATTCTTTTGGTCCTCGATTCAATATACAAATTTTCAATAAATTGATTTCAATTTTAAGTTATTTAAGTGCTGTTTAGATTTGTTTTTTAAAAATAAAAAAATTTGTGTTTATAGCTGAGGAGTGGACTTGCAAAAACAGGTAATTCACTTTTTTAATAAAAAAGACTTAGCAATATTTTTTTGTAGTACTAATACTCCTACATCTTTACAAATAAAGATTAAATTTAAAAGCCACTATTTTAATAACATTTTACCTGCATTAAATTATTCAGTTCGTGCAAAACCAGTTAAAAAAAATTGTTGTCAATGCAAAACAAGACAAAAATTTTATCTAATCAACATTCTGTTTTAAAAATGTTTTAAAAAATTGGAGGACGTTATTTAAGAAAAAAATAACATACAAAAAAACTCACTAAAATTATAAAAGCCATATTTAAACAGTTACAAAAGCATTAAAGTTACTTATTTTCTAAGGCAGAGGGGCGTTTTCCACAATTATATTGATTATTAAAATCGTCACTAGTCAAGTTGACTTCATGAAGTATTTTTGAAAACCAGTTAGAAATAAATTTTCAATTAAAACCAGATAAAAAAAATAATTAGCATGCAAAACCAGATAGAACGTTTTTTCATTTTGTAATAAAAATAAGATCAATAGAGCACAATTTTTAAATTTTCGTCTTCGACATTCTTTTAATGATATCTATTGTTTAGCTTTTACTGGAAAATATTTTTTGCCATTATCTCAGAATGAAAAAATAGTGAATTATCTGGTTTTGCAAGTTCACTCCTCAATCGTGACATAATTTTTGAACAACTTTTTGACACTCTTATTTCAAGTACGAATAAAAATGAATAGAATTAAAAACTCTGAAAAAAAGATTTTCAGAGTTTTTACTTCTATTCCCATTTTTTGTTTAAGTTTTTTACCCTCTCCTTTCTTTTTTATTTTTGTCTTGCACACCCCGGTGGAAGTAGGTTTAAACCAAAAAAAATGCCCAAGGGTAATGTGATACTTTTTTGGATCGTACTAACCTCTACTCTCAGAAAATTACACTAACGAAAAAAATTTCGGGTCCCAAGAAAAAAAAAAGAATTTTTGTAAACTAAAAAAGCCATTATTTTAGCTTGTATGTTCAATAATTTTTTTATTTGATTATGAATTTTTTGATTAAGACTAATACATAATTTAAAATCTTTAAAATATTCACAATAGACTGGCAAACTTTTAAATGTTTTTTTTTTATGTCAAAATTTATCAGGAACATATATGTAATGTTTTATATTCTTGTTTATATTAAAGAGAATTAGTGGTGGTTTTTCTTTAACATTTATATATATATATATATATATATATATATATATATATATATATATATATATATATATATATATATATATAAATATATATATATATATGTATGTATGTATGTATGTATGTATGTATGTATGTATGTATGTATGTATGTATGTATGTATGTATGTATGTATGTATGTATGTATGTATTGAATTCAATAGATATAATTAAATAATTGTTGCAATACAAATATATAAATAATTAATCATATAAATAAAATTCAACACACACACACACACACACACACATATATATATATATATATATATATATATATATATATATATATATATATATATATATATATATATATATATATATATATATATATATATATATATATATATATATATATATATATATATATATATATATATATATATATATATATATATATATATATGCATATATATATATTGAGCAGCCGTGGCGCAGTGGTTGGAGTTCTGGTTCAGAACCCAGATGTCTCGGGTTCGATCCCGGCTCTAGCCCAATAAGCGACATTGGTAAGGAAGGAGACGTGAACTTCTAATTAAATGTTCTCCCGCGGTGCTCCGTGATAAGACCGTAAGGACTTCTGGGAGCACTTAAAAAATGAAAAAAATAAAAATAAATAGTTATTAGGATATAGTTTAGAATATCGTTATTTCAATTCTAATTGAATCTAGTGCTACGGATTTTATTTCATTCAATTCCTCATGCGGAATTAATCTCTGAGGGAATAGTTTTGCAAAAATTATAGAAAGTTTTTCATTTAGTTCTCCAAAGCTTTTTAAAGGGAATTGCTTGTGTTGCAATCGTTAATCTTTATTCTAAATGAGTTTTAGAAATGATTATCGTGAGGGATTTTGTAACAATTATTACAATATATTTAAGGAAATCTATGAAAACCAACTACAAAAGTCAACCACTAAACCCGATATTTTCTTTTTATATAGCAAAACGTTTAATATAGCAAAAATTTTAATATAGCAAAACTCTACATTTTGTGCCACCAGAACTTCAACCAACAAACCACAAAGATAACGGGAAAAAAGTTTGCATAGTGTGCTTTGAGAAAGACAAAATGATTATAGAAGTAACCAACCTACAGAAGACTTAAAAACTATTTTATCCCAAATTTAGACTTGACTAAGGAAAATTATCCTTCTAGTATCTGTTTGCGCAACAAAAAAGTTTCTGGAGCTCATTGAAAAAGGTATAAAAGAACCGGAAGCTTTTCCAGCACCATTCATTTTTTCTGGAATATGAATTTTCATTATTACAATAAGTCAACCTACATGCAATTGTGCAGTTTATGTTGTTGCAAGGAAATCTCCCCCGATCCAGGAAAAAATTGAAAAAAAGGAAGACTAGTATCCACTGAATCAATTTTGCCACCTCCCCAACCCATATTTGTGTCTATGTACAGTGGGACACGGTTTTTTGTTAAATTTGATTAAAACGGCTGCGTATAAACTTTTTGTTTTAAATATATTTCGATGTAATTATATTTTTATACAATATTTCGCTGACCTTTTGCGGTCAGCATCATCAGGTGTAATAAAAAACGTTACAAAATTGTTACAAAACTACATAAATCAAACCGTCAAAAAAGAAGACATTACAGGCGTAAAATAAAAATAGTTTTCATTAAATGGTATAATGGCGACGGTTAAGTTTTTTTAAACAAAATAAATGGTCTCCAAGTTCTCTTGTTTTTATTCATTTTATTTTCACCTTTCAATTTTCTATTCTTTTTTGAAGAAGATTCACAAAAAAACGAAGAAAAAAACAAAAAACACGAAAATACGAAAAGCTAACGAAAAATCTCTCTCTCTCTCTCTCTCTCTCTCTCTCTCTCTCTCTCTCTCTCTCTCTCTCTCTCTCTCTATATATATATATATATATATATATATATATATATATATATATATATATATATATAGAAATATACCCTGCTTATATAGTAAAGATTGGAATAGATAGTGGGGTGGAGGATTTTAAATGGTTTGTTTACGTATTCTTGATTGTGAAGTTAATGAACCTAAAATTAAGTTCTCATACAGAGAGGGAATAAAGCAAGACAAATTCAAGGACGGAGGAGTTAAATAACTTATTATTCTGACCGTTGTTGAAGATGTTAAAGAGAATCATCAAAACATTAGGCAAATTATAGAACTATTGGGGATTTTGACTAAGAAGTATTTTTTAGTATTTGACTTAAAGCTTGCGAATATTTTGGCATTGAAGCAGTTTCTTCTACTCATCCCAACAGTTGGTGTGAACTGTCAAAACGCAAGATTTCACAATCATCGCAATCAAAAAATCATTCTTATATTTTTTTAATTCACGATTTTAATCTACTTTTTTTTTTAGAACACTTGGTATGGTTAGAGATAACGCAAAACAGTTTAAGAATACTTGTGAGAATCACATGAAAAAAAGTAAACTCTCGGCTTCACCATTCAAGAATTGTGTTCAAACTCCTTTGCAAGACCTACCAGATGGTACATCTGTTGCAGAAACCTTTTCTCCAATGGAGCTTCATTTAGTTTCTGGAAACACAAACCGTTTGTATAACGTAGGTGATAAAATACTGTCAAAAGCAGAAACATCAATTTCCATGTATATGCGGAATAAAGCATTTGGATTTATAAGACCAAGATTGCACAGTGGCCAGTTCAAAGGAGGACAGAGTTCAAAGCTGTTAGATAACATAGAAAAATTAGACAAAATTCTCAAATCCAAGTTTGAAGTTGTACCTGATGAATTGAAAATGCTTATGCGTGCGATGAAAGCACTAAATAGTGTGAAGAAAATTTGATTTGGTCTAATTTTGGACATATCTTACAAAAATCATATCAATGCCTACAAGGAAGCATATACGCCATTGAACGAAAAAGTTTCCCCAAATGTACATGAATTCAGGTACTAGCTTTTCTGGAATCAATGGATAACAAATGCCCTGGAAAAGCTCTTGATTTTTGGTCAGAACAGACTTCTGAATCTGTTCATTATGACTTCAAACAGTTTTATGAGCAAGGATACAAAGTTTTAAGTTGTCACAAACTGTATCAATTAAAACTGCTGAGATCGGTTATTGTTTATAATAGTAGACAGGCACATTTCAAGATTTAATTTTAAAGGAGACATTCATGTTTTTAGAAGACTTATACATGTTTTTAATCTTATATTTGTAATTCATTTGTATTAAAATATCAATATGGTAAACATCAAAGTCTCAATACGGTTTCATTTGTCATAGGAAATAATTAAAAAGCTATTAAAAGTATAAATATTCCAGCCTTTTTAAACCTCCTTATTAAAATATTGAGCTTGACCAATGCATTTGAATTGTATTTTAACATTAAGGAATAAAATTATTTGAAATGTTTGTTCAATAACTTAGTAACCATAATTGATATAAGAATATACTCCCATCAAATATCTGTCTATTGTGAACATATTAAAGTTTTTAAAATATGTAATAGCCTTGGAATAATTCATGGTAAAATAAAATATTTATTGTACGTATAAGGAAAAATACTGGTCTTTTGATATGTTTACAAAAATGTTTTTTTTTCTTGGACCCCGAAATTTTTTTTCCTTAGTGTTATTTTCTGAAAGTAGTGGTCAATACGGATCTAAAAAAAGATCACATGATCCTGGGACATTTTTTTTTATTTGTACCTATTCCCTCTGGGGTGTTCTTGAATATTTAGTTTAAATGTTTACTCGGCAGTGCGCAGTGTGAAATTACATGGCCAAAAATCAAAAAAGTGACTAACTTTAAACATTACGTCTAATAGTAGGATTTGTTACTAACACCCTCACTAAGAATTTTCCAATAATTTTAGAAATTCTTAATGTGACAGGCTCAATGGCAGTGGCTTCTTAATGTTAGGTTTTAATGTATTTTTGATAAAATTATTTAAGATGGCCGGGTTTTAGTAATTATTATTATTTTAATATATAGATTATTGAAAAATTGGCACTATATATATTTTATGATGTATATATACATCATTGGAAAGATAATAAAATAGGCGGTTAGAATTAAAATAAAAAAATTCCTGAAAAAGTTGGTTTTATAACTTTTAAAAGCATTGAAAGTAAAAATTTTATCACAAAAGTAATAAATTTCAATTTTGATGAAGAACTAAAAAATTGTCCCAATTTGTACCTTTTCCATGTTTTGACATTTTTTAGTTTATAGTGTCTACTAACCTGTGAAGTGTGACTGCAATTATTCGCAATCTTGAGTGCTAAATAACTTTATAAAAATGATGTTTTTATAAAAGTAAAAAATTTTTGAATAAAAGTAATTTCTATTTTCATTCTTTACTAAAACTTAAAATACTTTAAGGCGTAAAAGACTAAAGACTGTTGATCTTGAAAGGAAAAAAGTTTTTTTTTAATTTTAATTTTCAAATGTTTATGGTTTTAAAAAACATCATTAATTTAAGAAAAAATAGTTTTAAAGTGCATTTTAGATGTCCCACTGATAATAAAAAACCACATGTATTTCTAAATGTTGTTAAAAAGTTTCATTTTAATTTATAAGTATATTGATGTGAACTAGGGTAATGGAGAAAACTAATTAAAGACAAATTGCGCAATATTTTCAGGTTTTGAAAAATACTTTTAATAATGTAAATTGTGGGTTTAAATACATTATTTCTAGAATTCAAGTCAGAGAAGACAAAGTAAATTTATTAAGAAAGAGTTTGAAACTAACTCTTGCAAAGTATGTTGCTCTATGGCATGCATCATATTGAAATAAAGCCTAATTTTGTAGTAGAAATTAGGTTTGGCTTTCAGATTTTAAAACAAATGGTTTTGCTGAATCACCAGCTAACCAAGAGGGTTTAATAAACAAATCAGCCAAAAGAGGTCGACCAACAGAAGAGTTTGATGAGTCGAGTTCTCACACCAAAAGATAATTGATAACAAATATATCTTTTAATTCAAAAACGAAATCCATCGAAAAAATATTGTTTGTAGCTCAAAAAACAGAATTTCATAAACGCAAATTGCGTTGCAAGAGCAAATGATAAGTGAAGAAACTTTTGCATACTTCTCGGATAATAAACATTCAAAAAGTGTCTATGCAAATATTCACAAGGAAACACCATGCAGATTTCCACTATATATTTCCACCGACTATATGTACATTCAGATTCAAACAATGTTTTCTCGAATAACATATTGTCTCAATGTTCTATGTTATTTATTATACTCTATGTTATTCGATTTTATGGAATTTCATAGAGAACTAGATTCTGTTTACCAGTTATTCTGAAATATATGAATAAAAAAGTGGTATTAAAAACTAAGAAGGAGATTAAAAAAGAAAAAATTTAATTTATATTCTGTCAAAGTTTACCATCTAGGACATAAGTATGTTTTGATCAACATAATTTTATTCTTTCAACAATTGAATTGAAAAACTTATTTTAAATCACAGACGCTTCTTTGATACAATGTTGTCCAATTTTTCATGTCACACCTAACATCTAAAAATCTTTAAGGAAGGATTTGTAACAAATGGGCATTGTGCTATGAAATTTCACCACTACATGCTTAGATTAGGTTTTTTTTTAAATTATTTTATATATTTCAAATAGAATTGAAATAAAACTTGAAAAGTAAAAAAGGTTTTGAAAGATTTATTAAGAAAGAATAGCTGTGTGACAGCTGTCCCCAAATATTTTTACTGTAAAAAGCTGTTCGTAATTTTTGTATTGCATATTGGTCTTAAAAGCCTCCCTGTGAAACTTCATGAAGGTTGTACAATTTTTGTTGTACTCGCAAAGATTGCTTGTTTTTTATCATTTTTATTTAATATGTTGGGATTGCTGGTAAAACTCATTGCTATTTTAAAACTTTTTTTTTTTAATTTGTTTTTTGTAGCACCAGGCCTCCTTCCATATTTTGTAGCACCAGGCCTCCTTCCATATTTTGTAGTACCAGGCCTCCTTCCATATTTTGTTGTACCAGGTCTTCTTTAAAGTTTAGATTATATTATTACTATTTATAAATGACCTTGAATGTTAACAAAACTTTTCAGAAATGTATGCTTCTTCATATCTTTAAAGAAATTTATGATATATGTATATATATATATATATATATATATATATATATATATATATATATACATATATATATATATATATATATATATATATATATATATATATATATATATATATATATATATATATATATATATATATATATATATATATATATATATATATATATATAATAAACAAATTTCTGCAGATAAACCAAAGGAAATTACGGAAGCCATTGTTTGCTGGGTTGCCAGTAGCTGTCGATCACTCAACACTGTTACAGATCCAGGTTTGACGGATGTAATTCGAACAGCAACGTCCGACTCATCATTGTACCTTAAATACGTGTGAAGATCAAAGAAAATTGGATGCTATTGCCAAAAATGCAAGTGCATTGGAATGGCAAACTTATGAACACTCTTGATTCCAAAGTAACGAATTACCGTTTGCTAATTCTTGTGTCTTGAGCTGATGAAACAAAGCTCCTTGGCGTTCCCTCACATTTAAAATCAACTAAAGAAACTGGTTAAGTTATTGAAGACATTATAACAAAGGTAACTAACAAACTTTAGAGAATGAAATTGTGAAGAAACTGTTATTTGCATGGTTTTCAATACAACTTCATAAAATACAAGTAAGGCTTGACTAATTAAATATAAAATATCTGAATAAAGATCATGCAACTACACTTGAATGATATACGTTTTCAGAAAAGAGAACCGCTGAATGTGCATTTCTACAAAAGGAATTAGATTGTATTCTTTTCTGCTTGTTGTAGGCATTTTGGTAAGTTTTTTTTAAGTCATTGCTGGGAAGGTTTGAAAGTGTTTTTTCGTGAATATTTTACACAATCATTCACATGAGGTGATTACAAAGAGCTGGTTCAACTTTTTCTGATCATAATAACTAATTAATCTTAAGACTTATTGCGCAATGCGCAATGCGCACGGACGTATTTTTTTTTACGGCTGAAAAAAATCTTTAAACAAATTTTATAGTAACATATATTTATTTACAAAAAAAAAAAAGAAGAAAAAATAAAATAACAATAGGAAAGTTTAATAAATATGGCAGTCACAATTGTTGAAATTCAAAAAATGCTAAAAGAAATGTTTTTAGAATATAAAAAAGAAACTGCAGCAATGTTTTCAGAATACAAAAATGAGATAGCGATTATATTGAAACAGCAAGAAAAAATTGTTATCGACTTTTTAAGTGCAAACACCAAGATATTCAATGAAAGACTAGAAAAAGTTGAACAAAAAGTTAATGGTAATTCTTAACGAAATTAAGTTATTGTTAATGATGTATAAGATGTTAAGGTGAGCTTAAGTTTCCACGAGGAGCTGTTCGATAAAAAAAATTGCCAGTATCAACAAACGAGAAAACGAAAAATCAAGAAAAGAAACATCGTTTAGTGAAAATATCAAGGAAAAACAAAGAATATCTGAAGATAGATCTAGAAGAAAAAATCTGAGAATTGATGGGTTGTTGGAAACTGAAAAAGAAAGCTGGAATGAAACAGAAGAAAAAATTCAATCGCTTTTTGCAAATAAATTAGGGTTAACTGGAATAGATGTAAAGCGGGCTCATCGAGCAGTATAAAAAAGAAATGGACGCTCCAGAACAATTGTTATTAATTTGTTGAGGTATAAAGACAAGATAAAAATTCTGAAAGAATCATATAAGCTTAAAGGAACTAACGTGTATGTGAACGAAAACTTTTCCCGTGAAACTGTGGATATAAGAAAAAAGTTATTGGCGGAAGTGAAGAAAAGGCGATCCAATGGTGAAAATGTTTATCTTAGGTATGATAAAGTTATTACTTCAAAAAACTCTTTATTTAAATTTAGTAATAATAAAACAAATCAAAATTAAAAAGTTATATATATTTTAAATGAATATTTAAAGGTAACATATATATACATTTTTTTTTTAAATGGCAGAAAATAATATTTAGAATGTTTTTGATATATCTACTAGAGAAAACAAGGTACTTTTAACAAATGACTTTGACCCTGACGTGAATTATTTTAATAACTTTTCAATAGATACTGTTTATTTTAATATAAGTGATGCCTCAAGTTATTTAAACTCTTCATTGTCCAATTTTTCATTATTAAATTTGAACATCAGGAGTATGAGTAAAAATTTTGAATCCCTAAAAATAACTTTAAAAAACTTAAACTACAATTTTAGTGTAATCTGTCTATCAGAAACTTGGTGTCAAAATGGCGATTGGTGTCAAAAGCGGCATTGGCGGGGGCGTATGTATTTTTATTCTTAATTCATTTACTTTTAGAAAATTACTAAACCTAAGTGTCAATGACGCTAACTGTGAGTCGTTAACAATTGAAATTCTTAATCAGAAAACCAAAAATATTTTTATAACTTCTCTCTACAGACCACCTAATGGTAATTTTGAAGCGTTTGAAAGAAACTTAAAAAATATATTGCCAAAAGTGATTAAAAAACATATTTACTTAATTAGTGATTTTAACAAAGATATTCAAAAAATAAATAATGATTCCCACGCTAAACGGTTTGTAAATACTCTACTTCAGAACAGTTTAATACCTGTAATTAACAAACCAACGCGCGTAACACGAAATGCTTCTTCAATTAGTGATAACATTATCACTAGTATTGCCATGACTTGCCAAATCAAAAGTGGAATATTAAAAACTGATATCAGCGATCATTTTCCAAATTTTCTTATAAATTACTCTTTAATTCCTGAGAATCTAAAAATTTATTCGCAACATATCTAAGACAAATAAACAACCAATCTATTATAAAATTTCGATAATTATTAACAGAAATTGATTGGAATCTTTTAACTGAGTCATGCTAAAGATGCGTACAACTTATTTTTACGGTTGTTTTCTAAACAATACGAAAGATCCTTTCCAAAAAATAAAAAAACGACTAATTCCAAAAACTTTAATAATCCGTGGATGACAAACGGTCTTAGAAAATCATCCAGAAAAAAACAAAGGCTGTATGAAAACTTTTAAAAAAATAAAACTTATAACAATGAAATTATATACAAAAGTATAAAAATTGTTTTGAAAGAATAAAAAAGCAAATAAAAATTATTATTCTATCTTCTTAGAGCATTCAATTGGAAATAGTAAAGACATCGGAAGTAATTAAAGAAGTTACAGGGAAAAAACAATTACAAAAAAACACCACAATTCCGAATAGATTAAAACCATGAACAAACAAATATTTGATAAGAAAGAAATGGCTGAAAACTTCAACAAATTTTTTATAAACATAGAAAAAAAATTAGCAGCAGATATAACTCCTGGAAATAAAACTTTCCAATCCTATTTAAAAAAAACACGCTATGTAATGAGTCGGCACTGTCTCTAAATGAACTTCCGGCATCCTTTAATGCGCTTAAAATAAATAAAAGTGCTGGGTTTGATGATATTAATGTTAATGTTCTGAAAGCTGTTTTTGATGTTATTAAATTAGCTCTTTTTTTTATCTTCAATCTTTCAATAACAACTGGTATTTTTCCTTGTCAATTGAAAATAGCAAGAGTAGTCCCTGTATACAAAAATGGCGACGATTCTATACCATCTAACTACAGACCTATATCTATCCGTTCTTGTTTTTCGAAGTAACTTGAGCGTATTATGCATAACAGACTGTATAGTTATCTTGAAAAGCATAATATCTTATACAGTAAGTAAAAAATATTTAATAGATTTATACTACTTTTTTATCCATAGCTACATAAGTTATTGTAATATTACTTGGGCAAGTACTTGCCGTTCAGCATTAAAAAATATATATATTAAGCAAAAACAAGCCAGTAGAATTATATGTAATGTGCATAAATACGTCCACTCCAAGCCGTTACTCCGGGAAATAAAAGCTCTTAATGTCTATGAGTTAAACGTGTTCCAAAACTTGTTATTCATGTTTAAATATCAAAATGATATGCTTCCAAAATCCTTTAATAACCGATTTCTAAAAATTAATCATAAATACTTAACGAGGTGCTCTATCCATAATTTTAATTTACCTAAGTCAACTCTTAAAATATCTGATTTCTCAATTTCATATAGAGGACCTTGTCTGTGGAACATAGTTCTTAATGAAAATATGAAAAGTATAACTTCAATAAATTGTTTTAAAAATATAGTTAAACAGTATTTGCTTTAATTAACAGACCCAAACATATTTTTGTATTTTTAAATGGAAAAAAAAGAAATCTTGTAGTATTTCTTACTGTATGTATTTATTTAATTTTTGCAATTTGTCGCATTCTTGTTGTAATTATGTTTTAACTTGTTTAATATAACGAGTATTTGTAAATTTATATAATGAGAACTTTGTAAAAAATATTTTACGCTTACTATAGAGGGTTGATGACAAGACTTCTGTCTTCTACTTGCTCCCGTCGTTATTAACTTTTTTTTTATTTAAATTTTATTGATAAAATTTGTACAACAAGATCGTTTTAAAATGTTTATAAATGACGAAATGAAATTGTTACAAGTAAACAAATAAAAAAAAATGGAACTATTTGTTGTGTTTACAGTTTCAGTTTATGTGCAGTGGTGGCTTGTTTGTTCTGTACAAGGTAGCGCACCAGTGATAACTTGATTTTAGTGTAAAACTTGGCAAAATTTACTCAGTATGGCTTAACAATAGTTGAAAATGCTCACATAGCATTCAGTTGGAAAATAGGTACTTATCTGAGAAGTTTATTCTGTTAGCACTGTTCTCATCTATGATAGAAACCAAAGAGCGAATGAGGTTGTTGAATCCAACTCTCTGTAACAAAGAGAGATGGATTCAACTTTAGGCGATAAGGCAAACCCTATCTTTCTCCTACAATAGAACATGGTACTTCTCTAGTTAACCTTATTGGACCGGATTCATTCAGATTATTTATTTTTTGGTTTTGATTTTTAAACATTTTATAAATTCCTCTATATTTCAGCGCACGATTGGATTATTAGGGAACACTACCAAAACATGTAAGTGGTTGTCGACAAACTTCTGATAGTAAATGAAGCAGCAGGATGTGGTGTAAAAGTATGCCATAACTATCTTGATATATATATATATATATATATATATATATATATATATATATATATATATATATATATATATATATATATATATATATATATATATATATATATACAGTATTGGACAAAACATTTGCAAACAACATCGAACAATGCTAAAAAGTGTTCCCAATTTTACATGTCTTAAAAACGGAACGAACTATACTACCACAGCAAACAGTTCAGGAGTCTGGAGTCATAGCATGCCATGACATGAGCAATCAACTGACAGGTGACACCAAACAGGCAGAATTTCGTTGACAAGTGCCATTTTGCAGCGGACAAAACAAGTGCAACTTTTTTGGTTTGTTTCATTTTCTTAAGTCTGGTTCGTGTCAACGTCATGGAAGTTTTTAATAATTAAAGGAAGTATCCAGAAGTTTCCAGAAGCATGCAGAAGCTTCCAGAAGAAGCATCTGGAAGCATCCAGTAGCATCTAGAAATATCCAGAAACATTCAGAAGCATCTAGACGCATCCAGAAGCTTCCAGAAGCATCGAAAAGAAGCATCTAGAATCTTCCAGAACAGGTTCACAAAGGATCATTTTACTATATAAGAGACATGTAAATCGACATGTAATTCAGTCAGTATATGGAAGTCAATCAGTCAGTATTATCAAGACAGTTTATCGAAGTGAGTTTTATCAAAGTGTTTTATGGAAGAACATCAATACAAGAAGTGAAATACAACAAGTGTTTCATTACATCAATACAGCCACATTCAACCAAGACGTTGTGTTCCACAGAGCATTATTGTATCATCACAAGGTAAATGTAACACGGTAGACCTTGAGAAGCGTGATTATTTATTTTTATTATTTTTATGACTTCAAGTGCAAAAATGGCTCCCGACAGTCTTGGATCGGAACTAAGAAAGAAAATTATTGGCGATTACGTAAGTGGAATGTCACAAAAAAGTATTTGTGATAAATATCGCGTGAAAAAATGGACCGTATCAAAACTATGTTCCAAATATCGTTCTACGGGGAAGTTGGCAGCAAAGTTGGCATAACAAAGGTGGAAGACCGCGTTCCTCCACTTTTAGAGAGGATTCTATGATCGTCAAATCCGTCAAGAAGGATCCCTGGATATCATCAGTCGAGATACAAAAGCAATTAGAGCTGCCTGTATCGGACCGAACAATCAGACAACGTGCTGTTGAAGCCGGATTGTTTTTTCGACGCCCTGCAAAGAAACCGCTGATTTCACTAAAAAACCAGAAGAAAAGACTCCTGTTTGCTATCTCATATTGACTGGAATGTGCAGAAATGGCGAATTGTCCTGTTCAGTGATGAATCGAAGTTCAACATCGATGGCATTTGCCGTGTACGTCGACAGGCCGGAAACACCTCGATTTACGTTACTGCCATAAGACCGTGAAGCATGGTGGAGGCAATGTAATGGTCTGAGGGTGTTTTTCTGCTAACGGTCTAGATCCAATACATCGAAACGGTGGAATAATGGACCGTTTCATGTATAAAAATATCCTGAAAGATGTTATGTCACCTCATGCTGAATGGAATATGCCAATAAAATGGGTTTTTCAGCGAGACAACGATCCAAAACACACTGCAAAAGTAGTCAAGCAGTGATTTCAAGACAACCAACTATCGGTGATGGATTGGCCGCCTCAATCTCCGGATCTCAACCCTATCGAGAACCTGTGGGAGATCGTCAACCGCAGAATTAATCATGAAGGTGTTCGTAATAAGGATCAACTGTTTCAACAAATCCAAAATGCCTGGGGAGCGATTCCACAAGGTTTCATTGATCACCTGATCGAATCTATGCCTCGAAGATGCAAGGCTGTGATCGACAACAAAGGATTCGCCACGAAATATTGATAGCGAAATACAGCTTGGTCAGCATTTTGTTGAGTTGCACTTGTTTTGTCCAGAAGGAAATCAACTTTTTTTAATACTTTTGATTAATTCATTAATTTTCGTGCACAAATAATGAACTTTGCGATGAATAAAACTTGAAGAACTTTGTCTCTAAACAGTTACATAGTTATTTCTCTAAATTGAAAAAATGCAGCACTTTTATATAAAGAAATTAAATTAACATTATTAGGTTGCAATCGTTTTGTCCGATACTGTATATATATATATATATATGTATATATATATATATATATATATATATATATATATATATATATATATATATAATATATATATATATATATATATATATATATATATATATATATATATATATGCACTCAATGAAGGCCTTCGCTACTACTCATACAAGCATCTAGAGGATGCAACATTCATTTCACGTGACAAAGCCCGAATTCCAATGCCAGGGTTCTTCAACACCTGTTCCTGCAGACTTGCGAGGAATTCTGCTGTACGAACGCAATCAGATCGTCTGCTAGGGATTTTTCTTCTTACTACATCCTCGTAGTCACCATTGCAAGTCTCTAGTTCATACCTGATTGTTTTTACTGTGTTCAGGGAGCATTGGGCAGCAGTCATAATATCCTTATTTTGATGGCCGGCACGAATCATCATGATGCAAGTTATTCTCTTCCATGATTCAGAAGGGTTCCTGTCATCCATCCTTTCTGACATCTTGTATATGAATGAAGAAGGGTTCAAACTTTTAAATGACCTGTAGTGTGTATTAATACCTCTAATCTTCAAAAAAATATAATCAATTATAAATATGTCAAATTTATCCAGAACACCCTGTATATATATATATATATATATATATATATATATATATATATATATATATATATATATATATATATATATATATATATAATATATATATATATATATATATATATATATATATATATATATATATATTGGAATTTATCATTTTGCATAAATGCAACGCTTAAGCTTTCATTAGTGACACCGACCTTCATGCCAGCTTTTCCTATCAACTCTGGTATGACCAACTTGTCCCACATACTTGCAAGAGATAACATAAAAGCTTCGCTTTTAATTTTTTGATGTTGACTAATCAATTTTTTTTTTGCATTTCTTTCTAAGATATTAAGGAAAAGGTAAAATGGAAGTGAGAACTGCAGAGCTTCAGGACGCAGGATGAGTCAAGCAATCAAGTGTCTATCAAATAATTTGTAAAATGCAAGTAAGGTTTTGTGATCTTGTGATCCATTTTCTTTTGTCAAAATCAATAAGTTTGGAATACTTCAAATAGCATCTAGTGAAACCATCTAACTAATAATTCCTTGAGTACCAAATATAATATTTCAGATTCATTTTTCACGCCAATGGTTATTCTAGCGTCAAAGTCTGAAGTTTTAAAATATAAAACACATGTGTTGTCTTTAAATGTATTTATTTTCAAATTTGTAATTTTTTTACAATATCCATTTATACAAATAAGCATTTATAGTAAAATTTTTATAGAAAATAAAATTCATAAAATAAGTTTTAATATCCAGTTTTATATAGCATAATTTAAAGTTTAAAATTGTTTTTAGTGTACTGTTCTAGATAATGACAACATTAGATTTATTTTAACAAGTTCACAATTATGCTGAATCATTTTTAGACAGCTTTCAACACGGTTACCTTATACTAACCCGCTAGCTGAACCATTAACACAATAGTTAACAAACTGTGGTGTTTCATCATGATTGAAGATCCGAGATAAGTCAATTTGACTGTTCCAATGAGCAGATAATTCTAGATTTTTTTCAATCATGATGCCGCAATTCACAAATTCTTTTGCAAGATCATTTGAAGAGTAGACAATACTCTTTAAATTCCAGTAAAAACATACTGTTTGCTTTTGTGAATTTCAAATTTGTTTTTACCTAAATGAGAGCTGACCATTTCACGAGTGCAATTCATTGCTCTTTTCATAGTGATATTTCTTTGTATTTTTAAAAAAACATTGACAAGTTTTGCGTTCCATCGTCTCAACTTGCTCATGCTAGAAATAAAAATACAATATTAATAAAACTATTGAAAAGTACAATACAGCATTATATATAAGGGATTTACATATAACAGAGCTCTGTGGTTGTTTTTTATATTCTTTTTTCTTTAAGTTTGTTTGGAACTGACATGGGCACAAAAAATTACAATTTTTATATTTAGCAATACAATAGAAAATTCTTACCTTTTCTTCAAAAGAGCTTTCCTTTCATTTGCAGTCAAAGAAATAAATATTTTTTCTCCGTCTTTTTGTTAGCATGATCTCGAATTTTTAACACATCCATTATAAGATTTGTTATTTTTTTTTGTGTTCACACCTAGGTGAGTACAATTTTTATAGTGTACATACTCAGCTATAGTATCTTCTTCAGTGTTTAGAATCACCACATGGTTTTTTTAATTTCTTGTAAGAACTAGGTTTTCTAATCGCTTATCAATCACAATTTCGCTTTTTATTAACGGAAACTGATCTGTTGATATTGCAGAATATACTCGTTATCCATTAATTTTGCACCGTTCTACAGCTTTGTTTATTTGTTGTTTTTTTTTATCTCGGTTAACAGTTGCTTCAGATTTATTCCTTAGCTTTTTAATTACAGAGTTTGCATTCGCTGCTACTTTAAAACTAAATTTTGGTTTCATTTTTATTTTTATTTATATAACGAACATTTTTAATTTTCTTATTTCTAAGTATTTTTTTCAAGTTGCAATACAAGAAGTAGCTGTAAAAAGAAATTGAACGGTTACAGGAAACTACTATCTTAAAAAATAAACTTTGAGATATATATGGAAGAAAAAAAATACAGTTTTATTACAATAATTTCAGAAAAAAAGGTTCTTAATGCTCATTATGAAAAACATTATTTGGGTAAAATTTTAAAAGACTAAAAAGTTAATTAATTTTATTTAACTCAAAGGTTTGTCTATTAATTTCGATAATTTCGTTTGTCGAAAATATTAACTAAATCTTTAATTGTTTTTCAAAATAGCAGGGTTGAAAATCCGATAAGATTTTTTTTTTATCTCAGGAAAGTGTTTGGTTGCTAAACAACTAAATAACATAATATAGTTATCCATAGCAACTAAATAAAAAGCTATCACTTTTATAAGAAGCGCCACCTCATAATGGTGTACTCATGCCAATTTTAGTTAATATTGCAGTTGTAAAAAATCTGCAACTACCAAAAATAGGTTATTGTTAAGCAAAGTTAGGCATCCATAGCAACGAAACTAAAAAAAAAAACACCTTCATCAAAAACACGTATATTGTAAAAAATATTGTTATATCAGTATTGTTATATCGTATTATTATATCAGTATTAATGCTAAATTTAATGAAAATAAACCTAATGAAAAAATTAGTTACTAATTTCGTCCATCAAAAATTAATTTTGCAACAACTAGCTTACTGTTTTTATAATTGTTAGACAGTTTAAAATACCAGCAGTTTAGCTTCGCGCTGGTAAAACCTTTACTTTTTGTCCACCTACCAAATAAAAAGCTGGTGGATCAATTATTATTATTATTATTATTGTTTATTTATCTATTTATTTTTGTGGTTAGTAAGGTGCTCCAAGAAGTCTTTACGGTCTTATCTCAGAGCTCCACGGAATAGCAGAAAAAGCTCTCCTTACTTACAATGCCGCTGGCCAGAGCATTAAACTTTATGCCGCTGGCCAGAACCATTGAACTTTAGAACTCTTAATTCAGAGCCAGAACTCTATTCATTGCACGTGGTTGCCTAACTGTAGCAATTAGTTGGTTTTAAAATCGGCTAATTGTGTATTGTTTATTGGGTAAGCGCTAAACAACGTTAAAATAATTATTCTACGTTGTTTTCCGCTTACCAATTACGAGTAATTATTATTGATCGTAAACATTTTTACTTGCAAACTTGCGGTTTTTGAAGCTTAAAAAAAAAAATGCAACTTTGATATATTTACTTTACAAAGTTATTGTTATTATTATTTTTATTTATTATTAAACGAATACAATTGTTACGAAGGATAAAGATTCCGATAAGTCAATAAAAAACAGAAGGATTATTTTAAATAGTGATGCGGAAATTTAAAAGTTACAAGCTAAACGTTTACAAAGGTATTATTGTTATTACTTTATTAAAAAAACACTTGCAAATGAGAATAAAATGTCTTTGAAATCTAGTTTAGGAAATGAAAATAAAAATAAAGTTCGACAACTTGTAGATCGCCAAAAGAGTTATATTTTACGTTAGAAAGATTTTTGAAAAAATATTCAGAAAGTTGAAATAATTCTGAAACTAAAATAATAAATTTAGTAGAAAATCAGCTTAATGTAAATGGTATAAATAAAGACTACAATGCTTAAGAACATGCTCTAAGACCTTGCAACACAATTTTTGTTTATCATCAGAAGACTTTTCCTTATTCCAAAAATGCAAAAAACAACTTTTTCCACCGGAGATCTGGGAAGAAAACACGTGTTTTAGGCGAGTGCTCAATAATTTTGTTGTTCAAAATAGGTAACTACGAGCCATGTAGCATACTCAAATTTCTAATATGTTGATACTGGTACCAAATGAGAATGACTTGCAATAATTTTAAGTAATTGGAGCTAGCCCAACCCCATCCCGACTCCTAATTGCCTCCTTCCTAGAACTTTGTCTCCTAAGATCATAAAAAATATGCTTCAGTTTTATCATGAATTAGATCAAAATTTATCGATAGATTTCAAATTTTATCAAAAAATTTCCTTCCGTTTAAGATTTATGACCATAAGAAGCTTATAATTCCTCTCATTTACCCCTTGAAATAACTTTCTTTTAGGAACCTTACCCTAGGGGTGGGTTATTAGGGATCCAATAGGATTATCTACAATTACTTTATCTTCGTAAAAAATTTCTTTCTTGTTTACGTGGTTACGTTATTATTTATATTTTGGATGTCGTGTATCATTGAGTCATATATCAATAAATTTTGCTTTTTTCCCCGGCCTCTAGCACTCCATAGATTAGTTGACCTTATTATATATTATGTATATTTAAATTTAAAGCATTGTTAGGAATTGGAGAGCGTTTTTCTTAAAGAAATTTTGTTGTTTTGAAAAAGAATAAAAATAATTTTCAGTCGAAGTATTTTTTCAATCTCAATAGTTTTGCAATCGTAAATAAAAATGGTGAACATTTTTTTTATACTATCGTTGTTAGATTTATACTTTTTTATTCATACTATCATGGTTAGATTTGTCCTTTTTTTTTATACTATCATGGTTGGATTTATACTTTTTTCAATAAAGAATCAGAATGTTAAAAAAAAATTAATTTTGTAAAAACTTTACTTAGTTTTCTTATAAGGAAACGCTCTTTAAATTTTCCATAAGTTTAAGTTTCAATAGCTCTTCTGGTTATTTTTGAAACGAGTAGTTAGTTTTAGGATACCCGGATTATGTAAGTATCAAAGTAACAATACATACCACGTATACATAATGCATAAACGTTAGTTTTAGGATTCCCGGATTATGTAAGTATCAAAGTAACAATACATACCACGGTACGCATATTAGCTGCAGGTAATATAATTAAAAAGATTTTATAGGTCAACTTTGGGCTGTAAATAAATAAAAAATTTAATTAAAAACAACCATTTATGCGAATCTTATGGAGCAACTCAGCTTACATTAATGTTAAAAAAATTATCTATAACAGATTAAAATTGAATCACACAGGTTTTAACAATAATTGATTATTATATATTGGATTTTATTTTTTATCTTTTTAGAATGAATTTGATAATCACAAACAACATAACACTAAAAAGGTTTTATCACTAAACACCGTTTTACTTTATCTTTAAAATTAGTTTACTGAATATTTTTTATACATTTTTAAATAAGTACATAAACATTTTTGTTTTTAGATGTTTAGCCTATTCTTAAGCATAATAAAAGTTTATCCATAAAAATCGATTAAATGGTCAAGCAACAATCTAAGGGCACCAGACATTCCACTGAGATGCAGAATGCTTGCGATATTACAGAGATTCAGAATTCAAACGAGCCTCTTTTATCTGAAGGTAGTATTATTATTTATTTTTACTAACCGTTAAAAAGGGTGCTACCCATAAGTAGCGCGTTAAACTACATTGTTACGTTATTTTGTTTATAGTTGTTTCCGATGGTTATAGCTATTTACATGCCACTTTTATTTGCGTGCCACTTTTATTTGGCATTTTAAACTTTTATAATTAGTATTCTACAAAGGTTTTAAAAACGATTATGAAAACTATAAATTTACTACATGATTTAAAATTTATTTTGGTCAAAATAATTCAATAAAGAATTTTATATATATATATATATATATATATATATATATATATATATATATATATATATATATATATATATATATATATATATATATATATATATATATATATATATATATATATATATATGTCACAGCTTTCCGTGTTACTTTTTTTATTTTATAATTTTACATTTTTGACTAAAATTTTGTTTTCGATTGTTAAAGATTTAAAAAAAATCATTAGATTTAGATTAAAAAGCGGAGATCTCTTCAGACATGACAAGATCTCGGGTAAGGGGTCATCCGTAAAGTACGTCACGCTATACTTAACTACTAAATAGAACTAGGAGATCATTTGTTCTCATACCTAGAAAACTCATTGAATGAAAAGCGCTATATATTGCTTTAAAATCTTAGAAAATTTTAAAAATTTTAAAAATTTTAAAAATTTTAGAGATGAAATTGTAATTTCACATCAAATTACATATACAAACTTATAAAATTTGAAATATATAATTATACTTTAAGCATTTTAAAAAGTTTATTCACTTTTTTTATACTTGTTTTATTTGTTCGATCATTAAAAAATTATAACGGATTATTTTTTGTGGGGTTTTTGTGAAAAATCAAACGGGTATTTACATCCTATCTAATAAGTTTTTACTTGGAATTTTCGCTATGTTTTATAAATCGAAAATATTGAGCTTTATTTAAAATGTTATTAAAAAAAAAAAAAAAACTAAATAAAATAAAAATACACACATGTTTACACACAACAATCATATATTTTTTACACACAATGAACTTGATACAAAATTTTGTGTATATAAATTTTAAAACGCATTAGTTATATTGAAATCACTGAAACGCATAAATTTTTTTTATTATTAAACGTACGTTACCGTTTGTTTTTTGTTTTGATGCTCTTAGCGTGTATTGAAACATTGTTAAATTTATTGTTATTATATTATTAAAGAAAATCGAGGTTTATCCGGAGATCTCATTTCAGATATTAAATAATTTTTCTGTGGTATATTGTAAAAAAAAAAGATAACTTTTTTTTTCATCTGTTTACCAAACATTTTACCGCTTTGGGTTGCGTTTTCTGAAAAAACTTAAGTTTCCAACTGGAATTTTTAACTAATTTTTGAGAATGAATATGCTTAAAACTGTTTAAGCCATTCATAAGTTATTTTTAGCCTTTTATATGTAAATTAAATGCATTACAGTAATTAAGAATAGAAACATAATGTAAAATACTGGTGTTTTTCTGGTGTTTTTCTGAAATTGTTTGAGGATTCAGCATCCTAATAGCTTAATATCATGCGTGGTAGCATTTTACGTTATTCGATCATGTAGCCCTATTCTCACGTGCAAACATAACCATTAAATACCGCATAATGTATCATTTGGTGTTTACAATTTTTTTTACATCTATGACAACAAACGTTATCGTGATTTTTCTTAGTGCATTTGAAGATTACATTTGAGGTAGGTAAGCAAAAAAGTTACCTTATTATGCTGTACACTTTGCTTATCTATTACAAACTGCGTTTTGATAATTTAACGGCATGCAAGTTTTAACTAGTCAGTTCCCTAATGTGAAATACAAGCTAGGGGAGTATTCCACATTGACGAACTATATTCAATATTCATCTTTCTGATTGAAATAAGCTCACATATTCCGTGTCATTGTTTTTTGTCGAGCTTGAATACTATAGGTTAATATAATAACAAAACTTCCTATTCCGCATTAAGTCCCAGCAAACATGCTACAGCGGAATTTCAGTGGACCTATATAGGCATTTTGAGCGGACTGCTGTAGTTTTGCCCATCGATTACTTAGTGGACCATTAGCGGCAGCCGCCAAAAGTAGCTTGCCGATAATTAACCATCATTAAAATGTCGGAAGATTATCGGCTTGCCATTTATAGCGGCTGCCACTAGTGGTTCACTAAGTAACCGATAATCAAACTCTAATAAACCGCTAAAAAATGCCTATATAGGTCCACTACAAATCCACCAAAACAAAGTTTGCTGGGGTGATTTAAGTATTCCACATTAGAAGATAAAAAATGCAGAAATAAACTGAGTTTTAAATAAACTAAGCTTTAAATAATTTTTTTAATAAATGTAATCACGGCAACATTTAAACAAAACAAGAAACTGTCTTATAAACTTTTAAAACTATGAGTCGATAATGTTATGCCTTGTTTTTATTTTTATTTTTTACATGATTAGGCATCGCAGTGCCGGAGGTTTTCTCAGTCCCGGTTTTTCAAAATTGAAAATTATTAATCCCATAAAAACAGATATAACTACATATACATAATATTAAATAGAATAAAAAATGTATTTATTAAATGAATGCAGTTTAGATTACATTGTTACATGCATACACGGAGAAAAACATGTTAGCTTAGCATGTTAACTAATGTTAAGAAATTATGATAGAAATAAAGAAATATATTAAATTTTACATGCCTTAAAATGTGACTTTATCGGTTTCGTGGTCAGTAGAAATGAAGATGCTCTTTCTAAATAATCACCAGTGATTCGACCAAAAGTTTTTGACATTTAAATGAAGAAGGCACTGTAATTATATTTTTATTGACTTCAACGGAGCCTCGACCATTACGCAGGTATGTCCACTCATATTAGTTCATTCATGCATACGTAATATAAAACCGTACGCATTTGCTTCGTTGTGTTATTGTCAGCATCTTTTAATTTTTTAAGCATAAAAATAATAGCAATTTCGGTTTTAAATAAGTTCGAATCTCGGCGATAAAGTGCTTCAACCGAAGCTTTAATGGGAACTAAAGTTGTGATAATCTCTGATAATATTGTCACTTTATCGTGTGACAGAGCTATAGAATTAACCTGGGCTGGGTAAATATCCGTTAATGATTATTGTATAGAACATTTTACTTTGTAAAATTGTTTAAGCATTAACAGATGACTGCTCCACCAATGCCTTGTTGTCCTATTTTAAAGATAGTTATGTTCCAAATTCATCCTTATTATATATTTTTGTATTATATATGTCGTTCTTGGTAGGTGATCGTCTAATTATTAGTACTGATTTGGGTACTTTTTTATGACTGGCCTTTAACAAAATTCATTAAGTTTAATTTTAGGTCTTACATTCTCCTGATTTTAGTAAATCTTCCTCAATTTCCTCGTTCTCGGATAAATTACTGTCATAACATTAATTTTCAAGTTTTGGCTGATTTGGATCAAATTTTCTCTTTATATAAAGAACATCAATAATTGCAGATTAGTAGCAAGCAACCTTCCAACTTTTTTCATAACACTAGCTCCGTCAGTCATTATAGTCACAATGTTGCTGTGTAGATCAAAAATGTGGTGTTTAAGTTTTTTTTTTAATAGTTTAGTTTACTTTTCTGCTGACATTGACCCTGTTATTTGCACTAAATCTAAACAGCATAAGTGAGAATTTTGTACGTGACATTAAAGTTTATATAGCGGCAATTTTGAAGTGACGTTCAATCGTCAAAAGACTAAGAAAATCCTTGATTTCCGTTTTCCTGCGAGCTTCAACTAAACCTTTTTTTTTTTTTTGCTGTACCCTACTACATGATTAAAATTTTTTACTGACGTTGGCAGATTTCTGAATTCTTTAGCAGTTAGAAAGGCACATAAATCTGTTGAAGAACAAATTTTTTACACGAGTAAATGTAGCACGAAGTGTTTTATCTTCCCTTTCATAAATCAAAGAGTATTCTGTCAGTGGTTTATATTTATTTTTTGGTGGTTTATTTGAAATACTTTCTTTGGTAATATTAGATTGGGTTAGACTTTCGACCTTCACATTTAACACCGACAACATGTATATATGAAGTCCTTTTATTAAACCGCCACCAATTTTTAAAATCTTCTTGCAATTTGGCAATTTAGACAACGCTGTCTGACTTTTCTCAACCCGTAAAAATTATTTCTTTAAATCCTGAGTTGTAACTCTCGGTAAAAGCAAATTATATGGCCTTAGGTACAAGAAATGACGGCCTCGTGAAAATGAGGCTGTCATTTCTTAATGTCATCTGCTAACGAACCTTTTTTTATAAGCCTATGATGATGCAATCATCAAAAAAACAACTACACATATTATTGACATTGAGATAAAACATAATTTTGCGTGCTACTCCTCATAAGTCATACAAACACGATATACGTAAGTATACCGTGTTTGCTCTATGATATTAAAAGAGGAAAAAAACTTATTTGCTCTATAAATAATATAGTTCCGACAATAATTAACAAACTTTCTGAAAGGTTAAAAATTTAATGATCCTAAAGAAAATGTTATTAAAAAGATTAATTAAATTGTTTAAAAGATTAGTTAAACTTATATAATTATAACAAAATATTTAACATTAAATTTATTTACTGTGATCGTAAATAATATCCCAAAGCAAAAAAAAACAACTAGAAAAATTTGTATTGAATAAATGAATTTAAATAGATCTTTTTTTGATTGGTTCACAGGCATGATTTCTCGATGTGCTAATGATGCTCTTATAAACCCATCTCTTCTATCCAAATACCGATTGAATAGCTCTTACGACTTCTTAGACGCATATTTCAATAACTTTTTCATGAACAAGAAAACCAGGTACATGCATCGGAGTATCATTGTACTTTAAAAGTTTATCCTTTGACAATAAACATGTAAGTAAAGGTTTATGTACGTCCAAACTCAATTAATTAGATCAAAAAGCAAATCAGCATTTTCACTATGTATATGATGTTTTCTACTTCTTACATTAGTGTTTCCGTATTCCATTTTCTATTTGTGAAATTCAACCATTTTGCCTGCAAATGTAGCCCATTTTCTTTGTATTTAAAATTTTCCAGAAAAACTCCAGCGTTAATTGCATGGGTAATTTCATAAAGACACTTTTGATCATCTGATAGCGGTTTTACAACTTCAGAGTCAAGTTCTATTATTGCATTAGGATAAATTTTTATTACGCTATCTTTGACTTTGAAACAAATAACCTTACCTATAAATTTTTTAATAGAATCAGAAAAGCTATTTTTCGATGTTTTATGGTTTCGTTTTTCCACCAAGCTGAATCATAAGATGTCGGAGAGGTAGTTCATTTGTATGAAGAGCACAAACTATCCACATTAATTTTTTATCCAATTTATGTTCAAGGTAGTGGATAACACCTCTTTTTAAACCAGTGCTTAAATTTGTTGTGTACGCACCAATGGCAACTAAAGAGTCTCCAACATTATGATGCACAATTCATTCGTAAAATTTAGGGTTCGGACTGTCTGCGCAGATCTGCGCCGACAGTGTAATTTGTCGGCGCCGACAAAATTTACTGCTTTGCAAACGATTTTTTGAAATCAACAAAAAAAGTATTAAATTTAAAAAATGTTTTAAGTAATATTTTAACTTTATTATAAATTCAGTGATTAGTAACAATAGGAATTTTCAAAGAGACTTACAGTAATAAAAAAATATAATGCTGGCGCTTATTCGGTGATTTCTTGACATTCAATTTCATTGAGAATTGCACCTTCTTCAAGAATGTAATCAGTCTTGTTGTTTGTGTCCATCAGCACGCTATTGGTATACAAGAATACCAGCTTTTCAACTCTCTCATTCGTAAGACGATTTCTTTGTCGCGAGTGAATAAATCGAAAGGTCGACCAAGCTCTTTCTGTTGTAGCCGATGAGCAGATCATTTCGTTTATAGGCTTAGCAATTTCGTAAAGAGCAGGATACTTATCGCGATCGATAATGTTCCAATAATTTTGCGCGTTCATCTTGAATATTTAGCCGTTTATCTTGAATATTTAGCCGTGGCGCCGTGGTTAGAGTTCTGGCTCAGAACCCAGAGGTCCTAGGTTCGATGCCAGCTCTAGCCCAACAAGCAACATTGGTACGGAAGGGGGTGTAAACTTCTTGTTAAATGCTCTCCCGCGGTGCTCTGTGATAAGACCATAAAGAATTCTGGGAGCACCTAAAATAACTACAAAAAAAAATATTGGTTCCTCTCTTCTCTCAGGCAGCGCAGCCATTTCTCCGATAAAAGCAATCAATTCATCTCAGCAGTGTTAGCAATTTCAGGTTTGATCTTTTTGGCGAATTCAACTGCAGTGATAAAATCGGTTTTATCTTCATTCAAATATAAACCTTTTGCGGCATTTTTGGGCGTTAATATGAAAGCAATTCCAATACCTGGTGTAAAGAGAAAATCGAGACGAGATTGTACTTTTTGTTGTATGTCTTTATCGTCCATATATGAATTGCACATTTGACCAAAGTAATTATACACGAGAGACAATGGAGCTTCATCACTTTCTAGCTTTCCGATTACATTGGAAGGAAATCCAATGCTTTTGACAAGGTTAGAGATGCGCATATTTTGTCTGCGCAGATCTGCGCAGACACATTTTCCGAACTTTAGTAAAATTTATCTGTTATTTGCTCAGCTGCAGCTTCTACTCTTTCTTCAGAATTGTTAGTGAAATAAAATTGGTATTTATCTACAGGTTCATAACAAAGTATTATCATATTAACACATATTATCATTCAAAGATAATCAAATATTATCATTCGTTGTCGTTTTTTCAGCTCTACATCGGATTTCTTTGTTTAACTGCAATTATTTCAAAGTAAAATATCAGTATTTTACTTTGAAATAATTGCATCTTTTGCAGAAGCTAAAGCAGCAGTAGCTATGACTGGTGCAGTTCTATTAGATGACTCATACTTATTAGCTGCTTGAGAAACCCTGGTAATATTAAAGTAATTTTTTTTCCAAACTGAAGTCAGCTTTTTCTGAATTATTTGCATTTTCGTTGCCAATGTCCAAATTGTCTATTGTTGTTTGAAATTCTTTTGCTATAAGAGAAAATAAATGCTCAAATTATGTTAATTAACTTTAATGAAGCACTTAAACTATATTTTTTAATTCACAGTTTTAACAAAAATTTACAAAAATATTTTTGATATTTTTGCATCTACCTATATCCTACCTATTTAGAATGCCAAATTGATCATAAATAAATAGAACACGTTTAAAAAGCAAATCGTTCAGGAAACTATTACCTCAGTAATTTTCTCACAAATTAGCTACAGGACCAACTTTATAACAAATAAAAAATCATACACGATTTCCTGTTATTTACCAATTTTTATGGTTTTTAATCATAATGGAGAGAGGGATGTAAGCCCCAAGCCCACAAACTTTGATGACTATGTTTAATGATTTATATTAGTAGTATTGTGTACATTGAAAATAACAATAATAAGATTGTTATACTAATGTTTTTTTTAGAGTTTTTAGTAAAAATGACACTTTTAAGCAACCTGCGCCCACACAAAACAGACTTTTTAAAAGAAAAAAAATATTCACGTTTCTTCCAATATATATATATATATATATATATATATATATATATATATATATATATATATATATATATATATATATATATATATATATATATATATATATATATATATATATATATATATATATATATATATATATATATATATATATATATATATATATATATTTGTAAAATCCATAATGGTAGACAACTTTTCCTTGTTTCTGTCTACCTTGTTTTTATGGCCTTAAGTAAAGTAGCTCCAAAACTTATGTTTTATTTTTATGTTTGTATAATGTCTAATTGCTTTTTGATGATTGCATTCCCATAAGCTTTTTAAAAAAAGGCAGAAAAATGCCATTTTAATAAATTTTTAGTAAAACTGACATTTTTCAAACGCCCTGCGCCCCCTCTAGTTAAACTTTCTAAGAAAAAAAAATTATTCACGTCTCATCTAATATCTAAATACATAAAAAAATATTGTGCGCGCTCCCATATCCAAAATTTAAAAATTACGACCCCCCCCCCCCTGTTTATTGTTATCTTAAAGCTTATTAATTTCTTTTTTAAAGAAAATGTATTTTTAAAGAAGATGTATCTTTTTTTAAGAAGTGTATTAATTTTTTAAATTCTAACCAACATGATAAATTTCGAAGATTTTCCCTTTAAATTAAACTTTTTCGATAACTTTTTTATTGTACAATTGAAAATATAACTATTTTCTTCAATTTTATACTAAATAAAATTTATTTTATTGATATGCATAAATCATTGTTATTTTTATATATTTTTCATTACGCTTTGTTTTGTTCAATCTTATAGAGAATCCAGGAATTGATATTTGACAATTCTGGGATTTTGGGATTATAAAAAAGGCTGGGATCCCGGGATTTCAATCGCTGTACATGTGTATATATATAAATATAAAGTGATGATATTATAAAAACAATATTCCACAATTGGCACTTTTACTCTCTCTACCCTCTATCTATACATACATAGTGTGAGTAATATATCGCATTTTGCTTGCGAAAAGGCGATTTGCCTACGTGTTCAGCAGTTTTGCGCTACGCAAAAACATATAGACTTTTAGAATATTTAAATTATCTTTTGATTGTCGTTAACGTGACGTTTATTCAGAAGAAATAAAGTATTTAACCGCAATTGTAAACTAATAGATTTTTTGTTAAAGAAACAGTTTGTTAAATAATTTTTTTGTTGTTGTTAAAAATTAGTTAAAAAAATTAGGTGTTTTAAATTTTAGCTTAAGGAATTAAATATATAAATTTCTTTTAAATATAAAATTTATTTTTAGTCATAATAGTTTAAAAAATGCACGATTTATTTTGATGTAAATATTTTATTAATAAGATATTTTGTTTATTGATAATTCAATAACGTAAAGTTTTAACGACGTTCGTTTAATTTATGAAAATAAATTATGATCACGAATATGTTATCGGTAACTGATAAACAACAAAAAAAAACTCTTTCTTGTTTAAAAACATTAAAATGAGTTCATATATTAAATAAGAAAAAATTTATTAACAGTTAATAAAATAACCAAAAACCAAAATCATAAGAAAATAAACATAAAAATCATAAGAAAATAAACAAACATTATTTTACGTTTCATGAAAAAAATATTTTTTTCAAAGTAAAATTTAGTTCATATTTGAAAAAAATAATAAAAATAATTTTTTATATAAGAACTTAGATTTTATTTGTAACTTTTGTTATAGTGAGAAAAAAACAAACTGTTTGTATGATTTTTAACGCGTTAATAAAATAACTTTAATTACAATGCGGTACTTGAAAAGACGCGAATGACGCAATATATCTTCTAACGATGCAAAATATATTTGATGAGTTGACTTAGAAATGCGTTACGCGTTTTCGCTACGCAGCGAAATCTCGTAACAAGGCCTGCCTGTGTATATACAGTGCTATCAAAAAAAAAAGCATAAAATATTTTGTTCATTTCTTTTTTCGAACATAAAAAAATAGATAATTTGCTAAAGGTTTGATATTTTTGCACGACAGGAAAACTATTTCTCTACAACTTACATCTAAATAACAAATTAATCTTATTGTTACTCTTTTTATTGACTTAGAAATGCTAAGAACATATCGGAAAATGAAAAAAAATGAACTTATAAAATAATTTTAATGCTATATGATAACGGTTGGACCATACAAGAATAATGACAATTAAAAAAGTTCATTTTTAACTTACCTAAATTTTTATTTTAAAAAATTCATTTTTTTTTTAATGCGACAAATCTTTGACACTTTTACAAAACAAACCTCCCCTATGTGAAATTTTACGGCAAAAAAATATTTTTTTATAAGTATTTTAATTGTAATAGTTTATGTTTTAAAAAAATACACTTAATGATTATCTAAAACCTAAATTTGTTCCCAAATCGGACTTTGACCTTCAAGTATTGGAATTCCATGTTCTTCAATAACTTTTGAAGTTGAGGTCAGAGGTATCAACATTGTCCTGATCATACCACTCAATTGTTTTTTTGTCCAAATTTGAAAAGACACACATAAGTTCAGATAGACGTTGAGTAACTAGGCGATGATGTCTAATTTTTTGAATCTCATTCGAATATCCAATACTTGAGCAAACTGTTTTGTGTTGTTTCATTGATTTGATAGTGGCAAAAAATAAACTGTAATTGATACAAATTCTATTTGGTAAGGAATTTTGAATACTTGGACATGAGTAGTCGTATGGTAATCAATTGAGATTTTTTTGTAACTGTCGTGAGTAAAATTATTTTGCAAAGTGGTAAGTTTAAAAAAAGGGACGCAAAGTTCTTCTTTGTATTATTGCATTCAAGACTATCTTCTCCTTGGAACAAAGAAGGAGGTGGTGGAAGAAAACCAGTTGGAAATAAGATGAAACAGTGAGCTGCAATGATGACCACAGCAGTTTTGATCATTATATTTTATAATTTGAAAGAATTTTTGACTTTCTTTGACATGTTTAGCATCCCACTCTGCTCCAAATGTTTTAACTGTACACATTTTTCACTGTTTGGTTTTATGCTTTATGTACTTGGCTTTAGCTTCAAATCGATTAATGACTATGCTAGACCAAATTTGTGCAAGAACTTCACCTGCTTTATCAAAATTTGCCTTCACCATAACTTTGTCCGTTATTTCTCCTCTTGTTGGATTCCAAAATGATCAAATAGAATTATAATTCCCGCTGTCGTAGTTGCATATCATTTTTCTTGAAAGTTTCCGTATTATGTTTAAATGTTTCCGAGTTTGCAAAATTTTAACACATTACGCAGTGATAAAAAAATTAATTTAAAATGTTATTTGTCAGATCACACTGTAGCAAACCACCCCTTACCCCATGTGATATCTGGTGACACTTTCCAATATCCCTCCCCCCTAAGACTCTAAATCACTTATTATTTAAACAGCCTCTAATGGGTCGTGCTGCACCGTTGAGCCAAGATGACAAAAAATGCTCTCTAACTTAGCGAAAATAGGTCGTTCCATTAGTTATATGGCTAGAGTAAAGCGCAGCCAAACTGTGATTAAAAACTTAAGTTAATAGCCTCATACGTGAAGAACAAAAAAAAGTTCTGGACGCCCATTAACATTAAAGGCCGGGTGAATAAAAAAAAGCAATTGCGTTTTTGGAGTAATTGCTCAGCTTTACGTAAACAAAAATTTGAGTAATTTCGATCAAGTTTTTATTCACGTAAAGCTGAGCAATTACTCAGCGTTTTTGTAGTAAGTTGCTCAGCTTTATGTGAATAAAAATTTGAATAAAATTGATTAAGTTTTTGTTAATGTAAAGCTGAGCAATTACTCCAAAAACGCAATTGCTGTTTTTATTCACCCGGCTTTTAATGTTAATAGACGTTCGGAAATTTTTTTATTTGTATAACTGATGAAATTAGTTCACCATTTTCCCGAAATAGTGAAAAGTAAAAGATCTAGATAGTAGAAGAGTACTCTGAACGCCGAAACACAACGTGACCAACGGAATCAAGAAAACATCAATTAATCAAACTGTTAAATCAGTTGTCAGTTTGAAAGATAATAAAAACGTATGACGAATAATTTAAATTGACAGGTAAATTCAATATTGCTAAAAAATTTTGAGCATTGTAAGTTAGTGAATTTAAATTTCCAGTGGTAAGATTTGTGATACAGTAGGTTTAGCTGAATTTAAGTTTGATAGTTGATTGACTAAAATTAATATCCAACTATCATCGTCCAACAAAATAACCTGAAATTCTTTATTAACTGCACGTAAAACTGTTGTGGAAACAGGTGCAATTGCTAATTTACGTACAGTTCACAAAGCTTTTCACCTTTCGGGAAAAACTTTATCGAAAACCACCATTGACAACAAAACACATAAATGATCAAATAGCTTTTTCAAAGGACCACCTAATATCGAAAGAAAAGTGGCAACAAATGTATTTTCTGACGAGAAACGGGGTTGTCTTGTTAATCTGGATAGAGGGAATTATTATATTTTCACGATTTGCGTAAAGAACCAGTAACACAGCAACGGCGTCAGACGGGTAGTGGTGTAATAATTTGGTGTGCAATTGTGTACCACGGTAAATCAAAATTTCGTTATTTTGATGGAAAAATGAAGGCTAAAATTTTTTAATTGTTGAGAATTTTTACCACGTGAAGCATGCCATTGGTGGTGAAAATTTTATTTTTGTATGTATGTATGTATGTATGTATGTATGTATGTATGTATGTATGTATGTATGTATGTATGTATGTATGTATGTATGTATGTATGTATGTATGTATGTATGTATGTATGTATGTATGTATGTATGTATGTATGTATGTATGTATGTATGTATGTATGTATGTATGTATGTATGTATGTATGTATGTATGTATGTATGTATGTATGTATGTATGTATGTATGTATGTATGTATGTATGTATGTATGTATGTATGTATGTATGTATGTATGTATGTATGTATGTATGTATGTATGTATGTATGTATGTATGTATGTATGTATGTATGTATGTATGTATGTATGTATGTATGTATGTATGTATGTATGTATGTATGTATGTATGTATGTATGTATGTATGTATGTATGTATGTATGTATGAATGTATGTATGTGTGTATATAAGCATAAATGCACATTAGCCACACTTATAATTATATTTTTAACCGTCAAAAGTCAGCAATATTTAAAAAATAAAATCTTTACTAATAATATTAATAATAAAATTATATTTGTTTTTTAATAATGCTTTTTATATATTTTTATCTATAAAATGACAACATTATTTATTTAAAGTTAAATATCATTTTAATAATATTCATAAGATATACCAATTATTCCACTAACAGTTGTTGTTTTAGTTTAAGCTGGCTTGTCCATGAGAAAATAAAAGATGGAGTATTAATAAAGTTAGAATTTCTTTCAAATTTATATCATTCTCAAAAACTTACTAAATACTTTTAAATTATTTAGTTTAAACCTGATAAACACTTAGTAAGAGCGTGCTTAGTCTGTTTTTGTCAGTTTTCAACTGTTTGCGACTGCTTGAACGTTTCGTGACTGCTCCTCAAACATTTTGTAATTATTCCTAAAATTGTATTTGTATTGTGAATTAATCGAAATTTACAACGTTTTGTCATATTAAACAAAACCATTCAAGTTAAGACAGAACGCCTGATAGGATTAATAAGAAGGTAAATGGTTTGCTATAATTTTAGGCTGTTTTTTTTTCTTCGGGAAATAACACTTAAGTATTAGTAGCTCATTTAGTAGCTGAAGCAAAAGAAAATAAAAAAAGTTAACAAGACAGTCATTATCTCTAAGATATCAGAAAGCAGCCTACAAACTATTTTGCGTTATCTTTACTTTGTTTTTGTTTATTATCGCGTTTTCTCAAAACCAATAAAAAACAAACAAACAACGCGTTGATAATTTTTAGCACTCGATGGATACAATTTGCAGCAATAAAATAAACTTTTTAATGCAATATGTGACCATGGATTGAAACATGGGTTGACCCAACACTCTATAATCTATGCAACAGTCAGCTGTTTGGAATAAAATTGACGAAAGTTTCTTGCAGCAACCAAAACTGCAAATGTAAGGTAAGGTTTTGGCTTTTGCATGTATAGAAACTCACAATATCATAAATACAAAGTTTAGAAAAAAATTCGTCATAACTCTATATTATGTCACTGGTAGGGTTCAAACTTTATGAGATCATATTTTTTGAACAATGAAATATTTTACTATAAAATTTAAAAATTATTGTTAAATATAAATCTAGTTAAAAGTAGTTTTAAAAATATTTTATAAACTTGTTGCTCTCAAATTTGGGGCAGTAGGGAGGGGAGGGAGGTGAAAATTTAGCGGCTTTTTTGTTCCCAGAATCCAATCATCGCAATTTTTTGCAAAGCATTCTTATTTGACATAAGTATTAACATATAAATGTTTGGAGTTTACTCCATGTCTGGAAGTTAGCTATTTCAAAGACCAAAAAATGCTGGATCCGCCCTGTTCACAATTCTATTAGCTCAAAAAAATAGTATCGAACAAGTTTAATTTCTTCTAAGAATCTCAAAAAACAAGAAAACGCAATAAACTATTTTGATTTAACATTTAACATGATATGAAACTGATATGAAAGTATTATTCAATTAACAAAGATTAATTAGAAGTTTTAGTGAAATATACTCAATAAGAATAATTTTGTAACATGCAGCTCTAAAAATAAAATAATTAACAAGTTACTGGTAAAAAAATATATACATCAACAAATCTTATATCTTTTCTTACTTATAGTAATTTCAGGGGGGGGGAGGGGGCATTTTTTGATGTTTGAGATTACTCACTAGACATGGAGCAAATTCAAAACATTTGTATGTTTATACTTATATCAAATAAGAATGCTTATTTGACATTTATAAAAATTTCGATAATTTGAGGCTGGGAACAAAAGGCCCTAAAATTTTGGTCTCAACTACCCCAAACGTGAGAGCAACAAGTTAATAAAATATTTTTTTTACTATTCTCAACTAAATTTATATACATCGATAAGTTTTAAATTTGATACAATAATCTCTATATAAGAGTTTGAACCCTTTAATTTGAGGGAGCTTTAATTTTGTTTCTTGTCTGTCCAGATATAATGTAAGGACTTCTTGGAGCACCTAAATACCTAAAAATAAAAAGTATTGCTTTTTTATAGAAGGCCCAAGGTGCTGAAGGTGAGGGAGAAAAATCCCCGAAATTTTTTCTTGTAGCATTTTTGTAGTTAAATTAGTTTTTATGCACAACTTATAAGTAAACACAACTTTATTGATTAAATCCATTCACCTTTTATACTCATACTTAAAAAAGCGCGTTGTCAATATTTGAACTTTTACTTAAATATTGGTACCAAAATTTAATATTAATTCCAAAATACCAGTATAATCCCTGATTTTATTAGCATTAAGTATATAAGTAAACATAAACTGTGATTGGTATATAGCAAAGCTAATCTATCAATTTATGTTTATCTGTAACTGGTGTTTAAAAACGAGTGTTTATTCAACGTGCATTGTTTATGTAATTTTATTTTGATCAAGTAAAAAGCGAATAAATGAAGGAAAGTTTTAAAATGGGTAAATTTTTTATAAAAAATAAAAATAAGATATATATATATATATATATATATATATATATATATATATATATATATATATATATATATATATATATATATATGTATATTTATATCTATATATATATGTGTATGTATGTGTGTATATATTCTTTTTTCTTTACTTTACCTGCAGTATTTGTAAACTTGAAAGCAATTTAAAAATTTGTGCATAACAATATATCTAAATTTTTAACCAATGCAATTTTTGTGCTGATGATATTCAATTATTTGCAAAAATTAGGAGCTTGTTGAACCTAAATGATGTACAAAATGTAACTGATGTCATCGGCCAATGTTATAGAGAATGAATTAAAAATAGAAAGTAATGCCAATACAAAGTAATTAAATATCAAAGTAGTTCCCATGTTTTATATGTGCCTTTACTATATTTAATACCTCAGGTGCATGTATTTTACTTGATAACGAGAATACTGAGATAACAGTAGGTATAGTCTAAATGATAAACTTAAGTGGGTTTTTTAAACAAATTATTTAATTTTGAAAACTTACCTAATGCTTGATATTCTCGAGAAAATTTTAAAAACTGAAATCCAATTGTATTTATAAAATTTTATCCTGCTTCTTTGAGTATTATTTTTCGAGTACTTTCATTAATAAATAATAATAAACAGCATTTAAAAAAAGAGTGACAATAATATTACTTTAACTAAACTCAGGTTTTCAAAATCCACAAGAATTCAAATCAACTTCATCAATTATAAAATCTTTTTGTCATCCCAACGTTGGTTAAGTTCTTCATTCTTAAAGTTTTATACCTTCAATAATTAATCCAAAAAGTTTTAATATACTGTAAAAATTATAAAAAAAAACTAACTTTTCAAACTCTCTCAAAAAAAATTTTTTTTTTTCGTTTTTATTTTGATTATCCTCGTAAATTAATAACCTTTTAACAAATGTTACTAGTGTGTATTTATTTATAGTAAAAATGTTTACACTTATAGTTTTTATATTACATTTTTTGACGCTACCGTAAATCACAAAATGTAAGGTAATGTGATAAAACTAAACTCATATCCCAAAAAATTTTAGTTATTAAAATAAACTTAAAATGAAAAAGTAGTTTATGTCAAAATTAAAGTTAAAATGCTGGTAATATTTTTTACGTTAATGCGCGCAATTAATTCTAACGTCGCGAATTGTTAACGCGATGATTTAATGCAATTAATCGAAAGTTTGAGTATTTTGATATAATCATGTTTGAGTCTAAAACATTCGGTTAACCTATTATTTGAATAAAAAAATTTGCAATGATTGATTTAAATGATTAAAAATAAGTATTGCGTTAATTATTTAGTAAGTAATTTAATATATTAATTAATTCGCAGTTTTAATTGTGTTTTTTTTAGTTTATTTCTACAAAAACGTAATCTGATGAGGTAGTAGGAAAAAACGTAATCTGATAAGGTAGTAGGAAAAAACGTAATCTGATAAGGTAGTAGGAAAAAACGTAATCTGATAAGGTAGTAGGAAAAAACGTAATCTGATAAGGTATTAGAAAAAAACGTAATCTGATGAGGTAGTAGAAAAAAACGTAATCTGATAAGGTAGTAGGAAAGCCCACCAATCCAATAAAGTAAAATTATCAACAAAATAAATAACATGTTTTGTATTTGGGTTATTCTCCAATAATTTATGTCTAAACACCGAGTAATGTTAGAAGTGCATTTGAATGACAGTTAAAACTATCTTTCTCACAATTGAAAATTAGTCACGTATAGTATTTTTTTAGAGAGTTAAAATTGTGGGCTAAAGTCACCCCATGTGTTGGGATGACTTTAGTCCAACTAGCAAAATGGGACTAAAAGATGCATTGAGTCAATAAAAAACAGCAATGTAAAGGTACAAAATACATAAATTTACAAAAATAAGGTTTTAAAAAAGATTTTGTGACTAAAGTTACATAAAAAGTATAAAAAATGAAGGTACAAAATCAACAAGTTGTGATTTAGTCTAAATACTATTAATATATATACACATTAAGTCATATGGTTTCACAGGAAAGCCTTGGAAGTTTATCTACAGAATTTTTTTTTTTTTAGATATAAATAATGGTTTATCATACTTTTTGAGATATGTGTGTTTAATCTTATCTTTAATACTGATCTGGATATTTTGTATTTTGAAGCTGGTTGTCTTTGAATTAATTTAAAATCTTTTAATGTGTTATTGCGTACCTGTTTTAAAGTATTGGCTCTCCGCTTACATAGTTTGTTTATAATTTCTAGGCATGTTTAAACTATAAACTGAAATAGTTTTACTCTATACTGATTTAATGGTGTAATACAAACATTGTTACGGATCTAGTATTGTACTAATAATGCAAAGTTGTAATTCTTGTTATTACAACACATAAACTAATACTTACAAATATTTATTAAAATTATTTCACAACGGTATTTATACTACATTTAGTATTTTATGCCTGCGTCAAAGTAACCCCATGTAGTGGGCTAAAGGAAGCGCATTTTTTTTAAACCCCAGTTACTAAAACGTTATAAACCTTTACGCTTCCAAAACAAGATAGAACCAAACACTGATAATTTAAGATTAATTAAGTGCATATTTAAGTGAAATACCTTTACTAGGTATGGATGAAAAAGTTTGCACGACTAAAATAATACAGATTTTCGTGCCAAAGTGCTGTTTATAAGAACTTTATAAAAAATTATAAATTATAAATAAGTTAGACTAAATAGCTAATAAAATTTCCCACTATTTGTCACAAAAAGTTACCCGGCATACCTTAGGGTACTAAATATGAACAATTAAAAAAAAAAAATTCAGCTTTGGCCAAAATTACCTTAAGGGCCAAAATCAACCCATTTTACTGGAACTGCTATGATAAGTATACTTTAGCCTATGTCATATTTTGACAAAACTCAAAATCCAGGGACACTATACTTTGCAACCTTTATTGTTTACATCAAATTGATCAGGATTACGTTGATCTTGATTTTTTAAATTTTTCATGTTTTTTATGGAAAATATTACTTAAAACTTTAAAGTAAACTTTATATTAATAGCAATAAGATACTGAAAACTTATTAGACTGGAAAAAAATCCATTGGTTAACACTTCGCTTAGAAACATCAACAATGTCAAAAAGGATCTAGTTTTCTGGACTAACAAGGTTACGAAGATTCAGATTATTGTCTAAATTAAGAACTTTATTGGGTGGATCGCGTCTGAATACCTTTGGCTTAACATTAATAAGCAAACGTGTTATCATTTCTACCTTTGTGATATCAGTCAGATCTTTTTCTGCTAATGCAAGAACAACTGCTTGTCATCTAAATACAATGTGTGACGTTTTAAGCTTTTTGTAAGAGCATTTCCCAGATCTTTATGCTTCCTACATCAAAAATAATTCTTCAAATCATGAGAGTATTTTAACGCCTCTAAGTTGCATCTTGGAACAGAGGCTGCTATTTTACTTTTTAGGAACCATGGGACATACATAATACTTATAAAGAAGCTAGTATCGTTAAACCTTTCCTCCTCGTCAACTGATAATATTTTGTGAGTAACTTTATTCATCTGAATTGTTTAGATATATAGAGCATTAGCCATAAATTCTGCCTCATGCAATGCACCAGACTACGGGAATCTGAAGTTTGTAATAACTTTGCAAAGTAAGAATATACTTAGCTTGACTAACTTGCGGTAATCACATCTAGTCATGTAAGTTAAAGTTTCTTTAGTTTTTACATAAAAAAAATTAAACCAGAAGCTGGAGTGATATCAAGATAGATACATTACCAAGCCTATTTACCTCATTAAAAAACTCTGACCAGATATTTTTAAATCTAGTAAAAAATAATTTTTGTGGACCCTTAGTAACTCCAAACAAAACTTCTAAGAAATGTGAAATGTGGACTTCATATATATGGTGCCTACAGAGAACCCAGAAGATGTTTTTGTTAATACTATTAGTAATGTTTCTATTGCTTCATGGTATTTACCAGCATTGCAATTGGTTATACCAGAACTAAGTGCAAAAATCTGATCTAAAAAACCATTGTATTAAAGAGTATTAAAGACTGTTAAAAATAATTTTTCCTGAACTTCTCCCTTTGAGTTTTCAATAATGTAAATACCGCAAAGGAATGTCTTCTGAATCTGGAGCATCTGAAGTGAATACACTTAATGTCAGTCTATCATTTGTAACAGAGATGTTATCCGCTCACAAACTTGCTTCCCAAGTTTAGAGTCAAATGTATAACATTAATCTTTTGCCTTTTAACTTATCTATGATTTCTTTCTAATAAAATCACTCTGTTACTCGATCCTCACATATCGTTTTCTATGAAGAGTTTCTATGATAGAGAGATATTAACATTTTTAGTATCAACGTTAACAGCAATAAGAATAGTAGTTAGCATACTGAAATGGCCTCTATGACTTATATTGTATCATTTTTTTTTATTTTTTTATTTTTATTTAGGTGCCCCAAGAAGTCCTTACGGTCTTATCACTGAGCACCGCGGATGAGCATTTAATTGGAAGTTCACGCCTCCTTCCTAACTGATGTCGCAAAACTTGCCCAGAGGTGGGTTTGAACCAGGGATCAGTTGTTTCTGAGGCAAGTGCGCTACCACTGCACCACGGATGCTCAGAATATTTAGAAAATAAATTCTCTTATTTAATATCTTCATTTTCAGAAACTTTCAGCATTGGTGCAAAATGGCATATATGCAAATTGGCATATGCGCACCGAAAAAAATTGCAAAGGTTGACATATGTGAAAACTAGCATACATTCAAATTATCATAAGTGAAAACCAGTTGCAAAGATTGGTATAATTAAAAATCCTATGCCAATGTTTTCAAATTCTTTTGACGCACTTATGCTAGTTTTTGCAAATTTTTTCGACGCGCATATGCATATATACGCTAGTTCATGCATACGCCAATTTATGTTTTGCCCTAATGAAAGTTTGCACTTATGCCAGTTTTTTTAACTGCTTTGCACTTATGCCACTTCGCACTTACACCAATTCACACTTATGCCAACGTTTGCAAATTCTTTTGGCGCATTTATGTCAGTTTGCATTTCTAATGAATTGCACTTATGTTAGTATATATATATATATATATATATATATATATATATATATATATATATATATATATATATATATATATATATATATATATATATATGTATATATATATATATATATATATATATATATATATATATATATATATATATATATATATATATATATATGTATTATATATATATACATATATATATATATATATATATATATATATATATATATATATATATATATATATATATATATATATATATATATATATATATATATATATATATTCAGATTGCCTCTTATTGTGGGATCTGCTGCCCACGATAAGAGGCAATCTGAAGTGTCTAGAGTGAAAGTATAACTTAAACTAATAAAAAATTCTATTGAACTATATTAGGTTTAAATATAACTTTTTAGTCTCTAAACTTATTCACTTTTTTTTGATTTTTTAATTACTTTATAAAGAGCCTTAAATCGTTGGATGAGTTTAGTGCCAAGCTCGAAAAGAGAGGCTACTATCTTAAGAGTAATGCTTTATTTACTCGGTTGATGCCAAAACAAAGCAAACTGTTTGGAGAAAAGAGACACGTCCAGATGGTTACGTTGATCCATTTTGCACAGCAACTATTAGAAATGTGAAAGAAGTTTGTTCTTTTTTAGACCCCAAGGATGTGTGCTCTTAAAGGCAAGACAATAAAGCTTAGTTGGAATCCCCGCTGCTAAAAAACAAGCTTCTATACTAATGCATATGGAATATCGAGTTTCTCTTCGTGATCATGCTTGATTCATTGCCGCAAAGCACAAGCTCATCCCGTCTCTCTATGCAGGCATTGAAATCAAACCAGATGGGCATGGAAAATCTGACGCTGTTTCCTATTTTGGTCCCACTTATATTGCAGATCAATCTGGAAAGCATTCATTTATTGACAGCGTATGCTCAAATATTGAACTTTAAACAACTTTTGAATCTGCCATAGTTTGATTCCATTACAATAGACCCTTTGACCAAGTTGTTCAAGCCAGTGGTTGTCTTTATTGTTAATTTAGCGGGATTGATTCTCCCTCATGATCATTATAGAACTCATCTAGACTCTCAAGCAATTTAAACTTATTTTTGATATCAACTCTTTATCAAAATACAATATATAAGACTTAAGGAATTAATTACCTGCATTGCGACTTATATTTAAGGTAGGACAGTGGATCTTTTTTTAGTAGAAAGAAAAATTTTGAATTCGTTGAAAAGATCTGTGCCTCAATCTTTTCAGGTCTGATGATTGATCAGTTTTCAATGGTGGTTAAGTATATCAATCCAGACTTCAAGACGCAGCTCGATGCTCGTCATCTCTTATACAAGTATCAGGAATGGTCAGCCTCCCGTGTGCGCACTAGCCAATATTTCACAATTGTAAAATGTGAGGATCCCGATGTTGTTCTTTGAAAAGGAGCTCCTATTTCCATGTTATTTCCGCTCGATTTCTGCCTCCACCTATTCCAATCAGCCAGTCAGAAGATGGCTTGAAAGCTGTAGCCGTTTCAGACGTCACCAGCAAGTTTTGTTTTCCTTCTGTATTTTTTCTTATTGCCTCCAATATTCAGAGAACCATTCCTCGATCATTTAAATCATTCAAACCTCTTCTTTACGATCTGTTTTGTCTCTCTGTACAACCAAGTTTATCTCAGAGATTCTGTAAGCATTGTGACATGGCTGTTACCCTTTTGCGAATTAGACCTTTTCACATTGCCGCCAAGTGTAAAAGAGAGTTAATGGCCGTTATTGCGGTAGAAGTGAACGCGGCCTTTGCTGAATGGTTCAATGAGGACGAAATCGAAATAGAGGGTCTTAGTATTCCAAACGGTGCTTCATTTTAGACAAATCGGACGGCTCTATTCCAATTGAATCAATTGACAATTATTTAAAAAATCCTTGGATGGACGAAGAGTGTGGCAAGTTTCCATGACACACTTTGATTAAATTTAATATGTAGAATATGAGTAGTTTAACATAATTTTTTTTTTCAGAGAGGCCTAAAATAACAAAAAAAATAACAACAAAAAACGTGGAAATACCCAAAAAGCTACTTAATGATATTCAAACACAGAAAAATATAATTCATGTGAAAAACTTCAATAAAAATGCTAAAGAGAGGGTGGGGGGCTCCCAATTTTATGACATCCTTTTTAAGGGGATATAGGAAAAAAGGACAACCAGCGACAAAGGAGGTGGGGGATGGGGGGTTGAGAGTGTCAAAAAGTGTCTAAAAAATGGTGACGTCCTTTAGGGACATCAATGCCAATGTTTGCAAATTCTTTTGGCGCACTTATGACAGTTTGCACTTATATCAGTTTGCACTTATGCTAGTTTTTGAAACTACTTCGCACTTATGCCAGTTTGCACTTATGAAATTCGCACTTATTCAGTGGCTCTCTTTTTTATTAATGCACTTTCCAAAACAAATTTCCAGAGATTAGTTAAACACAGCAACAACAACAAAAAATTAAATGCTTTGAGTAAAATTAAGTCAGAAAAAAATTCTCAGTAAAAGGTTGCTTGACACGGATGAACCATAACCGGTGTCAAGGAGCACCGGTGATGATTTATTTCCATTTCGTAAGAAAAAGTAATGCATACAGAAACCATCAAACCAGTCTCTAAAGAAAATATGCACCATATGAAAATGTAGAAAAGAAAAGTTAAATTTCAAATGAAATTTTTACATAAAACTGTTTGCTTAAATTAGACAGCAAACTCCGAGAAGAATCGATGTTTATCCGTAAGTCCAAGTTACAAAGTGGTGCACATTTAATTAGATGGGTGATACACCTGTGTTCAGTGAAACCTAGTTCTAAAGATTTCTCATATGATGATACAAGCAAAATAGAGGCCCAAGAACTATCGGAAAACTGAACAAAGAAAGTCTCAACCCGCTGTGTCAACAAAACATAGCCAAGAAGAGGAGACGAATATCAAACTTTCATGGCTTTGGTTAAACAACATAAAAATTCAAGTTACAAGAAAACGATTCAGTGGATACAGAAAGCTCAAGATTTCAACATGACAAGTAGAGCCTACGACATCAAAACAAATGATGTATCATACCAACGGAAATTAGAAGAGTCCTTCCAACCATTCTAGAAACACCGTCTTCAAGTTTAAGAAACGACTCTACTAGTCCAAGAGATATGTTCCCAAAGATTCCGTTAAGAACTAGTTGTAAATGTTTGGAAAAACGTATAAAAACATGCTTCATCCAGTGCTTTTGAAACCACAAAATCAGTCGCGGTGACGTAGTTGGTATCATCATAAAAACTGCTAACATCGTCTTTGGTCAGAAATGTACAACTAATTCAAATTGGCTAGATTATGAATTTAATGACTCTGAGTTGGACTTAGAGTCATTAAATTCAGAGTTCATTCCGATGAACCGGAAAAGAGCATAGTCGCCGACAACCTGAAAAGAGGTCACTCTACTAGAGATTTCACCTGCATTTTTTTCCCTCAGCGAGGACTTTAGATAGATATTTGGAAGACACATCTTACCTCAATCTCCAGATGGCGGAAAATTATTTTCTTAATAATGACGGAAGTGATGTTGTTACCGTTGGCTTAGGCGATACGACCAAAGGTACCGGCCACAAGTTGTACAATATCAAGGCGGACCATATTACAATCAGTGGTTCAGGCAGAGAGCAGAGAACATTGACCACTGGCTATTTTGAAAATACTTCTTATTCAGGATCACCACAAGACACTCCGGCTGGAATTCGTAGGCTACCACAAAGCCTACTAATTCAAGCTGAAGTGTTTTGCGGTGTTTGCGGACTCTACTGTGAAAGGAGTAAAAAGTGCTATAGATTTTTTGATGTCAGACCGTTCCGAAGATTGTAGCATATTGTTAAACAACCAAGGTGTTGAGGAAAAATTTTTTTTTTAATGTAGAGCGCATTTAATACTGGGCATTGATCATGCTATTGAAAAGGTATTTCGCGACACCGAATAGAGAATAGGAGTTTAGAAACTGCTGGATATATCAGCTGGATGGAAAGCATTCACGTCTCCGTCAACTTCAATATGCACGCTTGAACTAATCGCCATTGCTTTTTCTCTCCAGACATCAATTCAGACTCTAATCACGCACGGAAAGACTCTGAATTCAAAAGTGAGAGAACATACGGCAAAATTGAGCACGCGCCACTGAGAAATCTTGGATGTGAGTTAGAGTTCGCAAAGCGGAACAATCGCATAAAAATATGTGGTAGAATTACATCAATAAAGACCATTTCTACAAAGAATGTTGTTACAACCAATGCCTACTTACTGAATTCAGATTTTTTTGAATCACCTAGAAGCGAGAAGAAGAAACGTTGGAAATGGGCAAGGACTTCCTGCAAAATAGGACAAGTCAACAAGGTAGAAGCTGATTTCTTAGCTACCGTGAAACAAGCTCGTCAATTAGCGGTGGTTAAACTTAAAAAAAATGAAGGTAAAAAACATGGAAAAACTTTAGAGCTTCTTGAAAAGTGCAAAGAATACAACGGTCTCATAACTCCAAAAACTTTCGATATTTCGGACTCGCTCAACAAAAATTAAACAGCAACGACAAATAAAACTTGATTTTGAAAAATTCAAAATGGTGAATTTTACAGTTAACGAACTAAGATGACGTAAAATTAACGAACTAAGATTGCGTTATGAATCTTAGTTCGTTAATTGTAAAATTAACAAACTAAGATTCATAACGCAATAAAACCAGAAAACGAACTCTCGAACAACCTTGATACACTACTCATATCCGTCCGCTAAAGAGTGATGGCTGATGATGGAATGTTTGTTCATGTGATTGATGATATATACTGCGTCTCATCGTTTTTAACAGTGAAATGTCCAGATTATTACGATATCGGGGTTGTGATACTTTGTATGCATAAAATAACTGCAAAATTAAGTTAAGAAACTTCGAAATCATATAAAAAGAAATATTGGAGGTCATGGTTGTGGCTTTAATACTTTTTTTTTTTTTGGCCGCCATCTTGAAAAAAATGCACCTTTCTAACCTAAATCGTTATGCTAGCTACAATTTCATTTGAATTAAATTCGGCGTCAAATTTTGCCTTAGAAAACAATCCTTAACTTGAACTGTTTTAAAAAAAGTTTTTTATTTGCCATATTTTTGTATAAGGAAAAAACCTTAAACTATAACTTGTGTTTCTCTTAGAATAGATTTAAAAAATTTTGCTACCAAGAAACAAAAATTAAAAAAAAGCGGTAATGTGTTTAATCGTAGATTAAAGATTTTTTTTATCATAGTAAATTTGTTAGTGTATTAAAAAAAAAAAAAAAAAAAGGAAAGGCGCTAGAGCAGGTGGTTGTTCAAAAAAATTCTAATAAATTCTAATAAACTTAGAACTATCTTTTTTTTAAAAAATAAAATCATAGTCTATGAGTCTAAAGTATTACATCAGTTTATGTCTTACTCTCTTCTTTTATGATGTTGAGTACAGATTCAGCTGCACAAAAGAAGATTTGGATTTGGCCGAATTAAATTGAAGAGGTCTTTAGTTTGATCAAGAAAAAACATAATGTGAAGGTAATATTTACCTTTATCCATATACTATGCGTGGTAAACAGTACCATGTTTTGATAGGTTCTGAAGCCAAGTACACAAACTTGGCTTGTTTATAAGAATCAATTCTCATAGTTTTTTTAACAATTTTTATTAGATATAATGATCTGTTTTTATTTTTTAGTCTCAAACTATGAGTGTATTCATTCTTTCATTCTTTAAGTTAGATTCTGAACTTGATTTACAATTTGAAATTTAAAACAAAAATCTAAATGGGTTTTTAGTCACTCCATCGTAGCTATGGAAACCAAAGCTCACAATAAATGCAGGTACACTGCAGCACAATGCTGCAAACTTTTTTTTGTTTCTGATTTAACAGCTAATCTTTTTTTTAACTATTTTTTACATCAAAAAATTTTTGTTTGTACAATTTTTTTTTAATTAAAACTAAACATTCTTCATTAGAAACTGTTTGATAGCGTCATTCCAGATTGGGAATTTAACTGCCATTCTATCTAAATGCATTTCTTTAATTCAAAAGTCTTTTTACGACTACTTTTTTTGATTTTAATAATTTGTTTTTGAATTTTTAAGTTTTTGTTTTTTTTAAAAGAATTTACTTTGTATTGAGGCTTTTATTTTTCAAGAATTAATTTAAGTTCTTAAAATATAACCAACAAAATAAAGAGCTGAAAAATGAATATTAATACATAAAAGAATACAGATATAAAAGGTATAAATAATTCATGACTTACAAGTGTTATGCATAAAACAGCAGTTCAGTATTCAAAACGATTCAAGAAAAAAACATTCAAAAATATCAACATTACAAAAAAGAAAAAGAAAAAAAGAATATTCATACATTTTTGTCATAAAATTTAAATTGTTGCTAGGATACTGATGATTTCACAAATCCTCGACTACGCTAAATTATTATTAATTTAGCACGTTACAATTTTAATTACCTTTTACTTAAAGGTGTGGTCCTGTTTCCTTCGCAACTTTTTCAATTAAAATTTGTTTTTACATCTTTTCACCAATACAAATTTTTTTCAAGTTAACACTTTATGGGTTTCTGTGGCTGCTGTGTTATTTTGCGCCATAGCAAAAGTTTTTAGAGTATGATTGATTAAGCTTGATTTTCCGTCTTAATATTTTGAGATTTTTTTTTTTAATACAAACAATTTTAAGAAGATATGTTATAACCTGGGTTGTCAGGTATAATGTAATTTGACTTGTTTTTGTAAATGCATGCAAAACGCAAATTTGATAAAGATAACTGGCTTATTAGATGAAAATTTTCAATACCTTTATATTTAGTTTGTGAAAAAGAAAAAGAAATGTTACAAATTTAAAACTTTTTAAAATTTTGTGTTTAAATATAAATATTTTGGTAAATGGTTGGTGATTTTAGTTGGTTTGGTAATATTTTTTTTTTTTTAATGCTTTGATTGTGCTCTATATTAATAAACTTTAACATTGAAATTTAAATAAAAGTTTTATTTTATATAAAAATAATATAGAAATTTTTATTTAGGTTTATTTAGTACAACAGTATATTGAAATACTAAAGTATTTTGTTAATATATTTTTGTAAAAATTCCAATAACTTTTTTTATGCTTTGGAAGAAAAATCTCCTTCTCCGATGGAGAGCTTCAAAGAGCAAAACAATTTCGTTTAGATATCAGCGTCGTAAGCAAAAAAAGCTTGAATGCCGCTATCGTGTTATGCAAATGCTGTTTTATGAAATTCAACGCGCACAATTGAGTATTTTTGAAAATAAATCAGTGTTCGATAAAAATATTCTGAAGAACACTCCGGTTGCTTTTTCTAACCACATTCATTAAACCAAACATTTAGGCGTCTGTGTAACATTTTTCCGGCTTACTAGTAAATCTTTTAAATGAAGCTTGGCAAAATGATTGCTCCTTCTAAAGTTTGAAAATGTAAAAACTTATAATTTCTTTTAAAATTCTGTAGTAACATATTTTTTACATTTATTTTTCTTATATATTTTTTTTATTACAATCTTGAATACGTTTTAAAATATTTTTAAGATAGAGATGTTTTTAAATTACATATACTTTTTTTCAAAAAAAAATTACTTTCTGATTTATGATCAGTTTTTTATATACGAGATGTATTTAAGTTATTTATAAAAAAAAAGGGTGTTACATTGAATATTATTGATGATTATACTTCTTTTTATAAAAATATAATTATTACTTTAGATCCTAACCCTTTGGAAACAATGGTAAACCTGCAAGCACGGAACAACTATGATGTAAATGTCTTAAACGCTATTCCTGTACACGAAGGAACCGAGCACGAATTTTCTGTTATAGGTTATCGTCGAAATATCATTTTAACTACAATTTTTGCACTTTTTGGCGCTTTTACCGGTGGTTTTTTATATTTGTTAGGGTATTGGTATCCAATTCGACGCCTCAAGTTTACTCATGACAAGTGTACTTTAAAGGACGCATCGTCTGTAGTTATAACAACTTTCATTGGAAAATGTCACTATGTATCAAAGATAAAAACGTTAAAGTCCAAGCATTCAGATCGACATGACAAAAATCTATCTGCATTTGAAAAACATATTCTCTCTAATTCTGAACTGCGTTATTTTGAGCACATGTTTTTAAGATATTACATTAGTGACGAATCAGATAAACTAATTTCAATATGGGGAGCAGACAACTCTTTAACATTTTCAGATTTGCGGTCGGCAAACGGGTTGAGTAATGAGACGGCAAAACTAAAGTTAGTAATTTACAACGAGAACTACATTAACATACCATCGAAACCTTATTGGCTTGTATTTTTTCAATTATCCTTAGATCCGTTTTACATATTTCAATTATTTAGTGTTATCCTATGGATTACCGATGATTATGTATTATATGCTTGTCTAATTATTGCAATGACCTTATTATCTCTTTTCTTTAACACTTATCAGACTAAGAAAACTCTGCAGCGTTTGCGCGATATGATAGCCAAAGAAACAGAAATACAACTATTTCAAAATACTAATTCTGAAATGAAAAATAATAAAATTATAACGAAATCTTCTCGCCTTGTAGTTCCTGGAGATATTCTGATTATACCTGTAAATGGACTTGAACTTCCCTGTGATGTGGTTTTATTGAATGGCAGTTGTGTTGTAAATGAAAGTTCATTAACAGGTGAGAGTATACCAACTGTAAAAACAGCTATAGATGAGTCAATACCATCTAACGAATGTTACAATTCTAATTTTCATAAACAACACACCATATTTAATGGGACTAAAGTAATACAAGCTAAAAATGATGGAGAAAACGAGTTCATTTTAGCTTTAGTAGTTCGTACGGGTTTTTATACACTAAAAGGAAGTTTAATCCGGTCTATTATATTCCCAAAACCTATTCACTTTACATTTTTTCGAGATTCAATGAGGTTTATATTTTGCATGGCTTTAATAGCAATTAGTGGTTTTATTTACACAGTTGTTGTATTTATAAAATATAATGCCAGTTCCATGCTTATTCTTAAAAAAGCGTTAGATTTATTTACAATTATTATACCTCCTGCTCTTCCTGCTACAATGTCTGTTGGCTTACTTTATGCTCTTCGAAGACTTCGTAAGCAAGATATATTTTGTATTGATCCAAATAGAGTAAATGTTTGTGGAAAAATTAAACTTGTTGTCTTTGATAAAACTGGAACTTTAACTGAAGACCATTTGACAGTTTCTGGTGTTTTACCAGTGGTAGACGGAAATATTGGGAGTTTACTAAATGATCCTTGTGACTTGGATGGATCAGATATTTTAAAAGGTTGCTTTAATACTATTTTTTATTATAACTTGTATTTTTACACTTAGTTCTTGGGTTACTACCATTAGTTCAACAAATTTGTTCTCAGGTTGGGCTGATTTTGTTCTACAAGTTGTTTGGTAAATTTTTTCCTACAAAATCTAATTTTGTTATTGAAACAGATAAAGTTGATGAAACTGTAAATAAAAATGTATGCTGCATTTTTTGAATAAAGAATTTGTTAAATATTTATGTAAATTGTAATAATGATCTCCGACAATCCAATAAAAATGTTTTAAATGAAATAAGGTTTTTGTTTGATAAAATTTATGAAAAAACATAGAAATTACTTTTTCATTTTAAAATTTTATTATGTTTCTGCTTTTATATTTTAGCCATGGCAACATGTCATAGTCTTTCGATCATAGATAATAAAACATCTGGAGATCCTATTGATATGTACATGTTTAACTTTGTTGGTTGGTCATTAAAAGAAGACAATTTTGAAGATTTTTCTGAGGACTCTGTAATACCATCAAAACTCATCCCACATATAAAAACCATGGTTACACCTTCAACAATATTGTCAAATAATGTTTCTTATTCTAAAAATTCAAAATGTCTTGCTGTTTTAAAACAGTTTACATTTGATTCAGGGTTGCAAAGGATGAGTGTTATTGTTAAAGATTTTCAAGAAAATTTTTTAACTGCCTTTTCTAAGGGATCTCCTGAAAAAATATTAGCTATGTGTAATGAATGCAGTATTCCTCCCAATATAAACGATGAGTTAAAAAAGTATACACAAGTTGGTCATCGAGTATTAGCTGTGGCTTTTAAAAAACTACCATTAGCTTTTGAATGGGATGATATTAAAAAAATACAGCGTCACGAAGTTGAATCTAACCTGAATTTTGCAGGAATCATAATATTTGAAAATGTTGTTAAAGCAGGAACATATGAAACAATAAATACACTTTCTTGTGCCAACATCAGATCAATCATGGCCACTGGAGATAATCTTTTAACAGCATCTTTTATTGCTAGAGAGCTTCACATGGTTTTACCACACCAGAAAATTATAGAGTTGTCTATAGTTGATGGTGTAGAAGTTTATAAAGAACACCTTATTAAAAAATCTGAAAAAGTTGAAGAAATTAATTCTGAGAACACTAAGTTAATGATAAATGATTCATATAACATTTGGTCTGGACAAAACAAGCTTAATTATGTTTTAGCAGTGACAGGTTCATCTTATGAAGTTATACATCAAGAACTTTCACATTTGCTACCTAAAATACTAGTTACTGGGGTGGTGTTTGCTAGAATGTCTCCAGAGCAAAAAACAATGTTAATTGATGATCTTAAAGATCTTGGTTATGGTGTTTGTATGTGTGGAGATGGTGCAAATGATTGTGGAGCATTAAAAGCAGCTCATGCTGGTATGTCTTTTTGTTTTATTAATTTAAGAAATTTTAAAGTATAATTCAAATATTATAGATATTAAATATTGTACTCTAATGATTTGTTTTTAATTTAAAATATTATTTATAAAATGTTATTTTTTAAAAGATTGATTTGGTAAAGTTTGTAAAATAAATATTTTATATCTTAGGAATAGCTTTATCGTGCGCAGAAGCTTCAATTGCAGCACCATTTACCTCCAAAATGTTTAACATATCATGTGTTCCTTCGCTTATAATGGAGGGTCGTGCAGCACTTGCAACAGCGTTTGGTACTTTCAAATACATGGCACTTTACAGTTTTATTCAGTTTTTTGGAATGTTAATTTTATACTCTGTTAAGTCTAATTATTCGAACAATCAGTTTTTGTTTGTCGACATTGTATTAAATTTGCCACTTGTGTTCGCAATGACTCAGTCTAATGCAAATTCTAAATTAGCCATCAAACGACCTCTAGGGCGATTAGTTCATCCAATATTTATTGGCTGCATTGTTGCACAGTTAATTCTTTTAATATTAGTACTACTTAGCGCTTTCTTTTCTGTCCGTGCTATGAATTGGTATCGCCCACCATCAAATTTTTCAAATAGTGGCGAAATAGAGTTTTTGTCTTTTGAAAACACTGCAGTAATAGTTGTTTCGCTTTATGAGTATGTATGGTTGTCGTTGGCATGCTTTAAAGGTCCACCTTACAGAGCTCCCATATACTATAATTACATATACGGACTTGCATTTTTTCTCGCTATAGGACTAATCCTGTATGTAACTATTAATCCAATTAAGTTAATTAAAAATTGGCTTACTTTAGTAGATCTTCCTGGCTATGAGTTTGTAATTGGCTTGCTTGGTATTGCTTTTGTGAGTTTAGTTTTAGTGCTTTTAATGGAAAGACTTTTTGATTCAAAAAGTATTAAGTTGCTTAGTGATAAACTTCGTAGGAAAAAAGAGCCGAGGAATCAATACAAGCATATACTCAAAGAGTTACACGAATATTCCAACTGGCCTCCGTTGAATTAAGAAAAATTTTCAAATCCCTCTTTTCTTACATCAAGGTTTACATTATTAAATATTTAGTATAATGACCTTTAGAAAAAATTATAATTTTTAAATTGACAGGCTATAACAAATTTTAGATAGATAAGTATTTACGATGCTCTTGACATGATCCAGTTCATTATATTTTGCTATGGTTTAAATGTTTAAAAAATGTATTTTTTTAAATTTTCTAATATTTAATTTTGTATTTTCTTGTAGAAGAATAAAGTTTTTGTTTAAAAAATTTCGACAGAGATATTGTTTAAATAACCTATAAGTTTTCTTAAAGAAACCTTATACGCTGGATCCTTTAGAGGATGTACTAAATTTAAATATATTTTTTTTAATTCTTGTTAAGATTTCAAATTTATTTATATTTTTAAGATGTTTAAAATATTTTTTAAATGTTTAAACATCATATTTCTTTCATTCATATTTTTATCATATTTTTTTAAATAAAAAGATATTTAAAATATTTTTTAGATGTTTAAAAATCATATTTCTTTCATTCATATTTTTATCATATTTTTTTAAATAAAAAAACTTCTATAATTTCAACTTTCTGTCGCTTAAATTCTAACAATGTGATCTCATATACCTTTTTCTCTTCTCTTGTTTTGTTTATATTACTTTTGTTCTTTATAATCCTTTGCCTATCTTTTTTAAATCTAGTTAAACAAGTTGCATTGAGATAATCTTCAAACTCAGCATCATTGTGATGATTCTTTTCCTTATCCATTAATTGTCGGTTTCTCCAGTTGTAGCGATACAAACGCCAAGCCTGAACTATTTGTACATTTAAAAATTATGTCCTTAGTGACCAGTACCACTTTTTGAGACTAGTTGAGACGCTGTAGTTTTTTGTACTCTGGTTAAACAAGTCTATCATTATCTTGATAATCATTGTTAAATAATCATTATCAGCATTGTCAATCAGATAATCATTGTTATATTACCCAAAAAAAATTAATTAACCACTCATTTAGCTAAAATTTATCTGGTTTTATTTTATATAAACAGCATGGACTTACACATTACTCCTATGCACCCTTATTCACATACAGCCTGTTACATCGTTTTGCATGATTTTTGTTCTTTTATAGATAAACTATCTTTGTTTGAACTCATCCTTATTTAAATAATATTTTCTTTTAATCGATAGTATGTGGTTGGAATGTAGATATAGATTTGTATGTTATGTATATGTGGTTATCATTTGTGATTGATATTTCATTTTAGGATTCATATATATATATATATATATATATATATATATATATATATATATATATATATATATATATATATATATATATATATATATATATATATATATATATATATACATATATATATATATGTATATATATATATATATATATATATATATATATATATATATATATATATATATATATATATAAAAGCGATTCTTTTAAACTAGCGGCTTTTGACATGTTTTGTTTACGTATTACTTTTCATTGTTGTTTTGTTATGGTATCAAATAACGTTTAATTCGGACCGTAGAGAAAACTTTACTTCTTAACAATATTTTTTCCTGCTTCGTTGTCATTGTCAAAAAATTAAGTCCGTTATCTTGTTATAGTCAATCACTATGCGAGGACAAGAAACTTTGGTGTATGTCTTATCTTTGCCATTGCACCTTTCACAAATACCTGGTAAATAAAAAGAATATTATACATTCTTAAATTCATGATTTAGACTTTTAAACATTTTTTAACAATTTTTTTAAATTTTCATTATTATGAACTTAAAAAACATAAATATGAAACAAACAAACAAAAAAGAAATATTTTGTAAAGAAACCTGAAATGGAAGGACCAGTAAAATTACTGGTTAGAACTACAGCTTTGCTATCCATCCAGATAGTTACACAGTTGATATTATCAAAAACAGATTTCATAGTACCACTAGTCATTTCCTTTTTTGCCTGCTTCTTCGTAGGTATTGGTATACCTACAAGCCTGTTCTGTCGTAGTGTACCTGAGGTAAAAAAAACTTTTATTACCAGGCTAAATAAAATAAAACTATTTTACAACATAAAAATAAATGAACAAAAAAGTATACAAATTACTGACCTACAACGCCCCAACCATGTTCTCCCATATGATCAAGAAGATCAAAAGATGTAAAAAGATTATCACAGGCTAATTTGGTTTTCTTCTTCAATCCATACTGCTCAGAAAGATTCTAAACAACATTAGGACCCTGCCCTAGCCCCTAGTTTAAATTTTTTGTTTTCAATCCGGCAAAAAGCTGGCAGACCAAAAATTCTCCTTCAGCAGTTGCCTGACACCAAACCTTCCAAGCATACCTTTAAATAAGCTATACTGCATAGGGATTGTTTATTGATATTGTCTAAATAAAAGCCATCAAATTAAAAAAAATTATCTTTCAAACTTTTCTCGAGTGGATAACTTTAATGGATGAGGTCCAAAATATCTAACCATTGTCTCATCAACACTAACAAATTCAGATTGATGCACTAATTTTTTTGCGGAGCTGTTAATCTGATTAAAAAGTTGCTGAACTTTCCAAAATGAATCAGTAAGATTCCCATCCTGCTCATCTACAAAGTAAGTAAACTTGAGCATATCATTAAAGGTATCTCTAGAAATAGCTCTTTTGATGAACATATTTTGTGTGTCTTCTTTTTCTTCCCAATACAATCTTCTATTAGCAGCTGTTATATAACCAGTCATATACAATTAATAGAGGTTAATATACTTTCCTTGTTCATTAGGAAAGCCTTCCCTAGATATTCTTTTCTACAACCATATTCCTTAGATTTATTGGAAACATTATTTATAAACTTATCGTCTAGAAGCAGTCGTAAGTAAACAATTATCGTCAAGAGGTAATTTTATAGTAGTTTCTTGGAACTTAATCACTTTAAATCCAAAAGAAGCACTAAAATTTTTACTCCAAACACGGTCTTTCTAAAAAAAGTTTGTTTAAGTAAAAAATGTTTGCAAATAAATAAAGTCAAAAACATATTTTTTAAATTTGTGTGTTATTTTACCTAAAAAGTGTACTAATAGTTTCACAATATTCAACAGGAACAGAACAACGATTTCTTTTTTTATTATTTGAACCAGCGATTGCTTTGTTTTTAAAAACAACATTTTTATCATTGTTTTTGCCTGTGTTACTGGCTACGCTGTTAATTACAAAAGTGTTGATCCAAACCAAAAAATCAGTTAAAATTTTTTAAAATACTTTTATTTAATGATAAAATAGTATATAAAATGTTTTGGTTTAGTTATATTCTTACCATTTTGTTATATTCTTACCATTTTGTTATATTCTTACCATTTGAATGTCAGGCAACTCATCATCTTTGTCATTTGTGAGAATCTCTGCTTGCTGGTTAAGAATATCAGCTCCAATATGATTTATGTCTTCACCATTTCCTCCATCTTGGTTTTATAACAAGGCTGCTATCTCATTTAGAGTCAGGCCAACTTGTTTAAAAAAAAATATTCAAAAAAGTTTTTTTGAATTTAATTAACTTTTTCTCAAGAAAAAGTATTTGGTAAAGGTACAGTTAATTATTAAAAATATAAATTGAAACCATTCAATTATTAGAATGGATTCCAGATAATGACGACCCCCTTAAAAGTATGTGTAATGTTTATGCAGTTATATTTAGTACAAAATTAAATGCTCTAAATCAACTTATTATTTACTAATGTACTTTAAACTTTCATTTTTATTAAACAGTAATAAAAATAAAAATTTAGGTAACAATAGGTTACAATTTAGAATGGGTTTAGTTAATGAGCTTCTTGCTACTTGGTGTAGTTAAGGCGATTTACAAATTATTCGAATTCTTTTATTTTGAACAAGCATGATTTTATCAGCGTATTATGTCCAACACGAGCTTTAGATGTTGTTATTTTTTTGCTTTAGGTTTTTTTAATATTTAAAGATTCTATTACTTTTTTGATATAATTTTCAAAACCTTTTTACTACCCCTAATAGTGAATCTAAAGAACGCCATTTTAGAGTCTTTAGATCACTTTCGCTCATCGGTGTTAACATGAGCTTAGTTAAAATCTTTTGAAAAAGTGCCTTAACCCACTATAGATCCTAGTTCTATTCGGTTCTGACGTATATTAACTATATATACTTGTCAAAATACAATATTTCTATCAATTTTCACAAAAAATACTAGAATTCCAAAAGAGCTTATAATTAAGAAAATTTTTTTTGTCTTTTCATAATTCACAGACCTGATCATTTAACGGAAATATGTTGTAGTCATCAAAATATTATACAGGCGCTATAATATTTTAAAATTGCCTTAACTACACCGAGTACTCCACATGTTTTTTTTTGCATTAACTTCTAGCTGCTGTCTCTAATAAACGAGCAAACCAAATCGGTTGCCGTTAACCGACAAGCAAGAGGTATGTGTCTAGGACCACCTCGCAAAATTCATATACTTACCCTTTTTAAGCTTAAGAAATATACTAGTTTAATTAGGGCATAGTTTTACGTCCTTTAAAAGGATTAAAATTTTTAGTTATAGTTTAATACAATAATATAGCTGGAGAGAGAACGAAGTAAAAATACGTCATTTTTCAAAGTAGTAACATAAGGGATCGTCCATAAATTACGCAACGCAAAATATATTTAAAAAACAGAAGAGATTTTAAGGTCTTTTACGCAGCGATTTTCATTTAACTTAATGTGCTCTTTTGATATTTCATATCAAAAGCTGTCGACCGCTGTCAGCACTTATGCCGTGCCGACGTCGGCCGGCCACAGAGCCGGTCAACGTCGGCACGGCTCAGATGCCTATCGTATTTACATCGGACCGTTAGCGGCAAGCTACAGGCGGTTTAAAAGCTGTCCGTTGGCGGCAAGCCAATCTTGGAGCGACAGAGCACTGTGCATCGCTAAGCGGAATTAGGATTTTGTACATATTTTTTAGTGATTTTTCATATTTAAACTTTTTAAGTTTCTTTTTTTTTGTTCGGTTTTTAATTCTCCATTAAAAAAAAATTATTTTTAGTTTTTTTAAACTTTTGATATTTTAAGGATTTTTTCAAGGTTTTAAAAAACTCGCATTTTTGTTAAAATCCTTTCAAAGTATATGATAAGTGTTAAATTTCTATATTACTTTCATGCGAAATTGAAATTCATATATTTAATTAAATGTAAAACTAGAAATAGAAAAAAAAGGTTTAAGCATAGCATTTTTTTGCTGATTTTTTGATTTCTTAAACATTGATTGATTTAAGCATATGGTCACAGAGGTCGCCTCGTTTTTTTTAAATAAAATATAGCTACTGCGAATTGACTTTACTGCCATGCAAAAAGATTTAGGCGACCTCTGTGACCTCATGCTTTAAAATCATTTTTACTATTCTGAGTTATATTCAAAAACCGAATAAATTCGGTGAAGTAAATGAAAATTCCATAGTTCATTAACATACAGTTTCACTTTGCGACGGTCTCTATAAACTATCAAAATGGCTACATTACCTCTTCGTCAACTTTTAACACATACATTTCTCACAATGCATGTGTTAAATGTATATATGTACATACATTTTATTCATGTTTTAGGAGAAATACTGTAACAATGGGAACACCTGAAGCAGGTATATTTACTGTACCTTGTGCACCAAAACCTAGAAAATCTTTTTTAGAACTCACGAGTAGGATGAAACGTAAAAGAACTAATAATCTTCAGAGAAAAGAACTGGAAGAATTCAACATGCTGTAAAAAGGTTTGCATCTAATCCCTCTACTGCACCCAGGTCTACTTTATATGGTTCAAATATATCATTGCATACTTTTTGCGGTTTGAAACTAACAGACAGAACATGGGCTGAATTTAAGATAATAGTTACACAAAATCATCATCTTGTTCCTCCAGGTTTAACCAAGTTAAAAAAATACAAAAAATTGACATATCCAGAACAGGTGGAATATTCAAAAACTGAAGTAAAATGTAGTCTCTTCAATATGATCAAACATTCAGTTTCTAGAGTGTTTGAGTATCTTTTGGAGGATGAAAATAATTCTAATAAAGTTTTAGCATAGGAGGAACGTGATAACATATGTTATTTGCAAAGTGGGTGGTGATGGTCAGAGTGACCAATCTGAATTTCAGAATGCAGCAATTATGAAGAGAGGAGTGGATGATTCCACTGTGTATAGTATAGTGTTTGTACTGTTGGAGATTCGAATTGGAAAAAAGATAATATGGATAAATTGTAATCCAAGTAGTTCAGATGCAACCGTCATCTTATGTTTTGTTTTGCCAAAGAGACTGCTAGTTTTATTCAAGAGAAGTTTGAACATTTACAAAATGAAATTTTGTCTTTAGAGAATATTAAGTTTACACTTCATGACAATACTTTTGTTATAAATTCAAGTTTGTCAACTATTTATACCACAAAGAATGATGGTAAAACACTTAATGCTGTGGTATCCAAAATGCTTAAAAAAAATTTAGCATCTCAGTGCTGTCATGTATGTCAAGCAAGTCCTAAGGAGTTTAATTTGGAAACTATTTGGAATAAAGATAAAATTGTAGACAAGAATATAATGAAACTTGGAATTTGCAGTCTTCATTTGTGGATATGCAGCATGGAGTGAGGCTTGCAAACTTCCAGCAGTGAAATAAGGAAGAAAAGTTCCAGCAAATACAGCAAAGAATTTATTAAAAACATAAAAAAATTCCAGCACTTATTTGAAATACAATTAAAAATAAGGGTATCTTTTGTCAGGAAGGGAAATGGTACGTCTAATACTGGCAATGTTGCACGAAAATTCTATAATAATCCATCTGTGACTGGAAGAATTTTGAATTTGAATACCAATATGATCAAACTATTTAGGGATCTGCTCATTGATATGAACAGTACAACCACAAGACCAGATGTAAAAATTTTCAAGCAGAAATCTGAACGTCTGTTTGGTCTCATTTCTAACAATCAGTTTTTAAAAGCCATTCCAATGTCACAGCCTGTGCATAGAATCGTAGTTCATGGTGTTTCTTTTAATTAAATATCTAAGTATCCAATAGGTTCTTTGTCTGAGAGTGCCATTGAAGCCAGGAACAAAGCCAACAAAACTGCACAAGTAGGTCATGCACATTTAACTTCTTTTGCCAAAAATACTAGAGATACAGCTAATTATTTATGATATCTGACATGAATCTATACTGCGAGAAGAACAAAATGCAAGAGGTATAAAAGCTATACTGCAAAAAGATTCAGCTGATAACTGTTCTTAAGGTAAATATTGGAGTAAGCTATGTGTATCTTTAAATTTAGATATTTAATGTTATTATTTAATTTTATTAATGATACATTTTAAGTGCTGATGGTAGCCAATCTGATATTTCCGAGGTCTTTTCACATAATCAACACAGTGTTTTTTTTTTATGCTTGCAAAAAAAAAAAAAACTAATTGTCAGAAAAGTTGAAACTTAAGAATCACAAACTTTTATGTTTGAGGAAAAATTGCGTCAATTGACCTCAAATTGACTCAATTTTGCCATGTTTTTGTTTTCCTCAAAAATGTGTCTAAAGTCCTATTTCCACTTAGGGATGCATAGTGCAATTCTTGAAGACTTGTTGTGAATATTAAATGTTGCCCCACATAAGAATTGCTGAGACTTATTTAGAATGAAAATTTTAATTATATTTCAATTATATCTATTTATTACAGTGAATACAGTTTTTTTCTTGAATGTATAGTTGGATAAAGTTTATATCTTAAACTATACTATTTATTACAATAATGAAACTTTTTGAAATTTTAATGTTTGTTGTTAAATAATTTCAGGAAGTCAAAGAGTAATGGTTCGTATTAAGAAAAAAAATCAAGGAAGTATCATTAAACCATGCAGCTGTAATTGATAAGCAAGTTTTAAAAAACGTTTTTTTCATAGCCACATATTGTTAAAAACCTATTTTAGCATCAGAACCTTTATTCTGCAATTGAAGGGATTAGAACTTTTGGAATATTTATTTTACTTTTATTTATAATAAAATAATTATGTTATTTCCTTTTTTATTTAACATGAAAATATACATTTTTGACAAGGTGCTGGTGTATGTTGTTTCCTTTTTTATTTAACATGAAAATATAAGTAGGAGACAAAAAATGCCTGTAACCCCTAAAAAAGATAAACTGATATATCTGACTTACAGTTTTAAATATCAAAAACTATCGGTTTTATATCTTTTTAATCAAATATCGAAAAATTTCTTCAAAATATTAAACAGTTCTCTAGTTATAAAGCTATTTCCTTTTTTTTCTATCAGCGTGATGCATAGTGCACCGTTTCGATATAAGACCCTCTGTAATTTGCGCTTCAATTTCGAGGCATGAACCTTCCTTATATTATTCTTGTACATTTTTTTGAATACAGACACTTATCTTTTGGCGAAATTGTCTAATATTTTTATTACATGATCTCATCCAAAAAATTGCATAGGTGACACATTTTAAACTTTTTCGAATTTATTTAATAACATTACCAGCTCAAACACTCACGGTAAATCAATTAGCCTACGTCTTGGCGTTTTAACCTAATACTCGTTTAACACATATGAATAAAGAATAATCTAAAATAATAAGAGAAATTAATTCAAAATTGAGATTTACGAGAACAATTTACATATTAGAATCATAATAAAATTATTATCTAAAACATAATGTATAATCTCGATAAATTAATGTTTAAATTGCGTTTGGCGACTCTATTTTTAAAATCATTTCAATATAAAAAGAAATGTTTCACACTTCATTCGGATACTACATTCAGTAGAGAAACAATAACGTTAACGAAAATCCCTTTACGTAGCGGTCAGCAGACTTTTAATGTAGCCCTGAAGGAAGATAATGATATATTAATCGAAATATAGAAATCAACCAGTTAAGAGATACTAGAATAAACATAATAAACTAACCTTTTCAGTCTTTAAAGACTGAAAAGGTTAGCTTAATGTCATGGAGTTACTTGCTATCAAATTGCTATCAAATAGCAATTTGATAGCAAGTAACTCCATGACATTAGTGTATCTACATTCAACAAAATGTAAATAAAACCAATATAGTTTAAACGTTAATACCTAGTTTTAAGAAAACAAAAGCATAGTTAATTAAAAAAACTTTAGAAATACCTTTAAAAAAGCATATAAAAGTAAAGTAATACACATATTATCTGACACCTGCATTTTTTAATGTAAAACACCAGACTGTCATCACTAACTAACTGTAATATCGAACATGTTATTTTTTTACTAATGAAACTGTCATTCCATTATAATAAGACCCTCAAAATGACTGTTTAATTTACCTTAAAAAAACAGTAAAATTAGGATGCTTTAAATTACCTTGAAAAAGGCTACGTAGCATACTGATTCTCTATTTTCCAATATGGTTGAGGATTTTAAATAAGAGCAAGTTTTTTTTTTTTTTTTGCAATGTAAAACTACTAAACCTATTTTCAAAATAAAATCTGCCATCATATAATAAAAATAAAAATAGTATTTTAAAAAGTTACTTTAACGCCTGGTTGCAATCCAAGCAGTTTTTTAACCTTGATGAACATAACCCTTGAGGTGGCATGAGTGTAAATAATATGTGCACATCAGAGTTAGGAAAAATCCAAACCTGAAAAAAAATGATATAAATCATAAGCATAAAATTAAATCACAAGCATACTTCCACATATTGAGTTTTCACAAGGTTTACAAAAATAGTTTATAAAGATAAAAAGGCAAACTTGTAGCTGAATTTCCTTAGATTTCCTGTCATCTGCTTTAGAAGTTGAGCACCAAATTAGTTCTTTCTATTTGAAAAATTTAACCATCATTACATAAGTTGTCATACATTCTTTTTATTTCACACAATTTAAATTTTAAATGGTTGATATGATCAAATAGTAGGCTAACTTTCCAGAACTTGAATTATGTTGTATTTTTTTAATCACTACTACTAAAACAAAACTGATTTATACATACAAACGTACATACATAAAATCCCTACAGACCTTGTAAAAAAGAAAAATGGATGTAAAAGAAGAACTATGGTTTCTTAAACTCTTCTATTAAAGTTGGTGAATTAAAATTATTACGTATTCGTGATAAAAGTCACGTTGATAAGCGTACATCCATTTATGATTATTATTTTAATGACTATTGTAGTTTTATATTTGTCATGGGAATTATAACTTTGTATTTATATGCAATTTTATGTAATAGAACAGAAGGTTGAAAAACGCTCAGATAATTGTTTTTAATATATATAAATAAACCAATGCAAGAATGCAACATAAACAGGCATCAATGACTATTACATAACTTTAGAATAAAGTGTAGCTGCTTGAGGCAACAACTACAAAATTAACAACAAAGCTTCAAAACACTGAAACACCTCATTCGTCATATACTCAACCTTCTGATCAATAACCTAATATTTATTATATTAAATATTTTTATACAAAAAGTTGCAGAAAAAAAAATTTTCTTTGAATAAATAATTTGCCTGTATCTTTTAAAACTAAAAAAAAAATTATTATACTTTAAAAAACTATATATTTCAATGTTTATTGCAAAGAAGATCTTTTGAACTGAATAAAATTTCTTAATTTAATATATACGTAGACAGCAGTTTCTTGTTTTTCTTTTGCTTTTGTTGTACTTTTCTTCACTAATTAGTACTGCAGGATTTCATTAAAAAGCTCCCAAGAATCAAAGTTAAAATACAAACATCAGGTTATATGAATTGAATGGACCAAAATGATACACAAATATCTTAGTAAGAATTTGTGTAAATTCTATTTATATTGTACATATATGTAAACATTTTATATACTGTATTAACAATAATAATAATGATTATATATATATATATATATATATATATATATATATATATATATATATATATATATATATATATATATATATACACACAGTTAAATTATAAATAAATATATATCTTTTTAATATGACAAGAAATAAGTTATTATTTTCATTAAGCAATATCACAGTGTACTTTATTGTATCATTTTTAGTTAATATGTAAATAAATAATACTTCAAGTCACTTCAAATATACATTAAAATATTTTATTTAAAATGACATTTTAAATTCATACAACAATAATCATATGTTTTTAACTACCACAAAATTATAACTTTGATTTAAAGTTTATTTATTTTAAATAAAATATAGTAAGAATTTGTATTACTTGGTGCTTTTAAAATATTTAATATCTATAATCCGCTAATTTATAACTATAAAACTTTGTTATAAAATAAATTCTTTATTTTCCAGTGTATTTATACTGTACACTGTATAGACAGGGCTGTCCTGAAGGAGCCCCCCCCCCCCAACCCCTTCCTTAAAGCTTTCATATAACCATTTAAGTTGGCACATTTAGTTTTAAATTATAGTTGCCAAATTGCAAATATTGAGAAATATAAGCTTTGACGTACAATGATCTTTTAAGGTCTATACATAGGGCCGCGGCCCTATGTATAAACCTTAAAAGATCATTGTACGTCGAAGCTTATAAACGCTCGCTTTGAACCACAGCGTTTGTTTTGAACCACGGTGTATGCGAGCACAAGCTTTATGTTGGTAAAACTACAGCGTACCACGATGTACTTACCGATGCCGTTCATGCCATTTTAAAAACTAAGCGTTTTGCCGCTCTTCAGCCGGCAGCGGCAGGCAAATAAAAAATGGCATACTTTCAGCGTTTTTGCAACGGCGGAAACCGCATTAGGTTTCCGCCGTTGACCAGCATCACACAGTGGACCAGCATTGGTATGCCGGCGGCGGCTTCATGCATCAGGATTCGATAAAAGCATATTTGCTGGGAACAAACCTATAGCTAATCGAGTGAGCAGAAGATAAGGTAGTAGTGATTGCCTAAAACGGGGAAGCAAAACAAGTAGTAGAGATTGCCTTAAACTTTGATATTTATACCTAGTATCGAGGTATTCAAAAAACGATTTTGTAGATCGTGATTTTTGTTGCGATTACATCTTGATAGTTGGAACAGTTGTTATAGACTTATCCATTTGAGAGAGTTTTTGATTACTGCTTAAAGATTACAAACTAGATTTCAAAAATTTTCTTTTTCAACTTAAAGGCCCCATTTTGACTTGCTACTGGAATAATTATACTACTAAGATTGCGCCACAATTTTTAAAAAAATTTGGCTTTGTTCTATTATACCTCCTTGGCCAAGAAGGTATAATAAACTAGATGGACGGAGAACGATATATATACAACCAATTGGCTATATAAAGTTCTAAATTTTAATTAAACATCAAAAACAGCAGCGCACTAACTGGTTTTTTTCTTTTATGTGATATTTCAGTTCAATTTGTATAGACCGTTATCAGACGTAAAACGCCAACTTAAAATCCGTTGCAAAATAAAATATTAAAAACTATAAGGGAGTAATATCACATAAAAGAAATAAGATTAGTTAGTTGGGGAGATGGGGAGGGGCATTGATTCCCGGAGCAGTATGATTTTTTAATTTTTACTCTTTAATTTTGCCTTACTTTGACAGAGATTGCAATTTAATTATACTACCCTTTATTGTTTAATCGTAATATTATTGAAAAGATCAACTTTTGCATTAAGAAAACAGAAAATACAGTTTTTCATCATGAAAAGTATTTTTTGAAAGTAGTAAACAAACTCAAATAAATTTTTAATTAGATTTCTGTATGACTTTACAACCATTTTATTTTAAACTCATATGTGTTAAGTGTATAATAAATTTGTTTTTTTGAGTTGGTTACAATATTTACCGAAGCTATTGGCATCAATATATCAACTGCACCTATTGGGGCATATTAATCCTTGACAATGCGGGACTCATTGATTGGAGGATCAAAGTGCCCCATATAACTTATGTTATAAGACATATTTTTTGTTTAAATTTATACATTTAAACAAAGACATGAACTTATGACGAACAAAAAAAGTTTATATAATTTTCAATATTTAATTTTTTAAATGTAATAGTGTTAATAAAACTACCGGTTTTTGCATTAAAAACAAACATGACATCCATTTAAAATAAACATGACATCCATTTAAATTTAAAATAAACTCCATGAAATTAAAATAAATTATTATAATATAAATAAAAAATAAATTTAAATAAATAAATATATAAAGAAAACCTTTTTTTTTTGAATTATGTAGAATGTTGAGATTGCGCATGCGTTAAATGTTTTAATTGAAAATCTTCATTGTCACAATGCACAGTGGGGCAGTAGGTGGACAAAATGGGAAAAATTTTAGTTGTCTAATCTTGAAAATCTATTTAATTTTAGTATCTACATATATTAGGAGAAATCTATTGATAATTTATTTATATTAAATCCCTTAGTTACCAGGACTCTAAGCATTTGAATATTGAGATAAAATAAAAAAAAATAAAAATTATAAATAAGTAATTAACGGTGACATCAACGTTGTGTTATATTTCAATTACATCTACGTTTTTGAAACAAAAAATTAGTACATGTTATTCTAGAGTATTTAGAGATAAGAAAAACCAATGTGTGAAATAAATTTGTTATAGCATGTTATCTCAGTTATACTTTGAAAATCACAGATTAAAAAAAAAAATTTCTTAAGAAACTTATTTTTTGCCGCACAATAACTAATAATTACCACAATTTGCCATGTGTTGTCTTATATTTATTTGAGCTATATGATGCTTCAATCGAGTTTTAATGGATTGCTCGTCCCCTTAAATCCCCGTTCAGATTTTATGTATGTTTTAACTTGGTTGCTATGGTACTAAATTTTGCATAGCAACAACTCATTTTTACATTAACGTTATTTAAACAGTATTTTACTTGCGCTAAATACACAATATTGGGGGTATGTATTAAAATGAGATTCAGAATTCTTATGAGACTTTTTTTGGTTACTATGGATACCTTACTTTGCATAACATAGCAACAACATATTTTCGGTAGTTGTTAGTAATTTAATTACTAACACTGACAGTAATTTAATTACTTTTAATTTTAATTACTAACACTTGTAGTAACTTAATTACTAACAAGTATTAGTAGTCCAGGCGGCATATATATTATAACATTTTACTTTTAAATACAAAATACTTGTTACAATAATTATTTAGATATGGTTTTGTTAAACTTAGACATTCATAATTTTCTCCAAAAAAACAATCTTAGTATTTCAAAACAAAATATTACTGAAGATATATTAAAATTTATTCAGCCAAAATTTGCTGATTTTAAAGACGTTGGCTTTAGACATGCTGTTCAACGATTTGTTTACTTGTATAAAAAAAAATGGAAATCTGCAAACTATACTGTGAAAAATTTTGAAAAGAAGTTTGTGAACTGGCTTAATGAATATTTAATTGTCAGAAAAAAAGACAATGAACCAACTGCAAGTAGACGTGGTCGAAAACCAGTTGCATTTGGTAATAGTTCTAATAAAACTAAAAAATGGCGTGTATCTTGTTTAATTGAATCTCATTCATCCAATGAATTATTTTTTGCTGCTAATAAAAAATTTAGAGATGAATCTGTTGTTATTGCTGCCAAGAATGTTTTAAATATATCAAATACAGATAAAGCAACTAAATATTCAGCAGACGAAGCACTGGCTTTAATAATTGATGCAAGTCTGACAAAAACTTCTTATCAATTGATTAGAAGCGGAGCCTTGGAGAAAGAATATAACATCTACCCCGCTTACAATGATGTCAGAGATGCAAAATTGAAATGTTATCCTGCAAACATAACAGTGGAGGACTATTCAGCTTCAGTTCCTTTAAAAGATTTAATGACTTATACTTTGCAAAGAATCTGTGCAGTTCAGGAACCTGTGCTAAGGCACTTGATATTGAACGACAAAGCAATAAAAACAATGACACTAACGTGTAAGGCTGGTTTTGATGGTGCTACTGGCCAAAGCATTTATAAACAAGTTTTATCAGAACCCGACATTAACAGAGATTTAAAGCGTGAAGAATCATTATTTATTACTTGTCTTGTCCCATTGGATTTGACTGGATTTAACAACAGCAACGAAAAGGTGCCTATTTGGAGAAATCAAAAGTCGTCCTCCACAGCCTATTGTAGACCCATAAGATTTGCATACAAAATGGAATCCAAGGAATCTGTGATTGAAGAAGATCAGTACATTAAAAGTGAGATAGAAAGCTTGGGTATGATTTTATTAGAGGTTTGCGGATCTTCTATTGAAGTGAATTGTATTATTGAACTTACAATGATTGATGGGAAGGTTCAAACAATATTATCTGAAAAAAATAACTCATACCAATGCTGTTCAGTGTGTGGTGTCTCTCCAAAAAATATGAATAGTCTTGATATCCTTAATATAGATTATACTAACAGAGAGTTCAAATATGGTCTTTCTAGTCTTCATGCATGGATTCGATTTTTTGAGATGTTATTGCACATTGCATATAAAAAAGAAACAAGAAAGTGGCAAGCAAGATCTAAAGAACACAAAGAAAAGGCATCTGTAGCTAAACAAAAGATTCAGACTGATTTTATGAACAAAATGGGACTTGTTGTTGATTTCCCTAAAAGTGGTGATTCTGGAACAAGTAATGATGGCAATACCTCAAGGCGTGCTTTTGCAGCATATGAACAAACAGCTGAAATTCAGGGTATTGACCAAAACCTTATATTCAGATTTTACATTATCTTGGTAACGCTCTCTTCAGGATATGAAATAGACTGCTTAAAGTTCAAGGATTATTGTTTTGACACTTTTAGACTATATGTGTCCCTTTATCCATGGTATTACATGGCTCAATCAGTTCACAAAGTATTGATACATGGACATGACATAATTAAAAGCCTTACATTACCCATTGGACTTATGTCAGAGGAAGCTCAAGAGGCTAGAAATAAAGACTTTAAATCTTATCGCGAAAATTTCAGCCGAAAAACATCCAGAAAAGCAACAAATACTGATCTTATCAATAGACTCCTAGTTTCCAGTGATCCTGTTATTTCATCATTGCGTAAATCAACATCACACCAAACAAATCATAAAGCATTTCCTTCAGATGTTTTACAATTACTTAAACAATCTACAAACGATATTATTGTTTTATAATTTTTTGATGTAATTTAAAATTGATAACGTTTTCTTGCACTATTTTTTGCTTTTATTATTCCTAAAACATTATTTACCTAAATACTCAATTTTTATTCAATATAGGTGGGTCAAAAATCCGATAAGATATTCAAATATCAATTTACCACTTTGTAACTAAGGAAAGTATCCGGTAACTAAGCAATATAAGTATCCATAAAAACTAAATTTAAAAAATTATCACTTTTGTAAGAAGTGTGATCTCATATTGGTACTCATGCCAAATTTAGTGAATATAGCACTTATAAAATATCTGCAGATAACAAAAGTAGGTTGTTGCTAAGCAAAATAAAGGTATCCATAGCAACGAAATAAAAAAATATTACCTTCATAAAAAGCGCAGACATCATATTAGTACTCTTACTAATTTTAGTGAATATAGCTCTAATACTAAATTAGTTATGAATTTTGTCCAGTAAAAGTGCATTCTGGCCCACTGTGCAATGTTTTAAATGAATGTCATCGTTGTTTTAAATGGATGTCATGTTTGTTTTAAATGGATGCAAAAACCGGTAATATTAATAATATTAGCTTTTAGTTATACATTAGTTTACAATTAGTTTACATAATATTAGTGTGTAAATTACTTTTTTTTAAACAAATATTTTATTTTAAACTTTTTTTTTTTAATTTTCAGGTCTTTAAATAGTTAGGTATTAAATAGTTAGGTATTAGTTTAGGTAAAAAGGAGGTGAACTAAAAAATGTAAATAATTATCGTCTAATCTCAGTTCTTTCTGTTTTTTCTAAAATATTTGAAAGAATTTTATTTACCAAAATATTTAATCTCTCTGTTAATAATATACTTTATAACAATCAGTATGGTTTTAAAAAGAATAACTCAACTGAACACGCAGTAATTCAACTCACTCGATGCATTACAAATTCCTTTGAAAAATCACAGTTTACTTTAGGCGTTTTTATAGACTTATCTAAAGCCTTTGATACCATCAATCACGTCATTCTCATAAAAAAACTGAAACAATATGGTATCACCGGTGAAGTCTTGACATTATTAAAAAACTACTTAAAAAATCGTAAACAATTTGTTTACATTGATGAATCTACCCCTTCAAATGTTTTAGAAATAGCCTGTGGAGTTCCGCAAGGTTCCATACTTGGACCACTATTATTTCTTATTTATATAAATGATCTATATAGAGCCTCTAACTTAATGACAATAATGTTTGCGGATGATACCAATCTTTTTCTATCCAACAAAATCATCATCATCAATCAAACAAATCATCATCATCATCAACAACAAAATCAAAATCATCAATCATTTGTTTCATGATATGAATATTGAACTGAAAAAAATTTCAGACTGGTTCAAATCAAATAAACTTTCGCTAAACATTGAAAAAACCAAACATATTCTCTTTCATCCAGTTTCAAAAAAGCATATTCTACCATGCAAAATGCCTGTGTTTATTCTTGATAACATTCCTATAAAAAGAATCAGGTACACAAATTTTTTAGGTATCATTATAGATGAAAATCTTTCGTGGAAGTACCATATCGATAACTTATGCCATAAAATATCCAAAAGTATTGGAATTCTTTATAAATTAAGAAGTATTTTAATGAGACATACTTTAATTAAGTTATATTACTCTTTGATACACTGTCATATTAGTTATGGCAATGTCGCGTATGGGAGTACGCACAAAAGTAAGTTAAAACCTCTCCATTGTTAACAGAAGCATGTAGCACGTCTTATAAATTTAAAAGATCGTTTTACACTTGCAAAGCCTCTTTTATTTAACATGAACATTCTTAATATTTATTTTTAATTTTTATTTTTAGTTTTATGTTTAAATGTAAAATTAATTTATGTCCAGTTTCTTTTAGTGATTTATATTCATGTAAAGAAAAAAACGAATATATACTCCGAAATAATAATTTTATACGACAACCAAAATGTAAAACAAATATCGGCAAATCCTGCATTCCATTCCGTGGAGCATTTTTATGGAACAAAATAGTCTTAAAAAATTTTGATTTTACTCATGAATGGAGTTATCCAGTATTAAAAAAAAAACTAAAAGAAATAATTTTTAAAATTGATGACATATTTCTTTATTTTTGAATGCTTCATAAGATAGCTTTATATTTTAGTTTTGAATATATTTGACCACTAACGATATTTATATTTTTGTCAAGTCAAGAGTTTTTATCTTGTAACTTTATTTTATTGTATTTAACGTTCTAGCGGCTCTCGATGACAAGACCTAGTAGTCTTCTGCGAGTCTCCGCGTTCTTTATATTAATATATATATATATATATATATATATATATATATATATATATATATATATATATATATATATATATATATATATATATATATATATATATATTATTATTATTTATATAATATATTTTAACGATTTATTTTAACATGTAACACGAGTTTTATTCAGATTGTAATAAAAAGAACAAAACAAAAAAAAAAAAAGTAGACAGAGTTGCTATATCATTTGATACATTGAAAGCAGCTGTTAATGAAGTTTTAGAGGGCAGGCCAGTGAATGTTGCAGACCAGTGAATGTTGTAGCTCGCAAGTTTAGTATAAATCGAATGATTTTAAAAAGATAATGTCTTAAAAAAAAGCTCAATCCAAATGAATCTTTTAAGCCTAATTACTACAATAAACAAGTTTCTAATGCAGAAGATGAAAAAAGTTTATCAAGTTATTTACTGCTTGCATCAAAAATGAACTACGGACTTTCAACTAAGTCAACACGATTATTGGCATATGAGTTTGCTATAAAAAATGATTAGACCTGCCTTCTGGTTTGATGAAATTAGACATTTTATAAAATGGATAAAATTTTGTGAGGTATTTATACTGTTCTCATGAATCTTCAGTTTTGTTACTTCTGGACAGTCATAACAATCATATTTCTTTTAGTGCTTTGGATCTTGCAATTTAACATGGAATTACAATGCTAAGTTTTCCTCCCCATTGCACCCATAAATTACAGCCATTAGATAAAACTGTTTTTTGGTCATTGAAAAGGTTTTACAATGCTGCGTATGACAATAGGATGGTCGCAAATCCTATGATCATTTACGATATTGTTTCAATAGTTCGCAAACCATATACAAAAGCTTTCTCACCATCTAATATACAGAGAGGATTATAAGTAACTGACATTGAACCGTTTATCCCAGAAAATTTTGAAGATGATTAATATTTACCACCATCAGTTACAGATTGTGCTGCTCCAAATGCAGTAAACACGATTCTTGTGGATCCTGAAATGACTGTAGCACATGCTAATGGCATGGAGCCTGAAATACCTGTAGTACATCATGAAACAAGTTCTTTGAACAAAGTGTTACCAAGCATTGCTTCATCACTCTCATCTGAAGTTTTGAAACCTTACCCGCGGGTAAGGTTTCGAAACTCTAGCAGATGCTTTCGCATCTGCTACAATTGTAGCATTTACGTATTGCAGTATTAAACATGTATACAATGTTGCTTATATAAGATCAAAGCAACCCAAGTCGGAGATCATAGTACCCCCAATTTTTTTTATTTAAACATTTGTTTTCACTTAAAGATAAATCGTTCTAGTTTATTTTAATAATTAATAAGTTTTTATATCTTTATCTGGTTGTTAGCATTTTACAAAATACTGCTACGGCTTTAAGAAAAGAAAAACTTCTATAGGAAGCAACTTCTCATTTTCACATATATAACTGGCGAATTCAAAACAACTGAGTCACTTCATATTATAAGATAGTAAATTGGCTTATCATAACATTAATTCCTAATATACTATGTACATAGTTTAATCTTACATTTCTAATCTCTTTGTTAAAATTCTTTAGTGAATCTTTTGAATAAACTCAGCTAATAATTTTTAATGCATTAGCAATCTGTAATCCATGTTCTAAAAATTTGTAGGAGTAAAATACAAAATACATTCAGAAATGATTTGATCGGTCCTGTTATTAAACCTGAATACAACGCTTCAATAAGGCATTATTGAAAAGAGTTGGAATCTAAATTATACCCTCAACAAAATACTTTTATGGTTTTTTTAAGTCTAAAAATGACGTAAATATTTACACAAGTATTCTCAGAGAATATATACAGTAAACTCCCGGTTATTCGAACCTCCAATGGGAACAAGAATTTACTTTGAAAAACCGAAAAATCTAATAACTGGAATTCTTCTTTAAAGTGACCAACTTCAAGTTACTATTAAATTTTAACAGTAGTAGAAAGTAAAAAAGAAAAACTTTGGAATAAGATGTTTAAGTCTTTACCTTCTAAAAAAAAACCATCTAAAATAAAAAAATAAAATATTTACAATTTTTCGAAAAAATCGTCCATTTTCGATGTCTCCAGTTTATGTAAATGTCCACCACAAATATTTACAATTATCTATATTATTATATATTACATTTATCTCCTCATCTACCTCAGCACAATCGTTGATTAAAATGGAATCCAGAATTTGCTGATAACTTCAAGAATGTTGATATTTGGGGTCGTTTTACCAGCATTGATGTATTTTATCTGACGCCTCACAACATTCGTGCGATAAAAAGTCTTCAATGCCCTTATGACTCCCTGGTCCATTGGTTGCGTTTTGGAGGTTGTGTTTGGTGGTAAAAATACTAATTCAATTGCTTTGAGATTTTCAACATAAGGATGAGCTGGGCAGTTATCTATGATTAGTGCAACTTTTCTACCCTCAGTATTAAACTTTGCGTCAAGTCTCCTTACATAATCAGTAGTCCATGGAGTCAGTACAAGTCCCAAAATAATTCCTGGAGTCCATCCAGGAATTATTTTGGGACTTGTACTGTCAAGGTAGGCTTTTAACACTTTTGAAACACCGTGGTTTTTCTGTTTTTCCGATTATAAACATAGGCAGCTTTTCACCGATCCTATTTCCTGCTGCTAAGCCTGTTAAACAAACTTTGCTTAATTTTCCTCCTGCACATCGTTCACCTTTTAGATGAAAGATTTTTGTCGGTGACTGTTGATAAAATAAACCAAACTCGTCAGCATTTTAAACATCTCTCAATTCATACCTTAAGAGGATATTGGGCAAATGGGTTTACTCCCAATTTGATGTCTTTTCCGCTGTACATGACTTTTCCTCGCCAGAAATAGTTCAAAAAACATCATTATGTCTATTTTCCCACCGATCAAGCCACCCTTCTCAAGCCTTAAAATCCGCAATGTTGAGCTCTTTTGCAAAACCTAAAGCTTTTTCTCTAATGATGTGTCCACCAATCGCTACATTTCGTTCACGTGCGCTCATAAACCATTTATATACAGTTTTATCAACGGAATCATGCTTTCCCAAACTTAACTTTTGTCTCCAAATTGACCTGACTCATACTTGCTAATTATGTTTTTTTTATGCGTAATTCAGTAAGTTAAAGTGTTTTGAGGAACACTGAACTTTTGTGCAACATTTTTTTTAGTTAGTCCTTTTTCTAAATCTTTAAGAGCAAGATATTTTTCTTTGATTGTCAGAACTGTTTTCAATTGTTTAGATGCCATGTTGAAACTTCAACCGCACTACTTTGCAATGTCTTCGATTTTTTAATTATATTTTAAAAACATTATTTCGTTTATAATATTTTGACAACGTTTTGTAACGTTACGTTTTGAAATGCAATGGAATGGTAAACAAAGAAAAACTTCGAATAACTGACAGGGTTATTGTCGAGGGGAGTAAAAAATTGTTTTGAATAACCGAAATTTCGAATAACTGCGTGTTCAAATAACTGATGGGTATTTGCATGGGTTTGTTAAGGAAAATTCGCAGGGAATTAAAATTTCTTCGAATAAGTGCCAGTTCCAATAACCTGGAGTTTAATTTATTCGGTTGCTCAAAGCTCTTCTGGAAGTATTACCATCATTAGAATTTCCAAAAGTTTTAGCATGTTCACAAAAAGACTCAGACAAAGACGGTTAAAGCATCTTTTCTAACAGTGGCCCCCCACGGTCGTTCAGACTTTCTAAATAAGTAGAAAGTTATTAAACGCAAGCAAGTTATTAAATACAGGAATGGCTCCCTATTTTGATTGGATGAAAAAATTTTGTTTCACAAAGTCTGAAAAACATTTTTACTCGTTTGCCGGATATCGTGACTTGTATATGTTATATATGGAACATGTATATGAAATATTATGAATATATTTTTTAGATCGGAGCAAATATTTTGACCAATGTAAAAGTCTTAGATTTTAGGTTTTATTTACCTAAACTTTATTTACCGCTATTGTTTTTAATTTGTTCATAGTATTATAGTTTACTAACTTTGTTAATTTGCTTTTATGTTATTCTTAAGTAAAACATATACCGAGAGTGTTAAGTAAAACATGTACAGAGAGTAAAACATAAAGTTATATTATTTTTTGTTATACATTCAATGTGTAAATAAAAATTTTATTTATTTTTATTAACTAACTTTTATTTTATTAATTTTATAAATAATTAAATAATAAAAAATTTTATAATTTTATAACAGTATTTTATTAAAATACAATGTTTTTTATCAACACATTGATTGTATGATAATATGTTTTGTTATTGTAAATGTATTATAATACATTTACAATGGTTACCCTGTGTGTTACACACAGGTTTGTAATAGGTAAATGCAATAGGTAAGCGTATTATAATACACTTACCTATTACATTTACCTGTTACATTATTGCATTTAATAATTAACCTGTATGTAACACTCAAATTAATTATTATAAATGTATTATTATACATTTACAATAATTATCATGTACTATTATACATTTACAATAACAAAGCAACACAATTTTTTACACGCTGCTACTAAGGCAATACTTTTACATTCTAAGCTATGGCAATAATTTCAATCAGAGGTTTGTTGGTTCAAAATAAAATTAAAAGTTAAATTGATATGCTTCATAAAATTATATTGTTTAACTAATGATTCTCTGTTAAATTGTTTTATTAACTAATAAAGTTAAATACATGTAGGTTAAAAGTTAAAATTAAATTAAGTTTTTAAATGATCTAGTTTTCTATAACTAAATTTTATCTTACTATTAGGATGTCATTATTGAAAACTACTAGTTATTCTAACTGTAAAATACACTATGTAAGCTAGTGTATTCTAAAATTTGAGTGCTCAATGTTTTTAAGCCTTACGTTTGCAAGGAAAAATTAGTTCAACTCTATTTGCATTATTCAATGACTAGATTTGTTCAATGTTGGAGTAAGTTTCTGGCAAATTTTCTGATACCACAACAACAATATATCTCTTAACTAGTGTCTTTACCAGTCCTTTGAATGAGAGGTTGATTTTGAGGTGGTAAGCTGCTATCTACTCTTAATGCAGTACAACAATGCTTAGATAAAACTTGAGAAAACCTTTACCACCATCAATTCCAAGCTTAACAAAATATCCATCAGAAAATTTGCAAGTGAATAACTGATACACAAAATTTGCAAATCATTGCATTGAGCAACATCATGAACTGTACCAGAATCTCCTTTCCATTGGTAATTTTTACGTCACTGCGGGTGACTTAAAAGATATTTTTGGTTAAAATTAGTAAAAACACTTATCTAAATATCCTCTACAGCCTGTTTTACTTTCAGAAGGATCATCAGGAAGCTTCTTGATAAACCTGCTGAAGGTGAAACAAATTGTAGAAAACATTTTGATAAGTGTTTTTAAAATTATATATATATATATATATATATATATATATATATATATATATATATATATATATATATATATATATATATATGACATCTTACTAAAATGATAATTTTAGTTTATTTTCAAATTTGTTAGCTTCATAAAATATTATTGTTCAACTAATGACAACTAATGTTCCTTTGCCTCAGCTACTAGAATTTCAAGATCTTTGTTTTCTTTTATTGTCAAATTATGAGGCTCTTTGATTGATTTATATCTTAGCATCTGCAAATTTACTCAGATTCTTTATTACAAAGTTTTTTTGACAATAATTTACTAGTTTTACCAACAATGGTCTTTAACAATGTTATACAATATTGCCTTTTTTACCAAGCTGGATCACTTTAATTATATTTTTCTTAACAATATGTGAAGTAGTTATAGTAAATATTTGAATACAAAATTACTCATCTTTTTGGTATGATTTATCTAATGAGGTAACGTTACTTTCTGATACTCTAAATAGTATTATGTTGTTTGGCCTTCAACTTTGTTTTGTAATCTCCTAATTTATGAGTTTACCTGCACCAGAAATCTTTTGCAAAACCAATGTGTCTGGTTAAAAAGTAAAAAAGGAGAGGGTCTTAAAAAGCTCTGGGTGGGTGGGAAAATTTTCTGAAAATTAATAAATGCTCCTTGTGTATAAAGCAGTTGAAATTTATGAACTCATTGCTCACAAAATGTAACCTTCCTACACACTCCACAAGCCCATTTCCTAGATATTTTTGCTTGGTCATTCTTAACTGGATGACTAATGTCTTTATCATGTTATTCCTTAGCTCTTTTGTTTCAATTCCATCTTTTCAACACTGAAACTTTTCAACACTATATATTAATTCTCCTTCAACTACATAAATTAGTTTTTATGCTAAAATAAGTCTAAACTCTTTACAAATAGATTACAAGATGGTTATAAAAACCTAGGGTGTATTACTGAACAATGCTGCACACCAACCTTTACTTTCAAACTAACACTCTCTCTCTTTCTTTTGTTTTCATTTATGTTGTGATATTTTCATACATAGTCATGAGAATTTTTTTAACATCTGAATATCATTAAACCCATCAAACAAGCTCTCATGGCACTTTTTCAACGTTAACAAGCAATAGTAGACTCTGAGCTCTATTAATAGCTCTGATTCTACTTCACTAAATTAAATTACCTTTGTATACAGCTTTTACTTTTTTTCGAATGAGAAAACCTACTTCAATAATATAATTGTTGTTACTTTATCAGCTTTATCTTAAACACACTTTTTTTTCTGAAAAAAACTTATAAAAAACACCAATAACACAATAGAGTGAGCTAATTGAAACTTAAAAGCTGTCATATTATTGATCATGTTAAACAATATGCTAATTAGGTCTGTTGTTATTTTTATACTAAATAAAAAAACCTTTCTTTATCTATTATTCAAATTTATAAATTTATAACTACTTTCGAGTCCTTAATACAAAAGGGGCAAATTAAAGGTATAAATAAAGAGGTAATAAAAGGGTGGGTGGGAATTTTAGAGGGGGGGTGTCTTATTAAGATTAAGGTGGGTGGGAAAATTTCCCAAAAATAACCAAACGTCCCCCTTTTTTTTATCTAGGACTCGAGGGTATTTATAATTATAGAGCAATCATCTATTTTCATTTCTTTTTTTTTTTATAGACTTTTGTTAAGTGTTAAGCTTGTATAAAATTTTACAAAGGTGTTTCCAATTTTTATGTATTCTTTATATGTTTATCTTTTAGAAGGCTTCATAAGTAAAATTCAAAAGTAAATGATAATTAAATCTATATAATTCACTCCAAACAGTTATACATGAAGTCTAAGATGCAGATGGTGAAGATTTGCTGCACGTCACATCGATCAGAGTAATGTTTGTGATTACATCAAACACCTTATTAGAGTCATGATTTAGTAAATCTTGATGAAAAAAACTGTTTGGTAAAAAGACTTTTACCAAAAAAAAATCTCTTAAATTTAGAATTATTCAACTGTCTAAAAGATTACTTCTATAAAAAAGGTGTAGTGCATACACCTCAATGTGTTCTTTTTCATTAATTCTTTGTAAATAAAAAGTTAATTTATCAATGCAATATATATCAAGTTTAGCCCATTTCAAAAAAGTGTGATTTTTTTAATAAAATGTAACACTAAGTAATCTAATGCTGAAAGTCCATAAAGTGCGTTTTGCCCATGCGCTTTGAAGCTTAGAGTTGCCAAAATAAAAAAAATTGTTTTGTCATATATTATACTGCAGAAAAACACTAAAATCAAGGTAAATTGAAAATATTAATTGCTCTGGTTACCAGCGAAGTCAGAAGCGATTGCCATAAAAACGCCATAATAATGTCAAAAATTGCATGCTGTGTGCATGCAAGTGTTTGTTACCTAAATGAATTTATTTTTTCTGCAATTTATTTTTATGTTAAAATGCTAACGAAAATTAAATTCTTGTTGCTTTTTTAATATTCACGAATTGTAAGAAGGAAAAAATTAAAAAGCGCATTTTCAACTTCCATCAACTAGAAAAAAAGTTGATATCAAAATTTTTAACCTTGATTATAGCTAGTTTAGAATTTTTTTTTTTTTCTTCAATGAAATAATTAGGGGTCGTCCACAAATTACGTCACGCTATAAGGGGCAGGGGGTTTGGTGGTTTTGTGATGACTCGTACAAAACTTGCTTCTAAAGTGTTACGATTTTTAGACAAAGGTGGGGGAAGGGGAGGGGGAAGGAGGGTTAAAAACGGTCAAAAATTGCGTAAAGTATTTTATGGACGACCCCTTATCAAAAAACTACATTTGACTTTATATTCATTAGTTAACCGAAAAATTAAATTGACATTTAGTTTTGTAATTATTTGCATTATTCCAAGAAAAGTTTATTTTTAAAGTTTTAAAAAATAAAAATCATAAATAATGTAATAAAATTATTATTTGTGAACTTTTCAACTCAAGATATTAACTGTTCTAATTACTCAACAAAGAAAATCAGCAATCCTGATTTCAACAATGCTTTGGATTGCATTAATTCTAAAAGAATTGTGTGAAAAATGATAAAAAAAGAAAATTTGTGTACAACAAATTTTATTTTTTTTATTTTTAAAAACACAGTTACAAAATAAAGTTAAAATTAGCTCATCAGTTTTTTAAATTCCCATATGAAAAACCATCTGAATGCAGAAACGAACAATTCATGCGACATCGTGATTTACATGCTCGCAAATCTTCCAGACATGCCAATTTGAAAAACTTTTTCGACCGTGCAAAGAGTATGGTATGCCTGCCGGATTGTAGCAATATTCAAATTGAAAAATATATGTAATCTTTTCTAAATATATATTCAATCATTTTCAAATATATATTCAATCTTTTTCAAATATATTCAATCTTTTTCAAATATATTCAATCTTTTTCAAATATATGAACAAAACATTGTCAACATTTAAAAATACTTTAATAATATTATTTATAGAAAAAGCGTGTAGTTATAAAAAGCAGTTATACTTATACCGATAGTTATAGCAAAGTTGCATCTTTGTTAGAGGAAGCTTCTATTCTTCTTCGCACAAATCAAAGCACAAATATCAGCAGGCCACAATCGGAACTCACAATAACCTCCACATTACAAAGAGCTAGAGGAATGCTCAATGAAAGTGGTTCATCGGGTATTTTTAGGCGCCTTAATAGAAACGATAGATTAAGGTCGTCAGCACCATACAGTAGCAATATAGGCAACCACATAGGCAATCAAAATAAATCAAAGAAAATGACAAAAACATTAGAATTTGCACTAATTTCATCTACAGAAAATGATGAAGAACAATTCCTAAAATGGGATTCTGTAATTGCAAATGGAATTTTGATTATCAATGAATTCGATAGTGAACAAATAATAAGAGAGAAATTAAAGGAGTCGTTGCATGAAAAATTTCCTTTGCTGGGTTCGGATGAATTCGATTTTGTTAAAGTATCACGAAAAAAAATATCAAAATTAAATAAATGCTCAAATATTGATTACTCATATGATGTTGTAAAAAAAGTAGCTGGCTTTTATATGTACAGCTAAAAGAACGATGCAATGATCATCAAATGATCATTCCAACGGAAGTTATTGAAATTCCATCAGCTTCATTTGTATCAAAAAGTTCACAACTAATAGATCAAGAAGATGTTAATGAAGTTGATATACAGGAAATAAAAGAACTTACATCAGCTTCATTTGTAGCAAAAGGTTCAGTTGATAAAAATATATATATTGAAATTGATTTTGAAAACCAAAAAATTAAGGAAATTAAAGAAAATAATCTTCAGGATCCAATAGAAATTTTAAGGTTTCTTCAAAAAACAATGATCAAGAGCAGAGTTCAAGATATAGAAAACATTGATGAAAACACGGATAAAGATTCTGAGATAAACTTTATTTGTATCGATCGACAAAATATTTTAATGTCAACATTTGCTGAATTAGAATCCGTTGAAAATTTTTTAATTACATTTGAAGTTGACTTTATGGGAGAACTAGCTAAGGATTATGGTGGTCCAAGGAAAGAGTGGATACGAGAATGCAATAGAATGATTAAAGAGAGATTATTTGATAGTGGTTTGAGAAAACTCTTTGCTGAGGAATATTACTTTGTAGGTTTGTTAGTTGGTATTGCACTCTTTCAAGGAGGGCAGCTACCAACATATTTACCAGACAGCATCATTATTAAGATCACCGAAAATACAGCAGATACTTGTATATCTAATATACAAAAAGATTTAAACAAGTTTAATTTGATAAGGTTTTTCAAAGAGTTTCCACAAATACTTGAATTATTAAGACCTTCAAAAGTACAATTCACAGCAAAAATGCTTTTAAAATTATTGAAGCCAAAATTTTCATCAGAAGGGTCGACAGCTTTAGTTAAAGAAAAAGAGATTTATTCTATGTTTGTGAAATATGTCAGAGAGGTAAGTTTTTTTAAAATTTAAAACAGTGATCACTGTGATGTTTTAGATGTTACATATAATATATTATTTAGGTTGCCAGTGGTAGAAGAGAGTGTGTTTCATTGGCAAATATTCTTTCTTTCGTCACTGGAGCTTCAGAAGAGCCTCTACTTGGGTTTGCATTGCAACCGTCTGTTGAATTTATTCCTACTATTGAAGCTGATGAAAAAGTAAAAGATCTATTATATTTAATAAAATAGTAGTATTTAACTGAAAGATTTTGCTCATACTCAAAATAAATATCGGAATAATTTATTTCATTCAAATTTAGTTTGTTATCGGAAACTAAATTATAATTTGAAAGATGTATATTATTAAAATATTATTTTTATAGTCTGTCAAGTCATGTTATCCAGCTACTGGTAATATGTAATCTAGTACAACCTGATTCATGTTAACATCAGGAAGGGCATTTAATTGTAAAAATGTTGCTTTAACTTTTCTATAATGGTTTTTAAGTGTCACTATGAAGTGGTTTGGATGGTTCTTCATAGTTTATGGTTTTTAGATTTCTTCATAATACAAAACTTGCAAAATTAAAAAACGTAAAAAAGGGCAACTTTGGCCCTGCATGTTTCTGCATGACTTTGTTTCACAATATATATTTTGTTTTAAAATGTTTATATTCTCAACCATAACAGTGTTCCCACAGTCCTGCAATGTCCGGGACTAGTATCCTAGAAAGTCCTGGGATTTTTCTTTTTTTTTCTCAAAAATCCTGGAAAAGCCCTGGAATTTTTAAAGTGTAGGGGAAGTTCGTGTACCTAGGGCCACGTATTTTCAACGTCAAAGTTTAATGCTCCGCACTTGTCTAAAAATTGTAAAACTGATATGATCAAATGTATATACCAATTACTTTCTATTGATATAAGTATATTGACTTAAATAAAAAAGTTCCGCCATATAGAGGGGTTTGAAAAAAATTGGCTATAGGTACAGTGAGCTTTTTTTTAATTGTATCCAATTTAATTGTAGACCAATTGTGGCCAATTTTTAATTGGCCACCAGCTATTGTACCTAAGATAATTTAGGTGCAAAGTGGGACAAAACCACCCCAGTTTACTTTAATTAGTGTGATTTCTATAATAAGCTAAAAACATAAACAAGAATAATTTGCAAGATCTTGAAATTTTTTTAATAAATATGCAAAAATGTGTGTAAAAAAACTCCATGCTTGGATTTATGATGTAATTTTTCAAAAAATATTTGAAGGTTATTTTCATAAAAAATTGTTTTTTTAAATAAAAATAATAAAACTAGACATTCTTAAGTGTTGCAAGTTATAATAATATTTTTATTTTTGTTCATTTATAGGATCAGAAGACACATGAAGCATATATGTATATACCAACTGCACATACTTGCTCTAATTGTTTAGTTTTGCCGCGTGGCTCGTTGTTATGCAAGCTTCCAGCTAATAGCGACCTTTTTGATGTTTATGACATGGCATTTACTAATAACTTTTTTGGAACAATATGATTTTGCAATATGTTTGATGATATTTTTACATGTTCATATATGAAGTCTTACCAAGTAATATATAATATTTGAGAGAAACGCTAATCTTTTTTTTTCCAAGTCTCTGGTTTACCCTCTAAAAATATTAAGAGACCGTCTAGAACGAATGCAAAAATTTAAAAAGTAACCCTATTATAGATAATTTCCATTTAGTAGCAAATGAATATATTGCTTGATTTGAATATAGGCTCAAAAAAAATTACATGGAAGTAAAAAAATATAGTACTCTCGAGTCCTTAATAAACCCCCCCCCCCCCATTTCCACTGTGCCGTTTATTCCCACCCCACTTGTATTCTGGACTCGAGAGTATAGATACAAAGGATTCTATTCAGTAGAAACTATTCTGTACACATTAACAAGCAGCTAATACAAAATAAAATAGAACAAGAAGTTAAATTCATCTGAAATTATAAATAAGATTCAAATTTTTCCACCACAGTGCTAAGGCTTCTATGTAAATGTCGATTGCCATTTCAGTGGATTCTTTATACATATCTATTGAATTTCTGACGAATGCTTCAATATCAATTCTATTCGGAATACTAACTGAGTTAACAACAACATTGTTTAAATCGTGAGATAAAGGGCCGTCAACATCTACTCCATAGATATTAAAATCATTTATATCATTTTCAGTTTCATCTCTTGACATAGGATTGTCAATATTTATCATTCCCATAGTCCATATTTGATTGGGAGTCCAATTTTCTTCTGTAGATAAACGATGGTCGTTGTACATAAGTTTAAACTCTTTCAAGGAAAGATTTATTCTTTCTAAATAAACTATATGCAGTGTGAACATGTGAATTGGATTTTCAATATCTAAAATGCCGCTCTGTTCCATAGCATAAAAAGTGTAATAAAAAGGTAACACGACGCATCGAAACACATCTCTCCATAACCTCTCTATTCTTTGATTTCTTGTGGAAGATCCAGCTAAAAAACTCCCTCTGCCATGACCTCTTCTTGCAATCATTTCATCACATATAAGAACATTTTCTACCCCAAAGTCTACTCTTATTCTTGAAGGCGTTGAAAACTCGCTTGTCGCATTTAAAAAAAGATTTAACACCGTTTCTGCTAAATTATTTGTATTGGCTTCCAAAAACATTACTTTCCTTGATTTACCATCAATGCACCCATGTATTACAAATTTCCAACGAATTAGAGAGTGATGTCCATCTATATGCTATAAAGAATTTGGCCATGGTACATAATAAGATCGCCTTCTAACCAATGCTCCCCATCGCAATGCAGTATTCCTATGATCCACTCTGTTTAAACTAGAGCGGATTCTTCTTCTTTGTTTATGGTAACCTTTTGATCTAAAATAACCAGATAATAATGGTTCCCCTGTTGCTACACCGTGACGAGATATGTATTCAGCTATAATTCTGTCTATTTCGTGGTCATTGATGTTGCTAAAACGACCTGTTTTGTTTAAATTAAGTTCATTTACTCTGCGATGAACTGTCCAACGTGAAACACCTAAAACCTTCGATGCAACATTCCAAGAAAAACCCAAACACTTAAATTCTTTTAGAACATTTTTTGGAATTTCGTACTTTGGCCTTCCAGGGGTTTTACTATATAACACATTAATATTGATACTGCAGTATTTTGAAGATTTTTCATGATAATAAAGGGAAAGCATTTTCCGAATCTCCAAAAATATATATAATATACTTTCTATTCTTTCTTTGTTGTTTAAATCACCAATAAACTCTTCATTAAAACTGTTCAATACTGGAATAAGTTGATCGATTAAATCAATATGCTGTAATAATAACGGCAAATAATCACCACAAGTGGTTTTTCCAATTAAAGATTCAACTTCATCTAGAAAAAATATTAAATTTTTATATAGATCTGCACCCATGTCTTTTTCAATGATTTCGGTCGCTATTGTTTTTGTTTGTGTTTAATTTTTTTGTTTGCCATTAATTGTAGTTATTATCCTTCTATTTACGCGCGTAAATTGCTTTATCCCAGGAATATTGAATATATTTGAAAAAGATTGAATATATTTGAAAAAGATTGAATATACTTGAAAAAGATTGAATATATATTTGAAAAAGATTGAATATATTTGAAAAAGATTGAATATATTTGAAAAAGATTGAATATATTTGAAAAAGATTGAATATATATTTGAAAAAGATTGAATATATATTTAGAAAATATTGCATATATTTTTCAATTTGAATATTGCTACAATCCGGCAGGCATAGTATGGATATGATATACCATAGGAATTTTTTTATTCTGAAGATTTACAACCCGCTTTTTTTAGCAAAAGCATTAAAAATTTTAAAAGCAGTAAGCTTCGTATCTATCTCGTGCGCAATAAAACCAATTGGTTATTACCGTTAGTAAATCAGCAGTATATGAGAAAATCAAAATCATTAAGTTATTAGCTTTAATCATTAAGATATGATCTTAAACTATTATTTATTACAGGGTTTATTCCTTTGAGGGCCGTAAGGGTTTTTGTTTGTTTGTTTTTAAGCATAGTTGCATGCTGCTTTAGTTATCCTAAAACTCGGAGAACGGTCAAATAACATTGTTTCAAAAAACAAATTAGTACTAATGTAAAATAATTGAATTTGAAAACATTTTGACCGAATGGGTAGGCAGCACGCTTAATAAAAGGAATGTGTCCTCAAAGGGTTATACGGGTTGTTATATGTTGGCGATTCCGCGAGAAAGAGGAAAAAGCGCAAAAAGTTATGACACATACTAAACTCCAAAAACATTTTTTTTAACTATTTAAAAATATTTTTAAGCAAAAAAGTTATTTAAAAAAATCATTTTATCATACCATAGCATGGTTTTAAAGTTGTAAGGGTCGTATAAACGTGTTTTGACGCTTACTTACAGTCCTGTTGTGTAGTGTTAAAAATCGTACCGTATATCCATAATTAAAAACTTTGATGTTTTATTGCATTTTTTTAACATATTATATATGGTTGTTAATAATTATTTATACTTTTTTTTTATATCATAGATTGTGTCGTTATATTTGTAGTTTTTAAGCATTGGATTTTTCGTTACGACCGTTTTTGTTTTTTAAATAATACCATATGCCATACTTAAAACATGATTACTAAATGTATTTTAAGTACGACATACTTAAAATTTCAAAACATAATTAGCGATTACTTGATCATTATTATTTTTTTTTACATACCAAGCCTTCCAAAATCGAGGTAACTCTTTTTTATTTTGATTAAGTTGCAACCATTAGGCTGTGTTAGAAAAGCGTTACTCTAAAGCACATAAAATTAATGTGACCCCTCACACAAAAAAAAGTTGATGTCTGGTACTGCGAACGTAGGTGGGGGCTGTATGAACTTGTATTTATTGTTTTAAAGCGGTCGTTATACAACGACCGCAAATTTTTTATCAACTCTAACACAATAAAAAACCAAATCTACGAATACGAGTAGTTGTTAAAGACAAACCCAGAATTCCCCCGCAGTAAGCCACTCCTTCTGGCTATAGCATACCCTCTTCGCCACGTAAAAGACGGTAAGTCTCGCCCACCATTTCCGACCCAAAAATGAAACGCCCTTCATGTTTTTAGCCCTGGGTGATTCTGGCGCCATAGCATAAAGTCATTCCACGTCAATTCTAATAATAAAAAAAAAATAAGTATGTAATTCGACGTGGTTTCGGTCCAAGTTCGTTTGACCGAAGAAATTTTACTAACATTCATGTCTACAACAAATTTATAACTACAGTTATTAGTTAAAGCTTAAAAATTTAGAGATTATAAAATGTAAATATATTACCTTTCTCCAATGGGAGTAATGGCGGTGGCGCTACTACTGGTGGCTCTGGTGCAGAAAGCGTTGGTTGAGGAAGCATTGATTTCTCTAAATAATATAATAGATCGAAATTGATAAATAACTATTTTTATAATTAATTGTGTAACGATTTAAAGTTAAAGTAAAAGTTAAAGTAAAACAAAATTATATTTACTTTCTCGAGGTTTATCTGTTTTTTTATCTAACATAAAATTGAAATTAAAAGTGTTATTTAAAATAATTATAATTATCTTCTCACAGTAAACTTTATTATATTGCCTTATTTATGATTAGTTTAAACTTCATTAAAATAACTATATATAGAAAAATAAAAATTATATATCTCATTACAACATATACTAACGGTGTAAAAATTTAGTTTAAGGGAAGGGTAGCTACCAGACTACCCCCTTTCCTCCTTCAAAACAATAATATTTTAGCCCCTCCGCTTCCTCCTTCACTATTTATTATATTTAAGCGAGCTGAGACACTATTTAAACTTTATAAAGCACCTCCATATAAAATAATACCTAACAGCAAAGCTTGTTTTTCTAAACAAAAAAATAAAAATATATATGAAAGTTAAAATGCAACGTTTTACTTATAGCAGGAATTTGCTAATACATAAAATGTTACCTAAATCCAAGATCTTTTTGTCTAGAAATTATGTAAGCAGAATTGAAATTTTTGTGAGTAATTATGAATATTTAAAAACGACATTACATTAATTCAACAGGTAATAATTTAGATAATTTGGAAGACTTAAATTAATAAATACCTAATTCCTTTTTTGCTGCCACTATTGAGAGAAATAAAATATATTTATTATGAATTTTCAATTAATGGCCCGATAAATTTTTTGCATTTGATAAATTATCATAAAACAAAATAATCAATCATAAAAAACAGTAAAGAATAACATTACTTAATTTAATTCTTTCCTCCTAAAAAAAATAAATAAAATTTGTAAACAATTACTGTAAAAGATTTTTGGAAAACAAGATCATTATTGAGTTTTAAAATATTTGCTTTATACCAAGTTTCAGTTCTTTCTTTTCTAAAGAAAAATGAAAATGGATCAGAAAAAAAATCTAAAAAAATTATAAAATAATGTCATAAAGAAACTTTTCAAATAAAGTTCTTTTTTTATTACCAACTTTTTTCTTTATCATATCCAAATCTAAAGAAAAAATATCATATAAAAATGGAAAATTCCAATCTTTTTACTTAAAAACACATTTTTTTTTGGAAAATATAAAATTTATATTTAAATAATGTCAAATAAAAAATTTTAAAACAAACATTTATTTCAATTACCCAATTCTTTTTTTAATACATCCAAATCTAAAAACAGCAAATATTATATAAAAATATTCTTTGATCAGAAAAAAAAAACACCTTATTTGTACAAATATTTTTCTTCTTCTAAATATCGCTATTTACTTGATACACACCACTACTTTTAACTAGTCTTTTCTTCCCAATGCATTTATAAAATCCACTTCTGTTGCATTGATAGTATGATACTTTCCTACCATCTTTATCAATTTTTTCACCGGAAGATAAAGCATATTGTGTTGCATTATTACTTTCAACATCTGATTTCCACATTTCAAATTCTAAAAAATTATTTACAAAAATCAAATAATCACTTAATCACTACAAGACAAAAAAGGAGAAAATGAATTTGAAAACAATTATCATTGTGTAACAACTTATATAAAAAAATTCATAACATCAACAGCAAATGGACTAAAACATAGGCAATAAATATTTTTTAGAACCTATTCATGTTAGTAATTATGTTTGAAATTATTACAAATTCAAAATCATTTTCACGACATATAATCACTAACATATTAAAAAAATAACAAAGCAAGAATACAAAAATTTGTATTTGTAAGGTATTGTAAGGTATAAAAATGAACTGTAGATAAATGTTTTCTTAAATCCTTAATTCACCTACTTTAAAACTGGTGGAAACTTCACGCACAATAGTGGTAGGAACAACAAAATCAAGATTTATTTCTTTTGAGATAAACCATGACATTAAAACTAATCTTAAATATTAAGAATATTTAGTAGGGTCTTTTAGAAAAATGTAATTATTGTTCTCTATTTGACCATTATTTATCATACAGTTAAAGTAATCATATTTTAAGCAAGAGATTGCACATACTATTATGGTAATAACTCCACAAATATTTCCACATGTCTGCATGGGATAATTTTCTTTGCAAAAAGAACTGCATTTTTTAACTCCATTCATATGTGTCTTTGAATCATGACAATAAGTGATATTAAAACTTTCGTTTATGTGATACAATTTTCTGATTAATAATTTAACTTTAGTTAAAAAATCATCTGGAGCTGTCCATCCTAAAGAATCTGCATAGTAAAAATTACCTTCAATACTATTATAAACTGCAAGTGTCCAGTGGTAACCTGCATTTAAATCTGTGCCAGAAAATGTTTTCTCATTGTTTCCTCCAACATTTATAATAAAGATCAGCTTTTCAGGGACAACAATTATTCTTGATACATAATGCTCAATACTTCCTAAAAAGTTAAAATAAATTACCTTTGAATGGCCTTGATTAGAGTTTAAAATGCTAGAAATTTGCAGCATATGATCTGATGAAAGCCATCTAGCACAACATAACTCAGTCAAAGTATTAGGGTTCATCCTATATTCTGATATTTCTTTGTTAGCTGGCCTTCTAAAAAGCACTTCTTTGAATTTTTCTATTAAATTTTGAGAAGGAAAAATACTGATTGATTTTGGTACTAACTTGGGAGAATTAAACCACGTTAACTCTTGATCAACTGCTAGCTTCATTTCTTGAACCCTATGAAGAGCTATTAGATACTGAACACTTTCATACATGAACTTTCCTAGATTGCATTCTATATAATGGATTCCACTCGCAATATTATTGCGCATAGATAGTTCAGTGGACCATTTCATTAACTGATGTTTAGGTGGTAAACTTTTAAGAGAAAATACTTCATCAGTTATATCCACAGGAGACTGGCTTGTTTTGATAGAATAATCTTGAACAGATTTAATAAACTGTTTCTGTGACTCGTAAGCATTATGACAATTATAATTGGTGATCGTAAGGTGATTAAGCTTTAACTTGTTTGAAGACAAGCTAGCAGATGCCTAAACAAAAGTTATGTCTTTTAGAAGAAGAAAAATTGCATTATCTTTAATGAAATAAAACTGTACTAAAACTCACCATCGTTATTGCGTATTAGAAACTAGAATCTAGTAGCGAGTTCTATCACATTTATATTGTACATATATATATATATATATATATATATATATATATATATATATATATATATATATATATATATATATATATATATATATATATATATATATGTAAATTATGTTAGTGTATTTTACAAATAGAGTGCTCAATGTTCTTAAAGAACAGAGCAATAATTAATTAGTAAAAAACACTTATCTAACTTTTATCTTCGACTCGGAGTTTCACCATCGCTGGATCATCAGGAAGAGTTACTAAATCTCAAAAAAAATTCAATTTATAGAAAAAATATTTTACAGGAAGTTATAAATTATTATAAAAAAATTATTATATATTGGCTTAACCGAAGGGGAATGGAAAAAACGTTATGCCAACCACAAACAATCGTTTAAACACAAAAAATATTCAAAAGAGACTATGCTGTCAAAATATATTTAGGATTTAAAAGAAAAAAATAAAAATTTTAATTTACAATGGTCTATTCTAAAATCTGCCCTTGCCTATAATAACATTTCCAAAAAATGTATGCTATGTTTGCAAGAAAAATTTGAAATAATTACTCATTTGAATCAAGAAAATTTATTAAATAAAAAATCTGAATTAATTTCTAAATGTAGGCACGAAAATAAATACCTCTTAAAAAATTATAAAAACAAATGACCAAATTAAACTATCCCCATTCCAAAGAAAATTATTTCATAATTACTTTCTGTAACTTCTCGTTAACAAAAAAATATAGTAATTTTTTATAATAATTTATAACTTCCTGTAAAATATTTTTTCTATAAATTGAATTTTTTTTGAGATTTAGTAACTCTTCCTGATGATCCAGCGATGGTGAAACTCCGAGTCGAAGATAAAAGTTAGATAAGTGTTTTTTACTAATTAATTATATATATATATATATATATATATATATATATATATATATATATATATATATATATATATATATATATATATATATATATATATATATATATATATATATATATATATATATATATATATATATATATATATATATATATATATATATATATATATATATATATATATATATATATATATATATATATATATATATATATATATATATATATATATATCCATATAAAGGCATTTTTTTAAATACGGCAACGAGAAAAAATTGTTTTTCGGACTAAGGAAAACAATCTTTTTTCGTCCAATCAAAATAGGGAGCCATTCCTGTATTTAACGATTAGTAGCATTATTCTGTTCATCCATTTTTAAAATTAATTTTTAAAATAGTGGTACAAAATCAGCCGCAATGCATAAAATTACACTATTCTCTAGGTCGGACAACTTACTCCAAACTAGGACATTCTACTCCGGAGTAAAATGTCCGATCGGACAGTTTACTTCAGCGAACAGTTTTCTCCGTGACATGCCGTATGCTTCTAAGCTGAAGAATATAAAGCTTTTTTTTTTTTTTTTTTTTCTAAATTTTTTTTTTTAATTTGATAATATGTGACCCATCTGACTAAAACCAGTCACATGTATAAAATTTTAAGTTTTGAGTGTGATACATATTTAAAAAGGTATAATATTCTGCTTTAAAATGATGCAAAAATTATTGCTCTAGCTTGACCCTAGCCAAAGTTATGAGCAAAAATGTAACATCTATATTAAAATTTTAAAACGGAAAAAAACGCGTTTAAAGGTTTGATGTCATATAAAATAAAAAACTCCTTAGCAACCATGCATGGATTTTGTTCTAATTTGGCACACATCTACTATGATACATTTGCAACAAGTCCTAACAAAATTATTACTGTAGCTTGATTACTTTTTAAATTATAACACTTTTAGTACATCGAGAAAATTAAATTATTATCAATTTTTTAATTTTTAGATTTTTAAATCTATTGACAATATTTAAAGAAAAAAAAAATACCTAAATGTTGTTTATAAAAAATTTCATGTGCTGGTTTAAAAGCATAACAGAGTAAAAAGTGAAGAGTTAAAACAAACATTAAAAGTTTAAAACAAAAATAAAAAAAACAGTTAAAAGTCTAAACCACGCCCTCGTGCACCACGACCCCAACCTCGACCTCTAGGTCGCGTCTCATTGACAGTTTTTTGTTTTTTACCAGATTCACTGTCTTGTTTTGATCGTTTTCTTGAACATCCTCTTTTACTTTGTAGCTCTGTCAAAACTTCGTAGTCATCGGTATTGCTGTCGTGGTCCAGAGGTACAGAAGTCATCGATTGAAAATTGTCATCGCGAGGAATTATTGGAGCACCAGAATTTGGTAACGGACAAACGACATCTTGCAATGAATCCTTGACATATTCACGAATTTGATTGTACAAATACCATTGCCGCTGTAATGGAAGTCCTAGTGGTACAATAAAAAAATTGCTCTGATTGGTCAAATTTCAAATGAGACAAAGAAACACGTGTACACCATTGAATAGCTAAAGAGGTCAGCTTTCTAACCATACCAAAATGTCAAGGTTATTATTGCGCTAGGCAGTCATGTTTATTACTGAAAGTGGACTAATTTAATGAGTAATCACAGAAATTTTAAGACAATAGCCTCACAAAAATCTCCAAAATAACCATTAAAAAATTATTTTTTATTAAAAGTTAAGTTTGAATAGCAAAGAAAAGTTAATTATGTAAACAATTATGCAAAAAAATAAATAATGATAAAAATTGAATTTTTGAGATGTTTTGATGGTTTTTTCAATATAACATAACGCGACATCCGACTGGTTTTGGGCAGATGCGTCACATATTTTTTGTGTTTCTAATAAGCATGGAATAGAGGCTAATTTTAAAACTTCTCTTTTTAATGCATATAATAAAATCTTATATACCAATTTTATATACAAAGAGTTAATATTTCTAACATAATTTGATTCGCAGTCAAATGGTTATATATTAATAAAACGAGAATAATTTTTATTTTACGTTAGAAGTTGTTATTTATTTAATGTCTCTGGGAAACTTATTATATTAATTTATAATATTATGTTATAAATAATTTAATAAAATATAATATCTTTCAAATGAGCAAATACAACACCATTTTGTTATGTCATATAAAAAGATTTCAAATGACGCACTTTTTTAGTTAAAATTTCACTTATATACTTTAGCGGTCCAAAGCGGTCCAGTAACTTGAGACTTAAAATACATTGTTCAATATGCATATTATAAAAATAAACTTATAATCCGCGGATGTCTATATGGTCTCTATTAATGATTTTTACAAGTTAAATGATGTATCCAATTTTATGTGGCAAAAACATTATATGTATTTTATTCTAAATGGCTATGTAATAACTGGGTCTCAGTGAGACTTGATTAGTGTTACAATCTTGTTTTATTATTAATACATCTTAAAATACCTACTTATAAGATTTTGTAAATGAAATTCATGTTTTTATATAGGGGTCATTCATAAATGATGTCAGTGTTTTTTCTCAATTTTTTGGCTCCCCCTCCCACCTTTGTCAAACTCTGTCCATTTTTGGCCAACACCCCGTTATATATGATGTCAGTTTTTGTGTACTCCCCCCCCCCCCTTAAAAAACAATTAAAATGCTTAAAAACCATTGATTTTTTTTCTGACTAAATTATTCATTTATATAAAAGTAGATCTCATCAAATTATATTATATAATAGTCAATATCTCATTGAATAATCAACTAAGCAAGTTGCACTATATTTCTTTAATATAATCTTGCCATGGGTTGTTGAAGTGATCATCGATTGAAACAGTAGGTAGTGAATGCTCTCTGCGCTCTAAAAGGATATCGTATTCTTGATGTACAATCAAATTCGTTACGTCAACTTCATTTTCATCTAACCATTCAGCAGTTTCCGAACTCTTCTGCAAGGCGATGACTGCCAAAAATTCTGTCTGACGCTTGGCAGCGATACAAACAGGTAAGACCCTTTTGATAAGAGGGAGTGTTATAGCAGAAGAATGGATAGAAGCGTGCTTTTTCAACATAGCTTGAGAGGCAAAGTAGATATTGCACTTTTTACAGATTCTATCAGCTAGGCTAGACTGAATCGATGGACAAAACGCATCATACGGCAAAATTGGAATTCATTTAGCAGTACGAGGAAGAATACTTTCAAAGTTTGATGCCATCAGCATTAAGGCGGATGATGAAAGCAATTCTATTGCTCCTTCTGAGACATCTACTGCTTTGAACCCGTCTCTCGTTTGGTTGACAGGGACAGGCGGCGGAAGAAATCTTGCTCTAACTAGAGCAAAGCAAGAGCTTCTAATAGTCCGAAAACAAGAACGATTTTCACATTTCACAATTTGAGTAAAATATTGACTTGTACGAAGACGATCGGCAATCCAACGTTGATCTTGTAATAAAAGGCTCCTTGACTCTAGCTCTGATTTGTCTGGACCAATATACTCTGCAATGGTTGAATACCCGTCAATTTGTAGATCAGACCAAATATCAGCCAAAGCCTGTCCAGCTAAATGCAAAGTTCTGTTTTTCTAAATTTTCATCTATTATCCTGCCTGATTTAAAAAGATATGTTGGTTATTATAGGTTAAAAATTATATTAATATTTTTACAAATTAACTTTTGTCAATGTAATTACCTTGAGAATTAAGATGAGTTCCGTAATGTTCGTGCGGAAGAATCACCCCAGATAATTCTTTGCCATTTGTTGCTCAGCTCTGTTGAATGCACTGCGGCCTGGAAAGTTTGTCATAATGAAAAGAGCGTCAAGGTTATTCTTCAAGAAACGGTGAATCCCGATTTCAATTACTTTCTGGTATTTGGGATTTTTGTCAGGTCCTCCATTGACGCTAAACACAACGATAGGCTTAACCATATTAGTTTGAGGATCTTTGGTAATAGAGTCGAATTCTTTGATATCCAAGAGCCGCTGAAAGTCTAATCCATGAGCGAAGGCGGTCGAGGATGCGTATTTTCATGATCGAACAGCAATGTAGGTAGGTCCAGAATAAGTAACAGCATCTGTTTTTCCGAGACTATCTTTTTTGATCGTAATTCCAGCGTATACAGATGGTATACAGATGGTAAAAGCTTGTGCTTAGCAGCCACGACCCAGTCGTGGTCCGGGGGAGTTACCCGGTACTCCAAATGCATCAACAACGGCGCCTGTTTTTTGGCTGCGGTGATTTCAATTGACACTCTAGCCTTGTCCTCGTCTTGGTTAATGAAACACACTTCATCTGGCCCTAAAATAGAACAAACTTCTTCCACATATTTTATAGTTAAACTGCAAAAGAGTCCGTCAACATGTTTTAAATGAGATTCATTCTGAGGACTGATCAATCTAACAGGAACTGTTTTGACGTGCCTTTTGCCTTCTAATGTTCCTTAACTTCTCGGAAGTAGACGAGTATAGAGGGCGCTCTTGCTGATAGCAAATCCAATTTTGTTCATCTCGGATGTTAATTCGTCGAGAGTTTTAATGCTCTAAATAATAAAGAAATATATTTGGATATAATTACCTTTTTTTTACAGAAAACGGGATTTATTTTGTAAATTATATTCAAATCTAATCTTGAAATTAGTTGTTAACATTTCAAGGATATTTAAAATAGTGCAAGTACTAATTAAGAGTAAAACTCTAACAAATACAATATTAACAAACATAGCTAAGCTATCATTACCCGAAGAACCTCTGACCGATGTCTTTCATCAGCGGACGAACCATGGAGAGCAATATCCATAATCGCCTTCAAATGAAAAGGTTGATCTACTTCTAATGACGGTTGACCAGGTTTTTTTCTGATTTTTAGTTTTTCTTTGACTTCTGGGTGCTCCAAGCAGATTTCCTCCATTCTAGCTTTTTTCAGTTCTCTAGTTTTCTTCTGTTGAGCTTGATCATACTTTTTTTTCGGCCAGTTCTTTACATAGATTCCTCTTTTTCTTTTTCAAATCATCATCTTCAGCTTCAGCAATGAATCCACTCTCTTTCTAGTCTTCACACTTCTCTTTCTAGTCTTCAGTCCAGCAACTTCACAATTTTAAGCTGCAATCTCAGAATTAAGTTGATCTTGAGCCACTGTTCTTGCATTTTTTTGATTTTTCGTGGTCAACAAACTCAAAGTTAATGCACTTTCTTGATCATCAATAACAGATCGCTCATTGGTGGGCTCAACAAACTGTGAGGAATTCTTGTCAAATTCAAGTGGAGTATACGTGGGGGCAGACTGTTTTGGAGTATTGGCCCAAAATGATAATTGCTTGCTCTTGAACCTTATTGCCTTTTCATTAAATAAATTGATTAACTACATTACTCTTGATTCAAGATCCTTATGCACCAGTATCTCTTCTTTTAATGAATTCCATATACTATGGACTACTTTCTGGATATTAGCCTTTTTTTTATCGGGATGAACATTTCCATACGAGACCATCAATAAGTTAAGTAATGCGGTTTTATCTATATTTTAATATTGATTTATTAGTATTGTTTACATCACAACCAGAATAATGATTTTGCTCATCGTTAGCGCAAGCTTTTTAAAAGAGTTTCTTCAACCCGCTAGAGAGAAATTAGCGTTTCGAATTTTCAATAGACTTTATGTGTTTGCATTGCATCACCTAGAGAGCAATTAGAGTTTCGTATTTGAAATAACGACAATTTAATTTCAAAAAATGACAAATTTATGAGTTTACTTTTATGGGTTTACTTTGAACCACATTTTATAATCCGCTATGGAGCGAATAACGATTGTGAATTTTATATACATTTCTAACATAATTTGATTCGCAGTCAAATGGTTATATATTAATAAAACGAGAGTAATTTTTATTTTACGTTAGAAGTTGTTATTTATTTAATGTCTCTGGGAAACTTATTATATTAATTTATAATATTATGTTATAAATAATTTAATAAAATATAATATCAAATTAAATTTAATATTAATTTCCCCACAAACAAAACGACGTTTCTATACCATTTAGTAGATGTAAATACCGTTAAAATCTGCTCATTAAAACTTAAAAATTATTTAAATTTACATCATTTTGGCCACAAAACTCCCCTCCCCATTGTCAATTAGTATCAAACTTTCGAGCACTCCCTCCCTCCCCCCCCCCCACCCTATAATTACTGACGTCATTTATGGATGACCCCTAAGTTTTATATGACTGGCACCTCCTTTATTAATGATATTATAATGTTTAAGCATGTATGCCACTACAACACTAAAAAATATTCTCGCATGACTTAGTAGAAATGTTTTTGGAACCTCTTATCCTACAATTAGTTTTAGTTTTAACATGCCTAAATTGTATCGTAAGCAGTGTTTATCATATTTGCTTGCTGCTAAATGTGCGTGATCGAAGTTTGTAGATTGTATTTTGCAAAAGATAGGCTGAAAACTTTCAAGATTTAAAAAAGTCAAACAAAATTGATATATAAAGAGAAATAATTAAAAACCTAATTTTTATGACATTAATGTTTACTGATGACACAAACCTTTTTCTACAACAAAGTTTCAAAAAATATTGGAGTATTGTATAAAGCAAGAGATTTTTTAAATAGACATGCATTAATTCAACTTTATCACTCGCTTATTCAATATCGTGTAAACTATGCAAATATCGTATGGTGTAGTGCTAAAACGAAAACAATTAGATCCTCTTTATCGGCAACAGAAGCATTCAATACGTTAGTGCCGCATTCAAGCATTCTAATAAATAATAAAGATCGTTGTACTCATGCTAGGCCTCTTTTATTGGAAATGAATGTTCTTAATATCTATCAACTAAATGTTTTTAATGTTTTTTGCTTCATGCACAAATGTAAAATATACTTAACGCCGGTATCCTTTCAAAATTTATATGCAATAAAACCCAAAAACCTAAGATATTTGAAATATTTGGAGTTTTTAAATATTATTGTTAATATAACCTAAGAAATAACAATCTTATTCATCAACATTATTTGCATGCAAATTTCGGAAGACCTCTTATATCATATCTTTTTAACCTTATCTTTTATACCATATCGCAGAGCTTTTTTGTGGAATCAAATAGTTTTAAAATTTTTTGGTTTTTCTCAAATTTTTAAATTTTCTATAAAAAAAAACTGGAAAAAGTTATTTTGTTTATTGATAATACATACGAGTTCTCTTGAGCTCCGTATTGTGTGATTTCTTAATATGATATTTTAAAGTATTTGATTTTATATTAATAAACGGTATTTTATATTTGAAATATTTGGAGTTTTTAAATATTATTGTTAAACGATATTAACTGTTTTCGTTGACAGGATCTCTAAAGTAAGTTTAGGTAAAATACAAAAAGCCACATTCTCTGTCATCATAGAATATATAAGCAATATGGTTCTACAGTACAAACATACCATCGTTCTGCATATATCTTTTTTATCTGTATGTTTTTAGTCGGATAAATCATATTTGAAGAAGACATTATTAAGATCTTATTACAATGTGGTAGATCAAGTATAAATAAATCGTTTAAAAGGCATTTTGAACAACTTTCAATTTACTACAGAAACTCCATCGCATATATATATCGCATATATATATCGCGAGTTACAAGCAATAACTTTTAAGGAGTTTAGCTTACAAATTTTTATTGTTTTCTAAAGTAAAAGAAACATTTGTATTGCAGCAGCACCAATGGGGTTAAAGCCAGCTAGATAAGTTAAGTATATCATCATACACTGCAGGAAACATTGAAACTAGAGAATCCTGGTATATCTTATTTTAGTTAATGATAACCTCGAATTTTTTTGTTTTTCTTATCATAACTTCATAAAGAATGAGACATTTTTTTTTTGTAGTCAACATAATAGATACTAAATCATTGCTTGAATAAAGATAGATTTTGAAAAAGAATTCTGTAACTATCTTTTTTTTAATACACTGTGCTTTCATTTTTTTAAATCAAAAATTAAATCCCGTTTGGTTATATAAATATGTGATGCAATATTTGGTAGCAGACTCTTTCGCATTATCTTTTTTGCATCAAGTATAATTACTTTATTTGCTATTATATAGATTGCAATACTAATAAAAACAAAAAGATATATTTAAGCCCTTGGATTTTAAATCATAAGGCTTTGATATACTAACTATTTTTAAAGTATTTATACAAATTTATTATAATCGTTATTTTATTTCCAAAACTTCTTTATTGAATAAGTTTTTTAATTAATAATAAAAATATAAAAACACTTTTGCTCCACATTTATTGTTGGTATTACACTCTAAAAAAAGATAGAAGTTTCTACTGTAGGGTAGGATGTGTGATATACCCTTAGTAAAGTATAATTTTCTACCTTCTAAGGTAGAAAATTATACCTTTAAGGTAGAAAGTTGTATGAAAAATCATTATTTTCAATATAATTTAAGTAATGTATAGTATATAATATCTTAATATATGTTATGTTTATAGTATCTAGAGAACTTTTAAAATGTTTTATTTTGTATTTTAGAAAATTGCAAAAGATTACAAAAAAATAAAAAAATATGCAAGCAAGAGGATTTGAATTCAACAGAAAATTCAACAGAAGCGCAGTACGCTAACCACTTCGACCACAAAGGCATACTATACTAATAATTTTTAACAGTATTAAATAAACCAAAGCACAGTTGGCCAGAATTCACTTTTACTGGACAAAATTAATAACTCGTCATATAAAAAAAATTTAAGAACCAGTTTTGCATTGGTTACTAATTTAAGAATTGCGGTTTTAATGGTGACATTAGTTTAAGTTTTGGGTTGCTATGGATATCTAAGTTGCTTAGCAACCACATATTTTATTAACCTTAATAAATAGAAACTGGAACAAGTAATAACTTTAATAGATTGTTCGCATAATTACCACATTGAGTACTTTTATACTACAAATGTAGTGGTACTATGGATATTTCATTTTGTTGATAATGACATCTGGAATGCCTGAGAACGGTTCATTTTGCATAGTTACTAGCTAAAGTAACTTTTCTTAAAGCATCAATGTTATAAACTAGACTGATACCAATGTTATAAACAAGACTGACATCAATGTTATAAACTAGTCTGATTAAAAATTATTTAATGCATTTAAAAAATTTAACACATACCCAATTACTAATTTTATGTATTTTTATGCAGTTCCAGGTTTCTATTTTATATTTCATAAAACTACTACATGATCAAGCTTAAACTTTTTGTTTATATAATGATATAAAGGTTTTGATTTGAAATTAATTTTCGAACCAAAACTCATTTATTCTGATAATTGTAAAATAGCTTAAGCTTCTTTTTCTTTACCATCTTGGCGCCAACTACAACCTGATCCAAACTATAGTTCTTAACATGAATATAATGCAACTAATGGCGTCAATCTTCTTTTCTTTGTTTTAGGGATGACCGGGGCAAAATGAAAAATGTCTTAAGTTTACAGTTTTTCACTAGGTCGCAGCATTAATCAGACACTAATGACTCTCTTGTAGGTTGTTCATTAAAAATCGCATGGAGACGCTCAAATTGCCATTTTAGTATTAGTTGTGAAGCTTTGGTTGTTTACTGCTTCCATGTTATAACTTTTATGCAAGTGTAAATAAGCTCTGCTACAGATATAGGTTAGCTATTACGTTTCTTTTTAACATTTATAAGTAACTTAGTTTAAGTACTACCTATCAACAGAAAGGTCAATTAATCGTCTTCCTACATGGCAAGGAAAACGGATGTTTTTAAACAGGCCTTCCGGGGTAAGATGATGGGGGCAAGATGGAGAGCTCTTCATCTTGCCCCATGTTTCGGAATTTATTAAACTAACCATGATTATGATCTAGAAACTGTTGCGTTGGCTAAATTAAGTATTAATTACCTACTATATCGCAATTTAAGAAGGAAAGAAACTACTGCGAAGAATAATCGATTGCAATCAATTAAAGATAATTACGAAAATTCTATTTGTAAGAGCTTAGTTTGGAATAAATAGAATAAGAGAATAGAATTTGGGTTTCTTAAATATAAAATTAGCTAAAAACAATATACAAATAAGCTAAATAATATATTTAAAATAAATAAATATTTTATTTATTTGGTTTAAAGTTTTATTTGTTTAATTAATTAAAACCTAGTCATAGTTGTTTAATAATGATATATTGTATGTTATGATATATTTATAATTATATTTCAGATATGGTTAGAATTATAATTATTATTATAAATATTGTTATATTAATAAATATGGTTATATTTATTATAAAAATAATAATATTTCAGATATGGTTAGACACAATGAAAATTAATCTTCAAGAGATGAATGGAACAAAAAAACTTTGACCTCTGCTTAAGAAAATGTTAAAGAAGGACGTATGAGCTGCTTGCGTGCTGCAAATACGTTTAACGTACCTGAAGCTACAATTAGTTGTGGCTTGAAAAAAATGAAAATGTGAGAATAAATTTTAAACAGATTTTAAGCTAAATATTAGTTTGAACCTAGTAAAAATTGACCTAACCTCTTAGTTTAAATCCTGTTATTAAACCTGTATTTAAATATGTATAGTGTGAGTCCTGAATTTTTTTCACTAGAATGCTAACTTTTATTCAGGAGATGCCGGTTCATGAAGGAAGATTTAGAGAAGTCTTTAATGATGCGTAGAAAGAAGATTTAAAATCCTACATAACAGCAATGGACAAAATGCTTTTTGGATTAATAAAGAAACAGTGTAAAAGACTAGTTTTTGACTTTGCTGAGTAATATGGTATTTCGTATATTAACTATAATTTGTTGCATTGGCGCTAGAGTTTTTTACTTGCCACTTTTTCTATTTTTTTCCAGAAAACGAATGTTTCCTGAACTTGTAGAAAGAGCCTTACCAGAAACTGTTGGTCACTGTAGTGATATCGGCTGGACTAACGAGAGAACCTTTTAAATTTCTTGAAGTACTTTTATCTGCACGTGAAACCAATCCAAGAATCTCCTGCTTTATTGATCATTGACAACCACAAAACTCCCATAGGTAGACACACATTTGTAGGCTATATTATATTGCAGAGAAAAAAAATATCATTATGATTGGTTTGCCGCTCTATACATCACATCGTTCCTTGACGTGTCATTTTTTGGCCCATTAAAGACCTACTATAGCAAAGCAAGCGACAACTTCATGATCACTCATCCAGGACAACCTATCACAGACAAAAATATTGGTGATATTTTGAGCACCACTTTCTTTAAAGCAGCTACAATTGGAAATGTCGTTAATGGGTTTAAAGAATGTGGGATCGAGCCTTATAATCCACTTGTGTTAAGCAAACATGACTTCGCTGCTGCAAAAACTAAAACAACCATTATGTTGGCAATCAAACAATAATAATAATCCTCAGACCCAAGTAGTAGAAAACCATCATATAGACCATCCGGAAAAACTTATAAAAAATGCAAATTCACCTGGGACCTGTCAGATACAACAGTTGGATAAAAGTAGAGTTTTTTTTTTATCGATGGAAGCAGTTAGTTAAAGAATCTTATTATTATTACAAATTAATCTTATATTGGTTTATTTTCTAGCCATTATTTATTATCCTTTTTAAAACGAATTTTAGAGTATTTTAGAGTTTTAGCAACGAATTCTAGAGTATTTTAGATTATTTGTCAAAGATGCTTTATGAAGTTAGACAGATTATTATTTGCAGTTAAGTCGATGCAATTTACAAATATACAAAAAAATTTACAAAAACAAACTATGCACACAAAATATTAGCCTTAGGTAAGTTCAAGTTTTCTTGTATTATATATGAATAAATATCAATATTTTTCATGTTTTAACTATGGGGTCATCCATAAATGACGTCAGTAATTATAGGGTGGGGGGGGGGGAGGGAGGGAGTGCTCGAAAGTTTGATACTAATTGACAATGGGGAGGGGAGTTTTGTGGCCAAAATGATGTAAATTTAAATAATTTTTAAGTTTTAATGAGCAGATTTTAACGGTATTTACATCTACTAAATGGTATAGAAACGTCGTTTTGTTTGTGGGGAAATTAATATTAAATTTAATTTGATATTATATTTTATTAAATTATTTATAACATAATATTATAAATTAATATAATAAGTTTCCCAGAGACATTAAATAAATAACAACTTCTAACGTAAAATAAAAATTACTCTCGTTTTATTAATATATAACCATTTGACTGCGAATCAAATTATGTTAGAAATGTATATAAAATTCACAATCGTTATTCGCTCCATAGCGGATTATAAAATGTGGTTCAAAGTAAACCCATAAAAGTAAACTCATAAATTTGTCATTTTTTGAAATTAAATTGTCGTTATTTCAAATACGAAACTCTAATTGCTCTCTAGGTGATGCAATGCAAACACATAAAGTCTATTGAAAATTCGAAACGCTAATTTCTCTCTAGCGGGTTGAAGAAACTCTTTTAAAAAGCTTGCGCTAACGATGAGCAAAATCATTATTCTGGTTGTGATGTAAACAATACTAATAAATCAATATTAAAATATAGATAAAACCGCATTACTTAACTTATTGATGGTCTCGTATGGAAATGTTCATCCCGATAAAAAAAAGGCTAATATCCAGAAAGTAGTCCATAGTATATGGAATTCATTAAAAGAAGAGATACTGGTGCATAAGGATCTTGAATCAAGAGTAATGTAGTTAATCAATTTATTTAATGAAAAGGCAATAAGGTTCAAGAGCAAGCAATTATCATTTTGGGCCAATACTCCAAAACAGTCTGCCCCCACGTATACTCCACTTGAATTTGACAAGAATTCCTCACAGTTTGTTGAGCCCACCAATGAGCGATCTGTTATTGATGATCAAGAAAGTGCATTAACTTTGAGTTTGTTGACCACGAAAAATCAAAAAAATGCAAGAACAGTGGCTCAAGATCAACTTAATTCTGAGATTGCAGCTTAAAATTGTGAAGTTGCTGGACTGAAGACTAGAAAGAGAAGTGTGAAGACTAGAAAGAGAGTGGATTCATTGCTGAAGCTGAAGATGATGATTTGAAAAAGAAAAAGAGGAATCTATGTAAAGAACTGGCCGAAAAAAAAGTATGATCAAGCTCAACAGAAGAAAACTAGAGAACTGAAAAAAGCTAGAATGGAGGAAATCTGCTTGGAGCACCCAGAAGTCAAAGAAAAACTAAAAATCAGAAAAAAACCTGGTCAACCGTCATTAGAAGTAGATCAACCTTTTCATTTGAAGGCGATTATGGATATTGCTCTCCATGGTTCGTCCGCTGATGAAAGACATCGGTCAGAGGTTCTTCGGGTAATGATAGCTTAGCTATGTTTGTTAATATTGTATTTGTTAGAGTTTTACTCTTAATTAGTACTTGCACTATTTTAAATATCCTTGAAATGTTAACAACTAATTTCAAGATTAGATTTGAATATAATTTACAAAATAAATCCCGTTTTCTGTAAAAAAAAGGTAATTATATCCAAATATATTTCTTTATTATTTAGAGCATTAAAACTCTCGACGAATTAACATCCGAGATGAACAAAATTGGATTTGCTATCAGCAAGAGCGCCCTCTATACTCGTCTACTTCCGAGAAGTTAAGGAACATTAGAAGGCAAAAGGCACGTCAAAACAGTTCCTGTTAGATTGATCAGTCCTCAGAATGAATCTCATTTAAAACATGTTGACGGACTCTTTTGCAGTTTAACTATAAAATATGTGGAAGAAGTTTGTTCTATTTTAGGGCCAGATGAAGTGTGTTTCATTAACCAAGACGAGGACAAGGCTAGAGTGTCAATTGAAATCACCGCAGCCAAAAAACAGGCGCCGTTGTTGATGCATTTGGAGTACCGGGTAACTCCCCCGGACCACGACTGGGTCGTGGCTGCTAAGCACAAGCTTTTACCATCTGTATACCATCTGTATACGCTGGAATTACGATCAAAAAAGATAGTCTCGGAAAAACAGATGCTGTTACTTATTCTGGACCTACCTACATTGCTGTTCGATCATGAAAATACGCATCCTCGACCGCCTTCGCTCATGGATTAGACTTTCAGCGGCTCTTGGATATCAAAGAATTCGACTCTATTACCAAAGATCCTCAAACTAATATGGTTAAGCCTATCGTTGTGTTTAGCGTCAATGGAGGACCTGACAAAAATCCCAAATACCAGAAAGTAATTGAAATCGGGATTCACCGTTTCTTGAAGAATAACCTTGACGCTCTTTTCATTATGACAAACTTTCCAGGCCGCAGTGCATTCAACAGAGCTGAGCAACAAATGGCAAAGAATTATCTGGGGTGATTCTTCCGCACGAACATTACGGAACTCATCTTAATTCTCAAGGTAATTACATTGACAAAAGTTAATTTGTAAAAATATTAATATAATTTTTAACCTATAATAACCAACATATCTTTTTAAATCAGGCAGGATAATAGATGAAAATTTAGAAAAACAGAACTTTGCATTTAGCTGGACAGGCTTTGGCTGATATTTGGTCTGATCTACAAATTGACGGGTATTCAACCATTGCAGAGTATATTGGTCCAGACAAATCAGAGCTAGAGTCAAGGAGCCTTTTATTACAAGATCAACGTTGGATTGCCGATCGTCTTCGTACAAGTCAATATTTTACTCAAATTGTGAAATGTGAAAATCGTTCTTGTTTTCGGACTATTAGAAGCTCTTGCTTTGCTCTAGTTAGAGCAAGATTTCTTCCGCCGCCTGTCCCTGTCAACCAAACGAGAGACGGGTTCAAAGCAGTAGATGTCTCAGAAGTAGCAAAAGAATTGTTTTCATCATCCGTCTTTATGCTAATTGCATCAAACATTGAAAGTATTCTTCCTCGTACTGCTAAATGATTTCCAATTTTGCCGTATGATGCGTTTTGTCCATCGATTCAGTCTAGCCTAGCTGATAGAATCTGTAAAAAGTGCAATATCTACTTTGCCTCTCAAGCTATGTTGAAAAAGCACGCTTCTATCCATTCTTCTGCTATAAAACTCCCTCCTATCAAAAGGGTCCTATCTGTTTGTATCGCTGCCAAGCGTCAGACAGAATTTTTGGCAGTCATCGCCTTGCAAAAGAGTTCGGAAACTGCTGAATGGTTAGATGAAAATGAAGTTGACGTAACGAATTTGATTGTACATCAAGAATAAGATATCCTTTTAGAGCGCGGAGAGCATTCACTACCTACTGTTTCAATCGATGATCACTTCAACAACCCATGGCAAGATTATATTAAAGAAATATAGTGCAACTTGCTTAGTTGATTATTCAATGAGATATTGACTATTATATAATATAATTTGATGAGATCTACTATTATATAAATGTATAATTTAGTCAGAAAAAAAATCAATGGTTTTTAAGCATTTTAATTGTTTTTTAAGGGGGGGAGTACACAAAAACTGACATCATATATAACGGGGTGGTGGCCAAAAATGGACAGAGTTTGACAAAGGTGGGAGGGGGAGCCGAAAAATTGAAAAAAACACTGTCATCATTTATGGAAGAACCCTTATCTGACTGGCACCTCCTGACAAAAGAAGATTTGCAAACTTGAAAGAAAAGTAGAATTTTGGCTAAGGTTTTAAAAAGGGGTCAGGGTAACAACATCAGTTTTTGCCATATCTAATACAATCTGCCCAATAACATTTATAAATATAATGAGGTATAATAACATCTCTCCAATTTCATCTGAAGTTTTACTATTGTCTAATAACATCTGTCTAACAAAATGTGAATCTTCATTGATGTCTAATAATATCTGTGCAAAAACTAAATGAATATTACAGATGTAGTTACATCTTTTAAATTATCAAGTAAAATTTAAATTATTAAGTGTAAAAGCATCTGTGCAACTACATCTTTGGATTTTGTAGATGTAGTTCCATCTTTTAAACTATCAAAGTTTATTAACATTTGTGCAACTACATCTGTAGATTTTAAGATGAAGTTATTTTTTTAATTGAATTTATTAATAGCGCATTATTTTACCCAGATGTTATAACATAAAGAAATGTTTTCAGATGTAGTTACATGTACAGATGATCTTGGACAACTCCAAAGATGTTGTTGGGCAGATTTAGTAATCTTTTACTTTAAAAAGAACTTGTTGTTTCAGAAAATATTTTGTAAAATCTGCGGTAAAAAATTTCAGCATTTCCATTAAACAAACAAGTTACATTTTTACTAGAGACTAAGTTGTAATGACTTCTTGAAATATTTGAAATATTTATTCTCGATTTAAAATTTTTAAGTTTAGCTAATAGCAGGGTACTATTTATGGAGCAACCTTTTCTGCAATCTTAACTAAATAAATTTGAAACCTAATAGGATGAAGAATAACCTTTGCTTTCTTTTATTCTTTACTAAATTGTTTAACCTAATATTTGAACTAAAATTGAAGTCTATAGCAACTCAATAGCAGCTAAAACAGCATCGAATTCATTCACATTATCAAAGTCTGCACAATGACATTCTGAAACAATATCATTGGATAGTTTTTTTAAAAGTTGAATAAAGACTTTACATTACGACAATGATATATATAAAAACGAGATGTCTAACTTGGGGAATTTTATCGGACGAAAAGTGAAGCCGCTTTTTTTTGTTATCATATTTAATCCGTCATTTGTAAAAAAGGCAAAATATTGTATAGGTTATGTTATGGAAGCCATTTTTAAATTTAAAAAGGCCAAAAGCGGCTTCACTTTTAGGATTGAAGTTAGACATCTAGTTTATATAATACATCGTTGCATTAAGATAACCACGCGGTATTTAATTGAAAATTTTGTAACTACTAAGACAGTTTCATGAAAAATGACGAATTTTTACTTCGTTCTTACTACAGCGTTCTTACTACATATTTGTAAGTTAGCTAACCATCATCTGAATAAAATTTTTAAAGGATCCTTTTTTTTTACATATTCAAACATTTCAGTAACATTAGTATTTTTTTATTTCAGTAACATTAGTATTTTTTAGTATAGGACTACCTTAAACAGATGAAAAAAAACTTATGTATTCTCAACATGTTATTAATTATGCGTGTAATTAACTAAAAAACAGCTTATTTTTCAACAAGTTTAACTTATTGCTAAGTTTCTCAAATTAAGTCGAACTTTTCAAAAACATTGCTTGGTATATTAACTGTGCCGAGTGAAAAAAAAAAGATATTTTTTTATATAATTCGTTGGAAATTACAATTTAGTATGACACCTAAAATAAGTGACGAAGTTGCTTAATTTTTTAAAATTTTAATACAAATGGGACACATTAGTGAAAAATTTTTTGACTCAGCACATTCATCTAATTAATTAATCTCTTCAAAAAATTTCAAAGAATAATAATAAACCAAACTGAAAATATCTTTATTAGGTGGAAATTTTTAAAACGGAGAAAACACCAAAAAAAATAAAATAACATTTAAAAAAACAGACTTTTTCTGTTTAAGAAATAAAATTAAAGCATGCTTAAAACTTTTATTCCGTTGTTGTACATTTTTTATTGTTTATAAAGGTTAAACCTTCAAAAGGTTTAACCTTTTTATAAAGGTTAAACCTTTAAAACCTTTTAAAAAGACTATATTAAAAAATATGTATATATAATAAATATATTTTTTAATATAGTCGACTCGTCTATTTATAAAGTTTACTTGCGCTAGTGGCAAAGCGCTCGCTTCATAAGCGAGAGGTTCCGAGTTCGATCCCCACCACATCCCTGGTAGTACCGCGCTCAAATTGTTTCTCCGCGTAGCGGCCTTGTTCGTCAAGGTTCGTGTTTCGAAGTTATAGAGTTGAGAGAGGGTTATAACCACTATTAAGTAGCCTCCTCATCTGTAGTGGCTTTATCGGCCTTGAGGAGGTGAATGGAGGCCTTGAGGAGGTAACAAAAAAAAAAGAAAAAAAAAAAGGTTAATATATGCTTCGATTCAATTAATTTTTAGTGAATTATTTTAGTAATTAAGCATTCTTACGGCAATATATTACGGTTACGTTTTATTTTTTATTATCTCGAAATCTCGGGTAAATTTTAAGAGAGTAATCCCAGGACTTTCGGATCACCAATATGTACGGAATCGCAAGATACAGATATTGCCATCCCTTACATCAACATAGCTTACGAAATATACTGTTGACCATATTTTTAAATATATATTTGCATGTTAGCTAAAAGGCATGTTTAGTCTTTTAACATGTTTTTTTCTATAAATGCCGTATTAAAATATTAAATATAATTCTTAAAAAAAAAAAGTTAAAAGTACTTATAAAGAATAAAAGATCAAAAGCATAAAATTCAAAAAATCTAAAATTGTTTTTTTTCTCCCCTTAAAAAAAAAACAAAAAAAAAACTTTAGTTTGTTATTAAAGGAAAAAAATGACAAAAAAAAAAAAAAAAAAAAAAAAAATACATATAAAAATATTCATCTAAATTCCTTTTTTGGATGTAAATTTTTTGAAAATCCTTGCAGACTATTAAACAGTGAAAGCGCCATCTTCTTATATACACTCAATGCAAAACCCAATAAACAATAATTTCAAAATTTACGTCCATTCTGGCGTAGTTTCTCTTGTAATTCTATCAACTGATTTTTCTTTCAGTGCCATTTTTAAAAGTTTATCAAAGTCATCTTCAGGAGATTCACAGCGTAAACTTACGTCACGCCTCACTTTTTCTTCTAAATAACTGTTGTTCCCGTCTACAATATATTTTTTTAAACATATTAACATACAAGTAAGTATAAGTTTAAAAATTACCATACCGTATGCGATCGCAAATTTCGTAAAATAATTTTTGAACAAAATTAATGCAGAATGAAAACTTAAAAATACAAATTTTTATTTATTTATTAAAAGGTGTTCAGAAAGACATCTACATTTTTATTCAATACGTCCTCTCTTATCATCAATCACAGCTTCAAGACGACTTCTTAACCTGGAACAGGTGGTCTGGATACAGTCTTTGGGCATCTTGTTCCACTCCTTCATGATGGCAGCATTCAGGGAGTAGACACTGTTGTGTAGACACGTTGACAAGCTCTTGACTCTACATAGGCCCAAATTGAATAGTCAAGAGGTGACAAATCTGGAGATCCAGGTAGCAATAACACTTTTGACCAGTGTTTCAGCAGGTTCTCCTGCAGCCACCTCTGGGTCTTATGGAACTTATATGGTGGTGCTCCTACTTGCTGGATCACCACGTTGTCATCAGGAGAGTAGTGGGTATCGATCCAGGGCTTGACATGGTTCTCCACGATTCGAATGTACTCATTGGTGTCAACTTTCTAATCAGATTTGATGAAAACTGGAAGCATTTTGAGATCATCAGGCCAAACATCATAACCGAAGCCGGATGTCTAGTCTTGAATGTATATTTTCATGCTCAGGGGCTACTTAGACTAGTTGATGACTAATAAAACGTTTGGTTCTACTGTTTGACACAGAACCAACAGTAAACAATTTGTGTTTTTGAATGTATATATTTTGAATCTATATATTTGAATGTATAATCTACATGCTCTGGGACTGCTAGGACTGGTTGATGACTAATAAAACGATTGGTTCTACTGTTTGACACAGAAGCAACAGTAAACAATTTCTCATCTGAGAATAGGATGGTCGTTAATCTCTTCTTCAAGAGGTTCAGAAGTTTCTTTGATCTTTCAAATCTTTTTCATTTGACACTTGGGGTAACCAGGTTTCTTAATTCTGGCTCTTGACTTTGCCTTAAGTTCCTTTCTTATCACAATCCTGATGGTGTGCTCTCACTGAGAGCTCTTTAGCCATTTTCCACATTAATCTTACTGGTCAATAAGGAGTTCGAACCACTGCCAAACTTCCTTTTAACATGACCACTCATTTGAAAACGTTGTCACAGTGTAGACATTACTCAGAGGTTTGTTTAGCATCTTGGAGATGTCTTTGGGCATGGTACCATTCATGGTCAGATCAAAATTGGTTTATTCTTATTTTCAAAGATTTATGGGTATATATATAATATATAGATAACAAAAACAAACTATGTGTGTAAAAATACAAACGGAACATTTATTTTAAAATTACCAAACTTATTACGAGATTTGTGGTCGCATGTTAAAAAAACGGTGTTAAAAAAAAATTATAATTTTAATAAGAGTAAATAATAATAATAATAGGGAAAATTAATCGGCTTACCAAAATCAACATAACTTCCACCAACAAACTTTCTTCTTCCACCAAAGCAAAGTTCAAGCATTGGATAACTTGCATCATCATTTCCCTCTTAAAAAAAATAACTTAAATATATAATATAATTTAGTGTAAAGTTAACATAATATCAAAAATTCGATCTGCACGAGTTATAAACGGGATATTAATTCATAGTGTGCTCAAACAATAATATACTTCAATGTCTTTAAAAATAAACAGAGTGGCTCTATTGCAGGGATTTTAGATTTTTAGATTGAGAACTGGAAAAAGAAAGATAACAAAAACAACTTCATTGATCTTAAAAAATGTGATAATGATGACGTTACTCTTTGAAATTTTTTACAAATAACACAATAACATTCACACAGCTAAAAGGTTTCCGAACAGAATTAGTAAGTCTTAAAAAATATGATTAATCATCTGTTTACAGGATTGCATAACTTGCATATAATGGATTTAACAGTACTTTAAATTTAGTTGCTTGGTTAGTATATCAACTGTAGTAGCTGGTTGGTGCTTGAATTTGACCTGGGCAGGATAAAGCTTGATAAAATAAAACTGGCTAATTAAGTGTACCCATCATCATAATCAACTATTCTCATCTTAATTATTTTAACATCTGATTCTCTGCACTTGCATAGATTGGCTGGTTTCTAATTATTTCACTTCTTGAATGTTGTTGTTGATTGGTTCTTAAATACTCACAATGTTGGTGTTAGGGTAATTAGTGTTAATTAGTGTTATGATGCCGTTAGGGCAATTAGTTAATAAAACGTTTTTTTACTATCTTATATTAAATTTAAATTCATCCGCAGAAATCAAAGTTTCTTGTAAAGTGAATAATCTTTAAGAACTCAAAAGTTATGACCATGTAAAAATCAAAACACCCTTATTTTAGGAAGGGTGGAAACTAAGGAGGCTTAACTATTTAGAGTATATTTGTTTTGTTAAACAATTTCATTTGACATAAGCATGTACATATTTAAGTCCGCACAAACACATGTGTCATATCTAAAAAAGCAAAAAAATCCATTTGATATTCTTTCAGATATTGTGATAACTCAAGAGATAGTATAATAAAATCACATGATTAAAATAGTATAAAAAAATCACATGAATAAAATCACATGATTAAAATAGTATAATAAAATCACATGATTAAAATAGTATAATAAAATCACATGATTAAAATCACATGATTAAAATAGTATAATAAAATCACATGATTAAAATAGTATAATAAAATCACATGATTAAAATAGTATAACAAAATCACATGATTAAAATAGTATAATAAAATCACATGATTATAATAGTATAATAAAATCACATGATTAAAATAGTATAATAAAATCACATGATTAAAATAGTATAACAAAATCACATGATTAAAATAGTATAATAAAATCACATGATTATAATAGTATAATAAAATCACATGATTAAAATAGTATAATAAAATCACATGATTAAAATAGTATAATAAAATCACATGATTAAAATAGTATAATAAAATCACATGATTAAAATAGTATAATAAAATCACATGATTCAGATAGTATAATAAATCACATAATTATTGGGGTTAAGGAGACTATAAATTTTGCTAAATAAAAAAAAAAAGCTTGTTTTTGAAATTTCTTGACTTACTAGTCAACATTTGTTGACTCTCTAAATTTGCTGACTAACTTGTCTAAAGGGTCTACATTCACTGACTAAATGAATGAAAAATTCATTGATGGAAGGGAGGGGGGAAGGGGTTGTCACACCCCCCTTTGCGCCAACCTTACTAACAAAACAAAGCCAGCCTGAAACCTGCATAATGCCAGCATTAGGTCAATTAGCAGTTGCTTGTATGCCAACATCATATATACAATAATGCTTTATTGGACCAACATAACACCTACAACTGAAAACTAACAGTGACATAATGCAACGGTAACCTAACGGGTGATGCGGAAGTTATCGGACAAATCCTAATTTCATTATTTGGGCATAATAATTAGTTTTTGTGGTTTTATGCATAGGCATAAACGTTCTATAAAATATAAACTTTATTATTTGAAACACAATTATTTAAAATGAGGTTAAATGCAGCTGAACAAGAATCTTTTCGAAAGCGACTAAAAATGTTTTTTGTAAATAAACCTAATATAAAAAAAAAAAAATCGTAAATCATTTTGAAAAGGAAGGATTCGCTTGAAGTACAATATATGATAACCTAAAACGACTTGAAACTGTTCAATTGTTTTCTGATAGAAAGCACCCTGGTCGTCCGACATACTGGACTAGAGAAAAGAAAGCCGAATTAACGAGACTTGTCAACAATCGAAAAGGGGTCAGTCAGAGAAAAATAGGTATTAAATTTGGTGTAAATCAATCGATAATTGGTCGTCAGTTAAAAAAAATGAATATTAAATATAGAAAACGTGAAAAGACTCCAAAACACACTATAGAACAACGAAAGCAAAGAAAAGAAGCAGGAAACTAGTTAACCAACTCTATAACACAAAATCGCTTCTAGTCATCGATGACGAAAAATACTTTTGTTTTGCAAAGGACAACATGCCTGGAAATTCTGGATACTACACAAACAACAAAAAAACATGCCCAGAAAGTGTTCGTTTTATAGGAAAAGAGAAATTTCCAAAAAAATTATTAATGTGGATAGCCATATCTGACTGTGGTATGTCTGAGCCATTGTTTCGCACTTCCAAGTCTGTAGCGATCAATTCATCAATCTATATTAATGAATGTTTAGAAAAACGACTTCTTCCATTTACTCACAAGTATCATGGAGACTTTAACTATTTATTTTGGCCAGATTTAGCAAGTTCTCATTATTCTAAAGATTCTCTAAATTGGATGGACCAATATGTCTATTACGTTGATAAAGAATCCAATCCCCCAAATGTGCCTCAAGCACGACTAATTGAAAATTTTTGGGGACATTTGGCACAGAAGGTTTACGAGGGAGATTGGCAAGCTTCAACAGAGCAAGTTTTGATTGATCGCATTAAACTAAAACTACAAGAAATTGATATAAACTTTTTACAGTCGCATATGAAAGGCGTCAGAGCAAAATTTAGATCAATTGCATATGGTGGTGTTTTTTCATATATTTTTATTAAAAGATAAATGCTTTATTTAAAAAAAATATAATAGTAGTTTGTTTTTTTATTTATAAATAAGTTATTGACGTTTTTATTTTGTCCGATAACTTCCGCATCACCCGTTAAGAAGACACGCACAATATCAATGTTGGCTTGATGAACAACTAACCAATTCTAATGCAATGCCAACCTACAGCCAGGAATTAAAATACAAAAAATATATATGATAAAAAATGCATCAGGCCAAACTTGAACAACCTAAATTGCTCAGTTTTATGTTTTTATCATTCTGAACTTTAATAGACTTAACTGGTTTAGAAAAACAAAACTTTGTATGTAATTACAATCGTGTGACATTGACCTCGCAGAAAATATACAATGGCTGCAAAAGGAGAAAGTTGTAATTTTTGTGATAGTGAACTTAAAATGCTCTTAAAAACTTTTAGAAAAAGATCACCATCTTGAAAAATATACTGAATCAATTTTAGAAGATGTGAGTACAATTTAAAAAAGTGTAAAATTTTATTTATGTGTAACTCATAAAAAACAAATTCATTTGTTTATGCTATGAGCTGCTTATACAGCAACTTATTTACATAACATACACAAACATTTACATAACATACACAAACATTTAGCATTTTTTACTTCAAGTTAAAGTATTGTTAATTTGATTATTAGTTTAATTAGATATTTTATTGAAAAAAAATTTATATACTTTATTTAATCTCATTGACATTTTGCAGTTATAAGAATTATAAAGCGCAAAGTTTAAACTGATGTTAGCAGTGAAATCAAGTCTTTTTAAGTTTTTCTTTGGTTGCAAACCCTAGATTTTTTTGCTTGCTTTCTTTTTTTGGTCTTAATAACTGTCGTTTGATAATTTCTTTTTTCAACAAGGTTTTTCTGCTTCTTGCTCTATAAGCTTTCGATCTTTCAGCATCCGATTTAGGCATGTTATGAAACCTGTTATTATACCTTCTGCTATGGTTTAAAAAAACTGGTGAAATGTTATAAATAAAAAAACCCCAAAATTGAATGAACAAAAACGTTGGAGTGCAAACTATAAACAATGTTTATTCTAAAAAAAATTGCTTTCTAGTTGAAAGTTTTTATTTCTTACCAAATAATAATTTCTTTACATCAACTATTTGAAATTAATGATTTAATTCAAAGAAATTAGAAATACTTAAGTGAGCTCAACAATATAATAAGTAAATAAACTGTAAAAGAAACAACAAACGAAATTGATTTTTTAACTTAGTTTAAATAATAAAATTGTTTAAGCTTAAACATTTTTCAAAATAAAAGTCGTTATGGAAAAACGAACATATACTGATGGTTGTAACATACTTTGTAACATCTTGATAAGATGATCTGAAGCACTTTTAGAAAAAAAAAAAATTTTAAACGAAAAAATTTATATCAGTATTTTTACTTTTACTAAAGTTGCAGCTTTAAAGTCTAATACGAAGCCAAGAAAAAACTTTTAGACTTTTTTTTGTGACAGTCATACTGCATTAATTTGACCAACTTTTTTTTATAGACCTAGTTAGAGTGCACAATCAAATCAAAACACAAAAAAAGTTATGTACATTATTTAATTTTGCCAAGTCTAACTTAGCAATGCCTTAAAGGCAAACTTCGCTGTGTTCTCTGCAAGATATGCCTCTTACTAAAAATATAATTTACATCTGCAATGCTAGAACATCACCACAGAATAACAATTTTAATTCTTCCCTCCCCCCCAGAACCAAACCTTCAGAGGTATTTATCCAAGATTTTTTGTTATCATATGAGCCTCAAGTATTAAACAAAAGACTAGGTTGAATGTGTATTGCATTAGCTTTATAGGCAAACTGTTGAGAATCAGGGATATCTGAAAAGCACCTGATTTTTCTTTGAGCAATAAAATATTAATCAATTGAATTAGCAAATCTATTTGCAAGTATGTAAGGCATACCCCCACTTGGCAGAAACTTTACAACTTCTATTATTGAACCACATAGCAAACTAAATAACTGTACTTCTGTGGAAGTGATGGTAGTAAAATAGACAAGCTAAAACTTAAGGGGTTTTGCGAACCATGAAAACAAGGGCATGGGAACCGAATATTTTTTACATTTTTGTAGTGTAGTTTAGACTGGGTCTCCTTAATTAACAAACCCAATCAGCTGATTACTAATCTTCTCAAAAACCAGATTAAATTTAAGAGACATAATTATCAATTTGGTGGAATATAATTTTTCTAATCTCTGAGTATTCTCAGACTTGGCAACACAAGCATTTTGCTATTTCTAATTTCTTGATATGTAGAAAGTGATTTTGATGCTATGGATAAACAGTACCTTATTATCATTGAGTGAAACCCAACTTCTGATAAGGAAACCCTAAATAACTTTTTTGTTCTTTCCAAAATAAATTCATAAAGTCACATGTTGTGATTAGCATTAGAGATTATTAATAGAAAATCACTGCCTAATTCACTGTTTATCATCACACCTGAGTTAATAAGCTCTACTTGCATTATTTTGATCCTAGCTTGCAATAGTGCACATTTAAGATAATGTATAAGTTCAAAGATGATAAGGTCAAAGATATTTCGAGAATTTGTCTGGATCATTGAGACACTTCAGTTTTTTCATTTTCAAATAAAATTTTGTTTGTCGATATATATTTTCTTCACATGTCTTCAAGTAAAATATCAGTTTTTAATTCTATAATGTGACATATGTTAAAATGGAGATATTTCTGTAAAATACCTTTTAAAAAAATTCCCAAAAATGCGGATTTATTTTAAAAGGTATAAAATGGTGAATGATACTTGATAGCTTTTCATAAATTGGTACACCTTCACATAACTGATAACTTTCAAGTAAAGTAATAAAATGTCATACTTCGCATACTTCTTTTGTAAATTGTGTAAATAGTACGACTTTCAGGAAGGGCCCGTATCATATCAAACTTTAAAATTATCTGGATTTAAGTGCTTTTCACATGTAAAAACTTTACAAGAGTTGACTTGCTCTTTAACTTATTGGTTAAAAACATGTCCTTCAGTAAATGAGTTTAACCATTCAGATCACCATTTTTGATGAGCAGGATCTGCACAATTTGAATGAGGAAGTTTAAACATTCTGACACTTTTTATTTGTCTTGAAGTACCACAGACTGCAATATCTTACTTTAAAACTAACACACTAATTTTCTAATAAACAAAATATCTGAAAATATAATTATTAAAACATATAATAATGACCTGAGTTATATCACAAACTCTTATATTCTTATGTAGTATCACTCTATAGTGTAGGAGTCTATAGTGTAGGAGTCTTTAATGTAGTATAATTTTGTAATATTACTGCATAATCTCTCAATATTGAAAAATAGAATACCAAGAGGTGATATAGTGCAACAATAAAGATTTATAAATAATTTAGATATAATTAATTGGTGCATTCCTCCAATATTTATAAAAAATTCTATTACAAAAGGACACAATTAAACAATATGTCAAAAACACATGGTCAACATAATTTTTTCATATATAGAATAATGGACAAATTGAATTAATGATCACAAGAAGTTGTGAATACAAAAAAGTTAAACATATTTAAAAACCTCTATGATAATGATATATGAAAATCTTATAAAGTCTTGAATCTACTGTTGCTAGACTCCAAACCTCATATTTGTAGAAAATAATAAACTAAAAGTTTTTTTCCTTATGCAAACATTTGTGAATTAAATATAATCTGACTTGAAATACATCTCCAGACTGTTAATGAGTTCATAAAATAGTATTCAGTTATTTAATTTACTCATTAATCAGTAAACTAAATGAACAAATTATACTCTAATAAAGCAGAAAGCTTATCCGTTTCTTGCTTAAGATTTAAATTAAATATTCTATTATCTCTAAGAATTTTATCTTTAAAAAGTTTAGAATAATAACAGTATTAATTTATTTTCAAGACTTTATTTAAAAAACTTTATACCAAAATCTGAGAATGTTTTGAGCATTATCTAACATTAATTAGTTTTGTGCGCATTCATGCTTGATTTGCACTCTTTTATTGAGTACACAAGTTACACAATAGAATTTAAGAGTTTCTAAGCCAGTTAAATTTATAAACTTTAATGGCAGTTCACTCATAATTGACTTTTTCTTTTTTCACATAACATTTTGAGCATATTTTTTGTTAACAAAAGATTGTTTTCTAATGTTAAATTACTAAAAACTACTGTTATAAAATATTAATATAACTAATATAAAGTTTTTAACTAAATTATGATTTCCATTTGCAACATTTTCAAACCTAATAATTTTTAACTTAAATTTTCAAAACAAAAACTATATTGCTTGAATTGCTATGGTCTCAAATTAATGCATTATTTAGACTATCAAGAAAGTTAACTTTTATTTGTTAAACTTTTATAGCAAACTAAAGATTGTTATGGTCTTAAAAATTGTTTCACCAACCAACATCCATATTTTTGTTATATATAATTGTTTCACCAATCAACATCCATATTTTTGTTATATATAATTGTTTCACCAATCAACATCCATATTTTTGTTATATATAATTGTTTCACATCCATATTTTGTTATATATAATTGTTTCAACATCCATATTTTTGTTATAATCGTTTCAACAATCAACATCCATATTTTTTGTTATATATAGTTTCACCAATCAACATCTATATTTTTGATCAAAATTAATTATGATTTTGGCACTAATTTAACATTTAAAAAAAATCTCTTTATATTTATCATTACAAAAGCATGACTCTAACAATTCTTTTTAATCAAAAGTAATTGACCATAACTGATTTTGGGAAGTAAATTATAATTTTTTTCATTTATAATCATTGATCATTGACTGGCCAATATTTCAAGCACTGGTGTGTGTGTATATATATTATATAAAATAAAAGTCCTTTACATCATTATAGTATGCATTATAGCATTATAGTCCTTTTATAACATCCTTATAGTAGGTATACAAAAATACGTGCATGTGTGTGTGTTTATTTAGATTTATATCTATATGCTGTCACTAACAATGCCATTCTGAAATAAAAATAGATAAATACTTCTGTACATAAATAGACTAATAAGAAAAATCGTTTCCATAATGTTCCTCAGCATTGTAGAGATGAAGATAAAATTAAATAATCAAATTTTTAATTATTTAAATAAATTATATATTATTTATAATAAATTATAATAAACTTTGGTTTTGATTGCTGCATTAAAAAGTACTAACCTTCAATTGCTCTTTTGGCATCTTCTGGTTCCT
>NC_088922.1:51612500-51847500 GCF_038396675.1 Hydra vulgaris
GAGTTGTAGGTCCTGACATGCTTCTTCTTAATGGAGGTTCCTTGGATATTTTCTTTTTCTTAAATTTAGCAAATTTTGGACTATCTGCCATTCGTTTATTATCTCCTTTTGGATGGATACCATTAATTGTTCTAAGTAAACCATCTCCATTCGGTTTGCAAGATATATTATTGTTAACAGATTCCTGAAAGTCAGAAGATGAAATTGTTTCTGTATCTTCAGCTAAAATATATATTAACTTGTATTAATTAACAATTAAGAACAATATAAAATATATAAACAATAGCCTAACAAAAAAAACATTTATAACAGCAACAAAGTTAAACTATTACTTCTTTTATGTTGTTTTCAATGTGCTGTAGCTAAGAAAATTTTAAGTATTTTATCTTAATTTTTTAAGATATTTTTTTTTAATTTAAATTCACCTCCCAAGGCTGAGAAGGTACTTAATCGTGTTTATAACCCTCTCTCAACACTTTAACTCCGAAACACAAACCTTGACAGACATATTTTATTATCGAGTTTATCAAACATATGTATTACCCTAACTTTAATTTTTTATATTGCCAACTTTGAATCAAACAATATTTCAGAAGCCCTCGTAAAAAGATTTAATGACTTAATTAAAGAATAACAGCAATTTAATTCAACAGAGCAAATCAAATCAGAACATATTAAGCCATTAAAAAGTTAAAACAACTTAAAGAAATATAGTTATTTATAAACCTGGAAATTTTTTATTATCTTTAAAAAAACATCAATATAAAATCTTATTAAAGTTATAATTTTTATAATAAAAATTTCTTTATTTTAGGTTTTTATTTTAAAAGTGGTAATTTTCTAATAGCTTTTATGGTAACAAAGTAACAGTAATTTCTATACACTAAATGGATTCTTATAGGAACTTAAACAAGTTTTGATTTCCTTTTTTTCTGAAAGTTTACTTTAGAAAGAGAGGAAAAATTTTTTTATAGACTCTATTATACTTGGAAAAAGTATAAAATTTTTCACAAACACTATTACAGTATTTGTAACAAACCACTCATTAATAGAAAAGACCTAAACAATAAACTTATTGGGTGGAGTGCTTGTTGATTTAATACAGTTGAGCGCACTTCCCTTTTGACAAAATGTAATTTTAAAAAATATGTATAAAAGATTTTTCTCTTTAACAAAATGTAATACTATATTGTTAGAGTCACTTATTACATTCTCTAACGATGATAATCATTATTATAAAAGGTGTTAATAAAATATAAAACTTAATAAAATATAAACCATGATTAAAACTAAGCCAACATGGGCTCCACTCCAATAAATTAATCACTTGAATCAACTATAAATATATTTTTAAAATGATATAATATCTCAAATCAAATCATTATGCCCAAGGTTAAAAAGTTATTTGTAATTAATTTAACAAAACTATTGTAAATTGTATTTTAAAAAAATATACCTTCTATGCTTAAAACTTGTTTTACAATCATTAACTGACCAAGTACTGAATCATTGTTTGAGTCCCTAAAAGTATAAAATTTATTTTATCTTTATTATCTATTATGACCTATTTTATATTTTATTTATTTGAATTTATTTTATAGTTATAAATAATAGTCATTAAAAAATACAGCAAAAACTTTGATACTACACAAAATATAAAGTTTTAAAAAAACCAAAATTATTTTTTGAACAATTTTAGACTATTCATATTATAAACGATGCACTTGCTGTTTGGGCTGTGCAGACATGCAACATCTCTCAACATTCATTTCAGTCAGTCTGTATACCTGCTGATGGAACCATAGATGATGCCCAGTATTTTTATATAAATAATTACTATACTTATTAAATATAAATTTTTTAACAAGATCTTTGTTATTCTATTCATAACTTTGATTCCTTAAATTACTTTTAAATGCTATAAGGTAGCATCATGTCAATCATGTCAAAAACTGATTTTCAACATGGCTTTTCTAACAGCTACATTGTATTTTAAGAAACAGTTTTCTAATAGTTTTTGTTAAAGCTTTTGGTAAGCTCACAATAAATTGGTCATACTTGACAAAATATAAGTTTTCCTGCTCCTTAAATAATTTTAAATCCTTAATTAAGACAAAAATTTTAAATAACAAGATTTATAAAACAGTTTTTATGTGCTTATCAGGTCATGCTAATTAAGATGTTTCAGAATATCAGAATAGGAATGTAGAAACAAGAACTTCTAAAGAAAACCTTAAGTCTTTCTGCGCCATTCACTACTGTTTTTTTGGGGTGATCTGAAAAAAAGTATTAAAAACTTACTCAGAAGGTGACTCTGTTGGACTCCAACAAGTAGAACCTGGATACGAATAACATTCGTTCCCTAGAAATAAATTAAAAATGAAGTCAACACACCACAATTATCATCATTACCATTATGATCATCATAATCACTATCATGATTATCCAAATACAGATTTAAAAAAAAGGGGAAATGTATATAATATGAATTTTAAGGCTTAAAACTATTGACAAATATCAAATTAACTAATCAAAACATTAAGATAAAAATATCTACAAAAAGATGTGACAAACTGCCCCATTGCTCATCCAACCCTTGAATCCTGCTTTTAATAAAGTTTATTAAAAGTAAGAAGTTAGTTATTTTAATAAAGATAATTAATAAAACATTTTTTATTCAGTTATAAATAATATCATTTATATAAGTTGTATATTTATTACTTTACAAGTATGTATAGCACAAATATCATTCTTGAGAGCAATTTTGCGCACTTTAACAAAATAAAGTAAAATTACATTTCTTTTAAAAAAGCATCTTTTTTTTTTTTAGTATTTACCTCTAGATTTCCTAATATAAATTTTTTATTTATGGACTAGTAATTAAGGAGCGTTTTTCTAAAAGGAAACTAAGTTCATTTTTTCCAAAATAGAATTCTTTCAAGATTCGGATTCTTTATTGATAAAAGTACAAACCTAACTATGTTAGCATAAATAAATAAAAAAGTTCATCATCTTTATTTACAATTACAAAATTATTGAGATTCAAAAAATACTTTACCGGATAATTAGATTTTTTTAATTTTTCTTAAAACAATAAAAATGTTACTTGGTTTCTTTTAGAAAAAACTTTTAAAAAAATACTATTTAAATCTGAAACGAAAAAAAAAAAAGTTGTTCGACCTATGTTAACGTACCATGCAACACTTTTTTTATAAAAAAATTTTTTTGAAAACTTTTGAAAATGCTGAAAATATTCTGTATATGTCCAAAACAGTTCTGTAGATGTCCAAAAAGTTCTGTAGATATCCAAAACAGTTGTGTAGATGTCCAAAACAGTTCTGTAGACAGGTTAAGAGTTTTTGGTACTAAATAACTACTAGATAACTTTCATAGCTGATGCAAGTTTTAAATTTTTTTTTAAATTCATATTGGTGTCAAATAAAAAAGATTTACTTTTTTGAAAAATTATGTTGACCTGAGTCTAAGAATGACATTAAACAGAAAATTCTAATTTTAGAGCATTAAATAATGTTTACAGCAGGGATGCGGAGTCCCAAAAGGACTCCGGCTTTATATCTCTACTTTTTCCAAGTCTGTAGTGTCCAGAAGCTCTAAACATGTTTGTTGACTTATGATCTGCTATAGGAAAAAAATTCATGAGATTTAATGACTTGAAACTTCTTATCTTTAAGCCCGAAGTCCTGGAGTCCCAGAGTCCTTGCCGCCATTATACTTAAGGACTCCGGGCTCAAAAAATGATTGTTCCTCTAATCTAATAGTCTTAATTTTTTCCAATTAATAGTCCAAACACTTATTTATATTTTTAGAGCTCCTGGATACCAAATACTAGGATAAAGTAATCTTTTTGCAACTTTCAAATCTGGAGTCCTTTTTGGGACTCCGTACCCCTGGTTTACAGTAATGCTTACAGAATGTTTACACAACAGGTTTAAAATTTAATGCACATTCCTATGCTTAGTATATTTTCTTATGTTAAATCATAAAGAAATTTATTAAGACATTATTGTTTTTTATCTACAGCAGTAGTAAAAAAAACATTTCACAAAAGATTTTAGTATTGCTCAGATTGTTCCAAAATACCAAAAAATAAGAAACCATTATATATAAACATATATAAACGATAAAAAACCAATCATAATAGGGTTTTAGTCTGCTGAATTTTTCTTTTCAAAATTAGGATCGAGATTGGCAGAAATTAAAATAAGGAACTATGAAGTTGTTCATATGGTTAAAGAACTTATCATTTGAATATTTTCTTAATGGCATCTGCGCTAAATATAGAAAAGTTTTAGAAGGACTGAAAAATAAAAAAATTCCTGAACTTTGCAATTTTTCAAAAGTCAAAGTTACCATTCTTACCAGAAACCTTGCATTTCTGCATTTGTGACATCTGTGAAATTGCTCAAACAACAATTATTCCAGGATCTGAAAAATTTTATACAAAGATAAATAAGGTTTATCTTTATATGAAATTTAAGAAATTATATATAAGAATATATTTTTCTTTCAATAGTTTCAAGCATTGAAGTTATAATTTCATATAAGAAATTACAACTTCAATGCTTGAAACTATTGAAAGAAAAATTTGCATAGGAGTGAAGTAAAATCAAGGCTGAAGCCAACGGTAAAGCATTTGCCATTGAACAATGTGAGTGTAAGTGTTTTTCTGGTTGAAAAAATCCTTATTTTGTAAATAAAATAAAGATTGAGTTGCTAGAAAGAAAGATATATATTTGAGAGTAATGTAAGATGCAAATTAGGTAAAGATATGTTTTTAAATGAATTTTTTGATTAGATAGAAATCAATTTACAACTACAGTAAAAACAGTTTTACACTTAACAAAAAATAACATTAAAAAACTTAATTGACACAGTAATAAAGGAAAAAGAGTTATCAAAAAAATCCTAACATGAGAATTGATGTTGAAGTCAGATAATTACAAGTATAATAAAATATTATTAAAAAAATATGAAGCCAAAAGTTTAGCTACAGGAATGAATAGGCAATGAAAATTGCAAAGACAGAGATAAACAGACTGTTTATTATTAAATTTTCAAAAACTGTGACATAATCTCAGAAAATTCTGCTTTAAAGTTAAGCAACTTACAAGACTTCTGTGGTTTTGATATGAAACCGAAGAATATATATTTTAGAATTAAAAGTGCAGCATCAACATATTCTTGCTTTTAATGTTATATTAAAAAAAGAAAAGAAATATCAAACTTAGATTAAAGAAAATACTTTCAAACTTAGAGCAAAGAAAATACTTTCAAACTTAGAGCTTAGAACAATAAGGAGCATTTGTTCATCTGTTTGTAAAATTAAATTTTTAAACATCCAAGTTTTCAGCTACAACTTATATTTATTGCATAAACATTCTTTCAAATGCTCCAATGGAGCTTCATTTATGTAATACAAATAGAATTTACAATAATCTTGAAAAATATCTTAAGTCCATAGATACCTGTTTATTAGCAAACCAGTGAAACCAAAGTTTAGCTTTTTTAAGGTCTAAGCAGCATAGTGATCAATTTAAAAATAAAGAATGTTAAAAACTGCTGAAAAATATTTGTTCAAAATTTATTAAATTCTTTAAAACTGTAAAAAGCTTATAAAAGAAAAAGAAAAAAAGACATCAGGTTTTTTTTTAATTTCATGAACAAATTTTACACAATCTGTTTATGTTTAAAATCTGTTGATGTTGCATAAAAAATTAGATTTTTGGTCTGAGCAAACCGGCCTCTAAACCTGTTTATTATGATTTTAAACAGTTTTTAGTGGAACAAAATTTGCAGCAGCCTTAAAAATTATCAGCAAAGCCAGTTTAAAGCCATGATTACATATAACTAAAAACTTTCTTCAAATCAGCTTTATTTTAAAACAAAAAAAAATGTTTTTTTACAATATACATGCGTATCTTTTGGAAACTATTGACTGCAAATGCAAATAAATATAAATGTAAACATTTATTTATGTTGTTTAAACCATAAGTAAATACTATAAGACCAAATTCAAATTTTTGAATTTGGTCTTATGGTAGATTTTGTACTATAGGTAACCTCCTTTACATAGTTTGTTTTATTCTGAATGACTAGCAATTATTTCTATTTTTTTAACAAGTTTTTTTGTTGCTAAAAGTGCTAACACAAGTTGTGTTCATATTTTAAATAAGCATAAGAAAATAAGTTTGAATTAATTAAACAATACAAAAAAAATTGCATGGGTTCAATGCATGGTTTTTGCTTGTGTTGCTTGTTTATGACTAGGTAACTCATTCTATTATCTCCTAATGAGGGTACAGCTCTTAAACTCAGTTTTATGGTTTTGATGCCAGCTGGTAGGTTTTCCAAACTCTGTGGTAGCTCTTAGAGAGACTGATTCCATTAACAGCTGTACTCACTACAGGTTGCACTCTTTTCGATTTTATTTCTGATCAAACTGACCAAGCCCTTTCTCTTTATCCTTCAGCCAATATCGTTATTGTTGGTGACTTTAATGCTTATCACACTGAATGGCTTGGCTCTAGTGTCAGTGACTCTGCAGGTATTAAGGCCCATAACTTTTGCCTTTCTCAATCCCTAACTCAAATAGTCAACTTTCTGAATCACTTTCCAGACAATCAGAATCATTTACCTTCTCTACTCGACTTATGTCTTGTTTCTGATCCTAGTCAGTGCTCAGTTTCTCCATATTTACCCTTAGGTGCTTCTGATCATGGTTGAATCTCTCTAAAACTATTATCTCATTCTTTTTCATCATCAGAATACCCTTATCATCGAACCTTTTACAACTACTATAAACCTGACTGAGACTCTTTGCTTGATTTTGTTTGTAATGACTCTTTAGTAGAAATTTTTTGTCTTCCTGCTGACAAATGTGCTTCTAACGTAACTTCTTGGATTCAGGCTGGAATGAAATCCTTCATTCCCTCTCGATGATTTTAAGTCAAGCCTCACTCTTCTTCATGGTTTTCCTCTCATTATGCTGCTGCAATTTCCAATCGTAACCATTACTTTCATATCTATCAAACAATTTTCCAGAAAACAAAGGTGTCCTTACTACTGCTAAAAACCATTGTAAAAAGGTTTTGTAACTAACGCCAAAGCCCACTATTCTCAGGTCACAAAATCTTGTATTTTATTTCGAAAATTAGGTTCTTGTGACTTCTGGAGAACCTCTAACAATGTCTATAATATGGGCAAATCTGTTATTCCGCCTCTCTTGAATGATTCGGATTTTGTCACCTCATCTAAAGACAAAGCTGAATTGTTTGCTAAGAACTTCTTATCAATATCATCTCTTGATTCCACTAGTTGTGTTCTACATGATATTGCCAACAAACAGGTTGATTCATTGCTTGACATCCGTATTATTCCAGCTTCTGTATCTAAAGTGATTTCCTGCTTAGACTCTTCTACAGCTTGTGGTCTAGACAACACACCTGTTATAGTGTTAGAGAAGTGTTCTGCAGAACTGTCTATACTTTCAAAACTATTTAACAAGTGCTTATCAGAGTCTTGTTTTCCAGCCTGCTGGAAAGTGGCATCTGTAATCCCTATTTTCAAAAATTCTGGAGAGTGATCTGATTGGTCTAACTACTGCCCCATTAGTCTTCTTCTTATCATAAGAAAGGTTTTTGAATCTTTAATTAACAAACCCCTAACCTCTCATCTTGAACCTAATAACTTATTTTCTGATCATCAGCATGGATTGTGATCTTCTTGTTCTACAGCTGATTTGCTAACAGTAATAACCGATAAATTTTATCGTGCATTAGATAGATGTGGAGAGGTTATGGCTATCACTCTCGGAATTTCTAAAGCCTCTAATAAAGTTTGGCATGCTGGTTTTCTCCATAAGCTTTCTTCTTAACGTGTATCAGGTAACATCTTTAAGATTATTGAATCCTTCTTTACTAATCGTAGTATAAAAGTTATCCTTGATGGACAGCACTCTTCTTTATATCCTGTCACTTCAGGGGTTCCTCAAGGTTCTATCCTTGACCCTATACTCTTTTTAATTTACATTCATGCAGAGTTGTTAGTACTTGACCTTGCCTTAAGGCCAAAAATTGAGATCTTGGACTTGAAACTGTCGGCCTTTGCCTTGGTTTTTTTGGCCTTGACCTTGATTGTTTTGGCCTTGGTCTTAAAAAAAAAAATACATATTTTCTTATTGACTTTGTTAAATTCTGCTCAAAATCTTGGTCTATTTTTACAAAATGTGGTTTTCTTGTCACAGCACTTGCTACTTATAGTTTTGTTAATAACTGGCCTCAGCATAAGGCAAAAATTGAAGTTATTGGTCTTGAAAAAGTTTGCATAGGCCTTCGCCTTGAAATTCTTAATCTTGGCCTTGACCTTAAAACTCTTGGGCTTGTCCTTGTAACTTTTGTCCTTGATCTTGGCCTTGTAACGTGTGCCTTGGCCTTGCTACTTTTGGCCTTGTTAACAACTCTGCATTCGTGATCTTCCAGATATTCTCACATCTAAGGCGGCATTGTTTACTGATGATGAACTACCATTTGACTACCAATGACTACCATTTATTCTTGTCTTGATAAGAAGCCAACACTCTCTGAATGAAGGGGCCATTTGAGCTTGAAAAGGATCTCACTTTTGCTACAGCATGAGGCTCACAGTGGCTGGTGAACTTCAATACAGATAAAACTTAATTTGTTTCAGCCAATCATTATCGCAACAATTTAGATTTTCCTATATTTATGAACGGTGATGTACTCAATGAGTCATCTACTCTTCATCTTCTAAGATTAACTCTTACTTTCAATCTTTCTTGGAAACCATATATCAAATCAGTTGCAAAATTAGCATCTGCTAAGGTTGCATCTCTTTATCGAGCTTGACACTTTCTTACTTTCTATTTATATCTCTATAAATCTCAAATCTGGCCTTGTATGGAATACTGTTGTCATATCTGGGGCGGATCTTCTAATGATGCCCTTTCTCTTTTAGACAAGGTGCAAAAATATATTGTAAACATAGTTAAACCGGCTCTTGCAGCCAACCTTCAACCACTATCACATTGTCGAAATGTTGCTTCTCTTTTTCTTTTTTATAATTACTAAAATGGGCACTGCTCTAAAGAGCAAGCAACTCTTGTGCCACCTACTAAAATTCATTCTCGTGTTACTCGTCATTCAATTAAGTCTCATGCTTTTTCTGTGACTGTTCCTAAGTGCTCCAAAAATTCTTATTTGTCCAGTTTTTTTCCTTGAACATCATTTCTTCAGAAATCGCTTTCTTTATCTTGTTTTCCTGACACATATAATTTGTAATATTTTAAGTTGGCTGTCAACTGTTATCTTGCTCTATAAACATCTTTTTTCTTACAGTAACTTCCAACTCTAATAGTGGTTGCTTGCAAGTGAAGATATTTAAAAAAAAAAAAAATTAATGAGAAATGGGAAAAGAACGCTGGAGAACGGTAGGAAGTAACTGAAGTTTCGATCAAACTTCAATTTGAACTTGAAATTCAAATGAAAAACTTGTTTCTCCGCACAGCAGCCTTGTTTATAAAGGTTCATGTTTAGGAGTTAAAGAGTTGAGAGAGACTACAATAAGGTAGCCCCCTTGACTGTAGTGGCCTTCTCAGGCCACTACTACTCATTTAAATTCACCTTGGGGGGTGAATAACATAAAAGATAAAAAAATCTCAATCTACAAAAATATTTGAATAAAAATTGTGATAATATATTTTCAAATAATAATTCAAATATTAGTAAATCTGCTGTTGTTGTTGGTTATAATAATTAATAATAATAGTTAATCTAATTAATAATATTATAGTTATAACATTAATGTTGGCTGTAATAGTTCATAAAATTATTAAATATCTTTAAAAAAACCCAGTAAAACCCAGAATACCTGGGCTTTATTGGGTTTTTTAGGCCAGTTTTATAGGGTTTTATTGAGCGGTTTTTTAATGAGCGGTTTTTAATTGAGCAGTTTCCAATCCTGCTTTCTTTATACGTATACTTTCACTGTATTGAAAGTTGTTGTATAAATAAAAGTAACTAAAACAAATAAAAACTTTTTAGTTTATGAGCAAATAAAACACTGAAAAACTCAATTATTAATTATTAATTTGTAAGTTAGTATGTCCCAACTTTTTTCAATCTCTATTTAGATCTTTCCTTTTTGTTTTAAATAATGATATAAAAATAAAATTAAATAAGAAAATGTCAAATACATAAGTCATTAAAAAAAGTAACTAATGAAGTTTTAAATAGTTTAAATTTTTATAAAAAATTTTGGTTCAATTTCTAATAAAATATTCATTTAATCTTTTTTAAGTTTGAATTAAAAAAAAAAAATTAGAAAAAGTACTTTGAATTTTTGCATTGTAATAGTGTATTTCATAGGTCAACTGAAAGGTCCACAATTTTAATGCAAGCTTTAACTAGCTAAACTATGTCCATTACTTTTGTTAATGGACATGGTTTAGAAGCATTGTTTTAGTAATAGGTTAGATAATTTATTATGTGCAAATGTTACATATATATATATATATATATATATATATATATATATATATATATATATATATATATAATATATATATATATATATATATATATATAAAACAGAATGCTTCATTTTACTTTTTTATTAGGAACTTAAATAAAACATTAACTTTGTTAATTTTTATTACAATTATAATTTAGAGTTGATGAAACTTTCGTGTTTCCGCTTTTATTTTAAATGTTTTGTTTTCTATATAAATAAAAGATTAAAATACAATTAAAGTTAATTAAGAAGTTTGTTTTTTATCGCTTTACTATGAGTATTTTATTCATTTATATTTAAATAAAATGTTTGCTCTTCCGTTGGTTTTTCAAAATTTTTCAAAAGTTAATAAAACTTCCTGTTTTCATTTTTAGCTAAATTACTTTATCTTGAATTTAAATAAAATTTTCTTTATTCTGTTTTTATTTTAATTGTTTTGTTTACTATTTAAATAAAAGGTTCACATTTCGAATTTAATTAAATGTTCTTCTTTCTGTTGGCTTGTAATATTCTATTCAGAAGTTAATTAAAAGTTAAGTTAATTAAAACATTTTTTTGTTTGTTTTAATTTTAATTATTTCATTTAGAATTTAAATAAAATGTTGTATATTTAATTTTTTTTTTTCATCAATTTATTTAGAATTTTAATAAAAAGCTCTATATTCTGTTTTCATTTTAATTAATTTATTTAGAATCCTAATATTAATACTACAGAAACGTTTAATGTTTAACGTCGTTTTATTAGTTAAACTTCGAAAGAATGCGTTCTCAAAATGCACGCGATCATTGAAGAAAGATCTCTTAAGCGAGTTAAAACTTTTTTCCTTTTCAAATTTAATCATTAGTTTAGATATATTACATGAAGACTCATACTAAGATAAATAATCATCGTTAAGATCATATTATAATTGAAAAATTTGTAAAACCGAAAACTATCAAAAAATTATATTTAAATTTATAAATGTATATAAACTCAAACAATTGTAAAACTTATATATTGTAAAACATAAATTATTCTAACCTGAGATAATGTAACTTTATGAAATTGTAAATACTTATTATAAAAAATAGTAAAAAAGTATATAAAATAGTTATATATACATTTTTATAAGATAAAGTAGAAAAGATTTAAACTTTTATTAGATAAAGTAGAAAGGATTTAAAGTAGAAAGGATTTTAATTTTTTAATTCGTTTATATTTTGTTTGTTTTAGTTTTTCTTTTAGCAGATTTATTTTATTATTTTATTTTTTAGAAGGAAAATAGAGGTATGGATGTTATTTAAAGTTCTACTAAAGCTATTTCCATAAAATGGTTATTATAAATTTATTATTAATGGCTATTCTAAAATTTCTGCGATGCTATTAACTATTTTTGTTCTTTTTTAGAAAATTTAGATAAATTAATTAAATTAAAATTTTGAGCCAACACTGACATGGCATGTCACATGTTATTGTATGTAAAGGTTAAATTTTGTTATGAGGATTACAGTTCTTATGAAAAAAAAGAAGGTAAAGAGTATTGTTTGTAAATATTTTTTTTTTTTTTTTTTTTTTTTTTGTTTAAACATCTTCGCTTCCAACAAGGCTGCAAGCAGCCACTAATTAAAGTTGGAAGTTACTGAAAGAGAAAAGATGAAGATTGTAGAGCAAGATAACGATTGACAGATGACTTAAAAGATTGCAAATTATATGAATCAGGAAAGCAGGATAAAGGAAGCGAATTCCAAAGAGCTGATGTTCGAGGAAAAAAACTAGACGAATAAGCGTTTTTGGAGCACTTAGGAACAGTCACAGAAAAAGGATGACACTTAATTGAATGACGAGTAACACGAGAATGAATTATAGTAGATGGCACAAGAGACGCTAGCTCTTTAGAGCAGTGCCCATTATAGTATTTGTAGAAAAAAGAAAGAGAAGCAACATTACGACGATGAGATGATGGTTGGAGGTTGGCTGCAAGAGCAGGTCCAACAATGTTTACAATGCGTTTTTGCACCTTGTCTAAAAGAGAAAGGGCATCATTAGAAGATCCGCCCCAGATATGGCAACAGTATTCCATACAAGGCCGGATTTGAGATTTATAGAGATAGAGAATAGAATCCAAAGTAAGAAAGTGACGAGCTCGATAAAGAGATGCAGCCTTAGCAGATGCTAATTTTGCAACTGATTTGATATATGGTTTCCAAGAAAGATTGGAAGTAAGAGTTAATCCTAGAAGATGAAGAGTAGGTGACTCATCGAGTACATCACCGTTCATAAATATAGGAAGATCAAATTATTGCGATAACGAATTGGCTGAAAAAAATTGAGTTTTATCTGAATTAAAGTTCACCAGCCACTGTGAGCCACATGCTGTAGCAGAAGTGAGATCCTTTTCAAGCTCAAATGCCCCCTCCAAGCAATCAAAAGGTGTTGGTGCCACCTTAGATGTGACAAAATCTGGAAGATCGTTAATGTAAATTAAAAAGAGTATAGGGCCAAGGATAGAACCTTGAGGAACCCCTGAAGTTACAGAATAAGAAGAAGAGTGTTGTCCATCGAGGACAACTTTTATGCTACGATTGGAAAGGAAGGATTCAATGATCTTAAAGATGTTGCCGGATACACCATAAGAAGAAAGCTTATGGAGAAGACCAGCATGCCAAACTTTATCAAAAGCTTTTGAAATATCAAGAACAATATAGACGACAGCTCCGGAGAACACTTCTGCAAGACAATAACAGGTATGTTGTCCGGGCCACAAGCTGTAGAAGAGTCTAGGCAGGAAATCACTTTAGATACAGATGCTGGAGTGATATGAATGTCAAGCAATGGATCAACCTGTTTGTTGGCAATATCAGGTAGAACGCAACTAGTGGAATCAAGAGATGATATTGGTGAAAAGTTTTTAGCAAACAATTCGGATTTGTCTTTAGGTGAGGTGACAAAGTCTAAACCATACAAGAGAGGTGGAATTATAGATTTGCCCTTATTATTGATATTATTAAAGATTCTCCAGAAGTCACGAGAGCCTAATTTTTGAGATGAGATACAAGATTTCATGACCTGAGAATAATGTGTTTTGGCGTTAGACAAAACCTTTTTACAGTTGTTTCTAGCAGTAATAAATAGACGTCTGTTTTCTGGAGAATTGTTTTGCTGATAAATATGGAAGTAACGGTTTCGATTGGCAATCGCAGCAGCACAGTGTGAAGAAAACCATGGAGGAGAGTGAGGCTTGACCTGGAATCGTCGAGAGGGAATAAAAGATTCCATGCCAGCCTCAATCCACGAAGTTATGTAAGAAGCACACTTGTCGACAGGAAGACAAAAGATTTCAACCCAAGGGCCATCACGAAGAAAATCACGAAGAAAGAATCCCAGTCAGCTTTACTGTAGTTGTAAGAGGTACGATAATAGGGGGATTCAGGTGATGAAGAAGAACAAGATATTAGTTTTAGAGAGATCAAACTGTGATCAGAAGAACCTAAGGGTGAATGTGGAGAAACTGAGCACTGACTAGGATCAGAAACAAGACATAAGTCGAGTAGAGAAGGTAAATGATTCGGGTTGTCTGGAAAGCGAGTTGGAAAGTTGACTATTTGAGTTAGGGATTGAGAAAGGCAAAAGTTGTGGGCTTTAATGCCTGCCGAATCACTGACACTTGAGCCAAGCCATTCAGAGTAAAGTCACCGACAACAACTATATTAGCTGATGGATAAAGAGAGAGGGCTTGGTCAATATGATCAGAAATAACGTCAAAAAGTGTGCAGTCTTGAGATGAAGGAGAGCGATATAGAACAAAGAGAAAGACAATAGAGTGAAGTGGTGCTAAACGAAAGCACATAAAAGAATTGTTTGTGGATTCAAACCTAGTTTCACGACAAATGGGTGAACTCTTACGAATGTAAATGCCGAGGCCAAGCATGTGACTATTGGAGTCTTTACGAATTAGAGGAAGATAACCATCAACACTAAGATCACAAGATGAGACAGCCGAACTCAAATTAGTCTCACAAAGAGCAAGTAGGTCTGGTGAACTTTGCAAGAGATAAGACTCAACAGAAGAAAAGTTACTTCAAAGACCACGAATATTAGTGAATGATAGGTTTAGAGAACTTGGTGATGATGATGGTTTTTTGTGTTTTATAGTTTTTGGTACTTTATTCATTTTAAATTAGATTGAAGAACTTGACTTAAAGCATAGATAGTACTCAGATCACTGTTTAATAGCCCAAGCAATTGCCTCATTACTACTAATAAACCCTAAGCCATAACAAAGGGCTCCAAATGTGGCCTCCGCAATGCACACCAAAAGTACAAACAGGGACACCATCCATGCGCAACATGGCACTGTTAATACTTTGATATTTTTCAGCTGTTGATGGAATCAGCCTCTCTGAGAGCTACCACAGAGTTCGGGAAACCTGACTACCAGCCGGCCTCAGAACCATAAAACTGAGTTTTAGAGCTGTACCCTCATTAGGAGATAATAGAATGAGTTGCCTAGTCATAAAAACAGAGACACAAGCAAAACCCATGCATTGAGTCAAGAAGATCCAGCATTCAACATCCTAAACTGGAAACAATGTATTAAAATACATCTGCGCCAGCCTAATAGATGAATATATATTTTGTTTACTTTATATATTTTGTTTACTTTATGAATATATATTTTGTTTATGAATTATGAATATATATTTGTTTACTTTATGAATATATATTTTGTTTACTTTAAATCTTTTTAAATTTTCTCGCGTCATTTTAATTTGCGTGTTTTCAAAGTGCTGTGAATTGGTAAATGTGTAGAGCAAGATTTGTCAACTTTGCCAGCCAAGTGATGTACTTATAACAGAGGGTTACATGATAGTGTTTAGTGTCAAACTGTTACTGCTTTAGGTCTATCTGTTTTCAAGCCTTTATTATTTATTATTTTAAAAATACATAATAATGTATTTTAATAACATTTTGCTTAATGTTGTTAATTATGTTCTGTTATATATGAATGTTATCTTACTTAAGTTATGTTATATACATATAATATTAACTTATGGTGTGTGCTATTGTTGTGTGTTGTTGCTGTGATGTTTTTTTGTTATCTTTTGAGTTGATAGACATTCAGCTTATCTTCATGTTGGTGTCTATTGTTAATAATTGTAAATTGGTATTTTTATTAACAATCACTGCTTTTAATCATTCACTAAAAGCCAATACAAATTATTTTGGGATATATACAATTTGTTGTATCTCAACTTGATTTTTTGTCTTTAGCGCTGTTTACTACATGATTTTGCTATAAATACTTTGGAATCATGATGTTCCAGGATAATTTATTTTGTAAAAGCTAACATGAAATTTTACAACTACTACTCTGGTAAATCACAACACTTTTTCTCTTTAAGGTACATGGACTTTCATTTTTTGTTTTTAATGTTTTTCTTATTTATTTACTGATTTGTTAGATTTTTTATTTTAGATTTATCAGATGATGTATTTATGTGGTAATAGAAGTGTAAATTTTTTAAAAACGTTTACTAATAATTTTTTTGAAGAAATAATATTTAAAATTGCAAGAAAGGGTTGACAACGTTTATTATTTTTCATTGTCAGCAGTATGTTTATTATTAGAGTTACATGTTTTTAATAATTTTTTTTATTATTATTTGCTAAGCTAATTTTTTTTCAAACATCTCCTAGCTGATATATATATATTTTTTTAAAGTCATAAGATTGTAAAGTTTATTTTAAATGACAATCTGTTATATAAAAAAATTATTTGTGTGCTATTTTGAGTAGAAAAAAAATTATATAGGAAAGATCGCAATCTTCAGGATTCGTTTAAGATTTTTTGTTACTACTTTCAATTAAAAGTGAAGTTAAAATGGATGATATTAGGCTAGAAACAGATATTAGTTTAGAAAATGGAAATGTTAATAGGCAAACTCGTCGAGCAGCTCTAGAAGGTCGCTCAGTGTCAGTTGTAAAAATGTCTTTACCTGAAGGGCAAGATAGACGTCGCTATAATATCCCTTCACATAATCAAGTTGCAGTTGTATTTGTTGGTGAAGATGGTGCACCACCTGCTTAATTATCATATTATAATTAAATGTGATAGTACAAGTATAAATGTGGTAGTATGTTTAAAAAATTTATTATAAGATTTTTTGGCTCATAAAATGGATTTAAGACTTGATTGATTGTTATTTCCTGTTAAATCGCAATAAATAATGATTAGAAGGCTATATGGCCCAGACGGAATATGCGACATAAATATCAAATTTGTATTTTACTCATTCACTAAAAATGGAGTTAAGACAAATTGGCTCTTATGTCCAGATATGTTTTACTGCAAATATTAGTAAATAAACTAATTAGTTGCGTAATGATTTGGACGCATTGATGAGTTATTTTAGGCATTGATTAAAATTGATGATTTATTTATAAATATATGAGTTATTTTAGGCATTGATTAAAATTGCTAATCATAATGTAATTAATTGAATATGCTAACCGTAATGTAATTTGTAATAATGTAATGCTAAAGTTAAATGCGCTTTTACTTTTTTGTTACTCTTGGTTGTTTTGTTACGCTTAGTGATGGACAGTTTTGTTTGTGCGCTGTTAGTTTTTCTTCTGTTGTGGAATTTTGAGATTGGAATTTCCAGACATTTAAAAAAGCACCTTTCTATTATATCTTTTCTATTACATCTTATCATATCTTTCAAGTAGGTTATACTCTGTTTAATCATTTTAATCGTTTACATTTTTTTTATATCTTAACATTTCTGTTACTTTTATTAAACTTGTTTTTAAGCATATTTATTTTTATTTTTTATATCGAATTAATAGATTGTCCCAAATTCTTGATGATGAAGGTTTGTATTTATTTAGATGTCTATTATATTACTGATTTGTATCATGTTACGTAGTTAGTTCTTAAATATATGTTTATTTTTAGTCACTGAATTACTAAGAAGTAAGTTTTGTTCCATTTTGTTATAATTAAATGTTATAAATTGCAGTTCGTATATGTTTGTTGATTTAAATTAACTTAACAATAATAAAATGGTTTAAACGAAAATTTTTGTAAATTAATTCAATCCAGAAAGATTAAATATTTAATATTGAAGTAATTAAAGAGGTTTAAGAAAGAATCCACTTCAATATTTGTTTGCTTTTCTGTTTAGATGACAACAGTATAATTGGATAAAATAAGTTAAAAAGCATTTTTACTTTATAAAAACGAAAAAAAAAACATTTTTTTTAATATATCTGTTTTTTTTAAGTAGGTTTAAAATTTCAGATTTTTAAAATCTTATATATTATAATCTTAAATATTTTTTACTTATTCAAAAAATATATCTATGTTAAGTTATACCAGGTTGTAGAAAATAGTTATAGTTTAATAATAAGGTTGTAGACTGTTAGGAGCAGATTAAATAGATCAAAGATTTATTTAATCTACTTAATAACCTACTACCAGAGTGAAAATTTACTATCAATTGTTTGTTTGTGTTTCTGCTTAGTTGAAAACAATGAAGAGAGAGGTAGTAAGTTTAAAAGGATTTTTATCTTTTATAAAGTGACTAAAATGTTTTTTAAAATATTGTTGTTGACTTTAAAGTAAAACAGTAGGTTTTTATAATTTTATACAATAAGCCCAAGAACTAAGGTCCTACTTAAAATTATATTGTCAATAATAAAGAGATCATTTAAAATTCTCAGTAAGACAGCTATTTATTATTTTATATCAAGTTTAATTAAGATTTATTTTCTTTAGTTGATCAAGAGAGAGCTAATAAAGGTATTAGTTACATTAGTTAAGTGAATTTATCTTTTAAAAGTTAAGTAGATAATTTAACGTCTATACATTTAAGTGCTTTTATAGTTTAGACACAGAATTGAAGACTGAATAAAGTCAGTGTTTTTGCTATTAGATATTTGTTAATAGGAATTTGTTTATTTGTACTGTAACTGGAATTTGTTTATTTGTACTGTAACTGGAATTTGTTTATTTGTACTGTAACTGGAATTTGTTTATTTGTACTGTAACTGGATTTTTAAAACTTTAACTACTTAAGCTTTATTTTATTTTTATTTTAGGAGAGTTGGAAAAAAAACTAAGTATAAATTATATGATTAGTATACTTAAATAAATGAAGCATTTATATCTGTACCTCAAAAGTCCAATGTCACTTGTCACATTTTAGAAATTGCCCAGGAGAGAGGAAATAGTAAAATAATTAGTCTTTATTGGCTTATTCATGATGGTTAAATTTATGTTATTTTTTTTTTGTGTTTTAATTTGTCTTGAGGCAAATGAAATATAATTTTGACAAAAATAAAAAATAAAAAGTTATAAAAAAATTGAAAAATCATTTTTGGACAACAGACATTTTTTCTTTGAATATTGTGGGGACACCAGACCCTTTATATTGACCTAACTTTGTTTCACATTGTCGTAGGACAACAGTCTTTATACCTCTGTAGATACTGAAAAAACTAAAAAGGTCTCATACATAACTCATTTCCACAAAAAACTGGACAACCGACATTTGTCTTCTGAGGTACAGATATTAGGATTTAAAGTTTATTTTAGTTTATAGTTTTGGTTTAGTTTTATAGTTAATTTTAGTTTACTTTTTGTTAGTTTTAGCTTCAGTTTATCTTTTTTCTTACTTGAGACAACTTTATGAAGGAAATGAAGGGAAAAGTTAAAAAACATTATAATTATATATTTATTTATATGTAAATATTATTTCATTAATTATTCTGAGGTATATTTTTTGCCTTTATAGTCTGGTAGAAGCATAACTGGTAGAGCTGTGTTTTAAGTTTTATATATTTTTTATGGAGAAATATGTGCAATAGGTAAAAGAATTATTTAATAAAAGTATGACATTTTTAAACTGTTCGCATTTTACTCATATTTTTATTAAAATTAAATTTTTAACAAGTTTAACCTTTTTTAATTTACTCTTTTTTTTAATTATTTTCAGCACCTCTTCATGCTGTGAAGATGTTGAGGTTATGCTTTATATTTTGATTAAATAAAATTGCAAATATTTTTAATTTTTATTATATCTTTCTATTTGTAATTTTAGAGCCGTTAACATTTGAGCAATATCAAAGTTATCGTTCCCAACACCCTGGGCCTCTCTCGGAGAGGTCCTTCAATAAGTAGTGCAGTAATGGCAGTATGGATGAGCCATCCTTTAAATGGAGGGCTCATCCATACCGGGGTGTTGGGAGACACCGAAGAAAAAACAGCAACCAAAAGGTTGTAAATGTTTTCTATCAGTGAAGATATTTATAACTTTTTTGTTGTTGTAATAATATATGTTTAATAATATTTGTAATAATTTTTTTTGTAATAATATATGTTGTATAGGGTAGGGTGGGGTAATATGGATTGTTGGGGTAATATGGATATATTTAATAAGTATGCATGGAGTAAGTTATCTATACATAGTGGTAAACCTGAAAATTACCAACAGTTTATACACATAATTAGCTTCTTTTTTTAGCATTAACAATGTTTATATTTGATTTACATGAATAGTTAAAATGTAAAACATTTTGTTTTGAAAAAAATTAAAAAAACATTACGTTTCAAAACTTTTATCTGCAGACTTCAGTAATATTACTTATCCAAGAGTGATGATGTAAATTTATTAGTTGGACCATCATGTAACAACATGTAAAATTTTATTTATAAGTTCTCTAACCCATATTGATAAATAAACAAAAATCTAAAATGGGGTAAAATGGATATACAGGTAAAAATGATAGTGGGGTAAAATGGATATATATAAAATATATAAAATCCTATTAACATTATAGAATTTTGTTACAAAATCATAAGCTGCATGACATTTATTTATATACTTAAGCACACTTTTGCTTTTAAATATAGTATTATATATTTTTCAGTAACATATAATAGTTTTATCTAATGTTACCGAACTATTTATATTAAGATCATAGTTCAAATTTGTTTTCTTTGAATGGCAAGGGTAAAACTTTAACTTCCATTAAAATATTTCATATTTTATTTTTGTATTCCTCGTTTTATTTTATTACCATATTTTACTTTATAATTAAATATTATATTTTACATAATTAAAGTTAATTTTATAATATTTTAGATAAAATAATAAGACTGAAATAAACTATCATGCCTGAAATAAAATATCAGTGCAAGACTATTGGTACATACAATCACAGCAAATTAATGACTGTCATACAGCTTGTTAAGGAAGAGGAGTCAGTATACAATGTATCAAAGTCTTCTGGCCAAAAAGGGCAGAGTTTTAACAGCTCAAGATGTTGTCGCAAGGTTGCAAGAAAAAGAGAAGAACAAAACTAAAAAGAAGACTGTATCAGTCAGAAAAAGAAAACTGCTAGTCATAACCAATATAGTTTGACCTTTTAAATTCATGAAAAGCAATAAGTGTGATATATGTATCAAATATATTATGACACTGGTGGGGTAATAGCAATAAGTGTGATATATGTATCAAATATATTATGACACTGGTGGGGTAATACGGATATATTATCCGTATTACCTCACCAGTGGGGTAATATGGATATATGAAAGGTGTTGTTAAAAAAGGATTAGTAAGTTAGTTATTGAAAATATATTTATTTTCTACTCATTGTGATTCTATTGTAAACACCCTGGATGTAAAGAAAAATAACAAAAGTTTTTATGGTAGTAATTAACTAAAAAAAAAATTATATTAAAAAAATATATATATAAAATTCTATCCATATTACCCCACCCCACCCTATTTGGTTTGTTTTTTGTCTTTTTTAATTTAAATTTTATTTATTTTTCACCAATTAAACTTAAATATAGTTAAATTGATTCATTACCCAATCACCATAATATGATGCTACATTCTATTGTTAAAAATAATTAATTGGGAGTTTAATTTATTAAACTCACTGCTTTTAAAATTTACTATAAGCCAAGACAATATGTTAAGCTATATAAATGCAATTTATTTATATCTCAATTTGATTTTTTATCTTTAATATTTTTAGTTTGGCTCCTTGAAGCATTTGTTTTTTGCTTTTTAAATATTTTAAATCTATTGTAATGTCTTTTAAATTAAACTAAAGTTTACTAAAAGCCAACATGAAATAATGTCATAAAACAACACCGACAAGCTGCATCATGACAGCGGTTTAAGTGTGACGATAGGTTGCCGAAATGCAGGTAAATTGTTTTCCTGTTGTTTTTTGTGTTTTTTTTTTCTTTTAACGGGTGATGCGGAAGTTATGGGACAAAATAAAAACGTCAATAACTTATTTATAAATAAAAAAACAAACTACTATTATATTTATTTTAAATAAAGAATTTATCTTTTAATAAAAATATATTAGTTTTTATATGAAAAAACACCGCCATCTGCAATTGATCTCAATTTTGCTCTGAAGCCTTTCATACGCAACTGTAAAAAGTTTAAATCAATTACTTGTAGTTTTAGTTTAATGCGACCAATCAAAACTTGCTCTGTTGAAGCTTGCCAATCTCCCTCGTAAACCTTCTGTGCCAAATGTCCCCAAAAATTTTCAATTGGTCGTGCTTGAGGCACATTTGGGGGATTGGATTCTGTATCAACGTAATAGACATATTGGTCCATCCAATTTAGAGAATCTTTAGAATAATGAGAACTTGCTAAATCTGGCCAAAATAAATAGTTAAAGTCTCCATGATACTTGTGAATAAATGGAAGAAGTCGTTTTTCTAAACATTCATTAATATAGATTGATGAATTGATTGCTACAGTCTTGGAAGTGCGAAACAATGGCTCGGACATACCACGGTCAGATATGGCTATTCACATTAATAATTTTTTTGGAAATTTCTCTTTTCCTACAAAACGAACACTTTCTAGGCATGTTTTTTTGTTGTTTGTGTAGTATCCAGAATTTCCAGGCACGTTGTCCCCTGCAAAACAAAAGTATTTTTTGTCATCAATGACCAGAAGCGATTTTGTGTTATAGAGTTGGTTAACTAGTTTCCTGCTTCTTTTCTTTGCCTTTATTTGTTGTTCTATAGTGCATTTTGGAGTCTTTTCACGTTTTCTATATTTAGTATTCATTTTTTTTAACTGACGACCAATTATCGATTGATTTACACCGAATTTAATACCTATTTTTCTCTGACTGACCCCTTTCAGATTGTTGACAAGTCTCATTAATTCGGCTTTCTTTTCTCTAGTCCAGGATGTCGGACGACCAGGGTGCTTTCTATCAAAAAAAGGATTGAACAGTTTTAAGTCTTTTAAGGTTATCATATATTCTACTTCGAGCAAATCCTTCCTTTTCAAAATGATTTACGATTTTTTTTTTTTAAATTAGGTTTTTTTACAAAAAACATTTTTAGTCGCTTTCGAAAAGATTCTCATTCAGCTGCATTTAACCTCATTTTAAATAATTGTGTTTCAAATAATAAAGTTTATATTTTATAGAACTTTTATGCTTACGCATAAAACCACAAAAACTAATTATTATGCTCAAATAATGAAATTAGGATTTGTCCGATAACTTCCGCATCACCCGTTATGTCTACTTATCTGTTACAATTTTTATTTTAGGTTTGTCATATGAAACATTAATGCAATATAAAAGATCAAAGTTTACATATTTTTTTTAATTTGTTATATACGTTTGATTGTGAATAAACTTTTTTTTGTTTGAAAAGTATTTGTATTCAATTGCTTAGTTATTTATAATAAATTTATTTAGTTGTGTGCATTTATCGTTTTAAAGACAATTTCCTTGATACATGTTTCTTTTCCTAAAGAAACATGTATCAAGGGGATACCAAAAAATTAATAACTCATGTATAATGTACATTCACTTTATATTAACCTTATTAATTAAAGTTCATGTCATAAAAAATATAACAAAAATTTAGCTTTACTTTTTCATCAATTTAAAGCATGATGAAGTGTTATTATTTTGTGTCAGTAACTAAAAACGTATTGTGTTCAACTTAGTAATGTCGAGGAAAATAGTTCTGGCTTACACTGATATCACCTGTCAGTTGTAAATTACTCAAATAACGTTAAATAATTTGTAAATTATTTTACCTCCACGTACTTTTTATTTTAATTTTACAGATGGTTTAATTTTTTAATTTGAAGGCGTTTTTTTAAAAGGGTATTAGTTAAGGTTTTGCAACTTTAAATTGTGGAAAACAGCCACTATAAATTAAGTAACAGACCCACCATAACCCGTATTACGGGTTGCTTTCTGATAGTTTAAATAAAATGTTTATTTTGCTGATTAGTTTTTTAAATTACTTTGTTTAGAATTGAAATGAAACATTTTTTTTGCCTTTTAATGCTTTTAATTTAATAATTTTATAATTAAATAAAATTTTGCCGTTTTTAGTTTATATGAAATAGCAAACAAAATTTGGTTTTAAAATTCTGAGGTCGGCAAAAAAATGCCAACCTCAGACCCTGTTAGGTCAACAGTTAGGTTTTGCAGTCTTGATTTGTTAAGTCACATGCAACTAATGTCAAGAGATTTTTTTAACTCAACCCTCAGAATTAGGGTCGGCATTTGGCAATGCCGACCCTAATTCTGAGGGTTGACTACCATACATTATTTTCACATTGTGAATTTTCATTAAAACTATACATTACCCTGCTCATATTTCAAAAATTGATCTAGCAAATTTCCTATGTCACTGGCTTCAATTCCTAAAATTAGAATTTAGTTGAAATGAATTTAAAAAACATACTACATAAAAAAAACATTTGAAAACATTTTAAATTTTAAATAGATTTTTATAAATATATCTATTATTGTTAACGTAAAAAGCAATGAATAATTGAATTTTTTTCACAAACCTGAAATTGAATTTGAAATTGGAAGAAGACATTCTCCTTGAATCATTTCTTGATAATCTGAAATCTACAAGCAAAAATAGTATAGTTTTAATTTTGCAGCAGTCAAAAAACAGTAACAAAAACTTAAAGTAAACAATAATAATGGTACATTTTATACCAAGTGGAGTTGAGATGGTTCATTTCAGTAGCAAAAACATGTTTTGTTCATAATTTAAAACTAAATTTTTTACAAAACTTTTTAGTTTTTTATAATATGCAACCTTAGATTTACTTTTGCAAAAAATTGACAAATGTTTAATGTCACATTTTATCAATAATTGCTACCTAAAAACTTTAAAAAAATTATTTACAAATCTACAAAGTGTTGATTTTTGAAGAATTATTATACAAAATAAGCAATTTAAGAAATGAGAAGATATTTTTTTTTAGTTATATGGTAGGCTTGCTAATTTTTAAAAAATTATTGATAAGATATAATTCAGTAAGCAGTTATAGAGTCCTTAAAATGTCTGCAGCTACAACTTAAAATTTTTTACTTCAAAACCACCTAAACCTAGGTTTTTAACAAAAAATTATGAAAATGATTTAGATAAATATAAAGAATAGCAAGGTATATGAAAAAAATGCATGGCATATTGGCAGAACCATTAAAAAAAGGGAAAATCTATTGGTGAAAAAATAAAAAAAATCAAGCTCATAACTTCTCCTAATCAGATGAATACTTTCGAATGTGACCAGGAAAGAAACAGTATCTTTTGATCCAAGTTGATGTAAAAGACAACTTTTTCAAAAGTCTCTTATTAATATGAAAGAACTATACCTAGAGTTCATTAAAATTTGGTGTCAAAATTAGCTTTTTTAAGTTTTGTAAACTTAAACCAAAGTTATGTATTATTCTTGAAAGTGTTTGTGAGTACCACCAGAATGCAAAACTTTTAGCATTAAAAATACAAGATCTTTCATACTATAAAGATCTCTTGACATTAGTTGCATGTGAATTAACAAATCAAGACAGCAGAACTTTGATAATTGTGTTTCTTACTTATCTTACTAAGATAAAGATGATGAAGAGATAAAAGAGGTAAAAGGGTTTCAGATCATCTACAACACAAAACAAACTCAGTTGATTCTTTAATTCATGAAGCATTAAAAACATTAAAAAGAGAAAAAAAAATTACTTCAAGCATTACATATATTTCAGGGATGGGGTAGAAACTCACATATTATTTCTCAAGTTAACTACAATGTGACTCCAACCATTAATTAGTTTATCTCTAGAAAAAAATTCTTTCATAACCTGGAAAATAGAAATCATAATTATTTTTAAGCTAACTCAAAGAAATTCAAGTTTCAGTTGAATAAACCATATTTAATATGTTTTAAAAAGGTATACATTTTCTTTGAAAAAATAATCACTTTTTTTAAAAAAAAATAAGTTTTTATTGACTATTGTTTTAACTATGACTATAAATTGAACTTTTATAAAAAATATTGTTCTTTTAAAGGGTACCAGTGTACCCACCTGTTCGTTTGAAAAGTACCTGGGCAAGCATTTTCACAATTTTTGACAGCCTCATTAATAATACAAAAATTATAAAAAATGTTATTAAAAACATACCTAAAATATGTTATTAAAAACAAGATCATGAGGTAACTGTAGAATGGCATTTTTTTGATTCTATAAATTCACCCAAGAAAATGATGTGTAAACAAAAACAATTTAAATGATGCAATTTATTACATTGCATAAAAAAAATAAGAACATTACATGGCTAGCAGGGATCCTGATAATGCCAACCTAGCTGACTCAAGAATACCACTTATACATAGCGTACATATCAAGGTACTGTGATGAAAATTTTAAAATCTTTTAATTTTGTTTGCCAGAAAAATAAGTTAATTTGAATTTTCAAATTAAGTGAAATTTTGACTTAATAGTACAACAATAAAAACACCTGTAAAATGAGAACCACTTTATATAATATGATAAAATTTCAGTTGGATTGGTCAACTGGTTAAAAATTTATGGCAGGTTTTATTTATGTTTGCGGATTACTGTATTTGGTCATTATTTTTAAAATAATGGTTACATGAGTGTTCTACTATGTCATACCAAGAATTTTTGTTATAATTGTTTTATTGCTACAACTATCATTTTCATTTTATAGACCAAAATATTGATTTATTATTTAAAGTGTGGCTTAACTTGGCTTATGCATTACATACAAATATCAACATTTTTTAAGGTATTTAAACCTTAGAAAATGTTGTCAAAATGCATGAAAATGTTAAAAAAAGGTTGAAAAGCTTTTATAAAGATAGTTACATAAAAAGATATAAAACTTTAGACAAGATAACTAAACTAATTGACAAATAAAAAGTTTGGAGGGCCAGTCTGAGGAAAATCTTGAAAGAGAGAAGAGTCCTTTGAACAGCAAGATGAGTCATTTTGTCATTAATTAATATTAAGTAATATAAAGTCATTAATTTGTGAAACGTCAAGTGTCATTAATTTAAATTATTTCCTTAAAAGGAATAAATTATGTAAGAATTATTTCCTTGTATTTTAAGTAAGGGTGGAATGCAAGAAGCGAACTTGAGTCAAGTTCAACTTAAACTTTACATTGTAACCAATAGCGGCAGAGTATTTTTTGAGGGGAAAACCCATACTCTGCCGCTATTGGTTACAATGTAAAGTTCAAGTCGAACTTGACTCAAGTTCACTTCTTGCATTCCACCCTAAATGTCTCCTTGATTTTAATCATTTGAAATTAATAATATTTGTAGATATGTTAATGGATTGTTATCCAATATAAATTCAGGTTGTATTTTGTAAAAGGGATAGCCTGATTTAGTAAAGTTGGATTTAGTGAATTGCCATAATGCTAAATCAAGCTAAGGTTCACAATAAAAATTGAAAATTTGTGTGCTTGCTCTGCCTGAAAAAATGACACCTTACTGCTTTCTAAACAGATCGAATATGTCAACTGTACAAGATAAAGATCAATATCAGTGATTTTCAGGTACCAAAAGGACTCTGCGAATCGTGTAGAACAATTTTGCGCAGGAAACAAGAGGGTAAAGAAGTTTTACTCCCTCCTTTGTTTAATTTCAATTAAATACAAGTGAGGCTTGAAACAAGAGGCACGATGTGTTGTTACCTAATCTACCAAATTGGTCGTTCAAAGTTGCAAGAAAAACATCCTCTTGAAGAGCAAATCATCAATGAAAAAGAACCAAATGTATGTTGCAGCACATGCCTCTGCCCTTTAGGAAAAAGTTTGCCCCGACAATGCTCTCAAATAAAATTCAGGGAAAACCTTCAGCCTTTAGCAGCAAAAGATGCTAGAGCAGCCAAACAAATTGCATTTCGAATTATTTCCAATAAAGAATTATCCTCTGAAGGAACAAGTTTCTAATCACTTTAAAAAAGAATAATTTGAAAGTTTTAAACTTTCTGAAAAAAGATTAATATAAAGATAAAATATTTATGTCTTGGTTTCAGGCAAAGTAGAGCCCAGCCACTATCAAGTAATCTAAAATTAACCACTCTAGCTCTTGATAATATACAACTAAATACAGGACTATCAAACAACAGATTAAAGAAACTGGTAACCAAACTAACAGAATTGTAAACCAAACATCAAGTAGCAAGATAGTAGAGCCAAATTTTTAAAAGAATTTCTTAAGAGCAGGTCAACACTGAATTTTTCAAAACTTAAACCTATGCAAGCAACTACTTTAGGTTGAGAGTTAACAAGACTGCAAGCAACCACTATTTAGGTTGAGAGTTAACATTAAGCAAAGAAGAAAGTTAAAAAGCAAGAAAACATCTGACAGAAAAAGCTACGCAAAATTATATTCATAGAAAAAGTTAAATAGAGGACTAAGCAATATTTATAAATGGGCAGCCTTCGGAATTAGAAAAAATGAGGTTTTTTTGCCGGCAAATGAGGTCAGCAATTTGCCATCCTTAATCTTTTAGAGTTCAGTATCAGGTCAGCAAAAAAAATTTGGTACAAAACTTTTACCATAAAACATAGAAACAAGGTCGGCAATTTTTTGCCGACGTCAAATATGTCTAGGTTGGCATTGCCAAATGCCCACCCTAATTCTGAGGGCTGAATGGGAGAACTTAAATCTATGTAAATGTATAATTGTGTTATATATATATATATATATATATATATATATATATATATATATATATATATATATATATATATATATATATATATATATATATATATATATATATATATATATATATATACATTTTTGCATTTTAGTTTTTAACTATTTTATTTAATCTAAATTTTTAAAACTGTTTTCTAATCACAAAACAATTTTATTAACTTAAGGATGCTTTTGTTTATAAATAATAATTATTTAAACATCTTATTTTTATAATTATGAACTTTCTATCATAATTAATCATAAAAACAGGGAAGGGGAGAAAATGTCTAGTAACATCGATCTACTCTTAGTGGACTAATAAAATAACAAAAAGCTTTATGTTAACATTAAAACAGCTTTGACACTTTTTTCAATTTTATATTTTAATTTTTTAATCTATCTATATATAGGTTCAAATTAAGTCACATAAACATTAACCTATTTTGAGTCATTTGCTGTTAGTAAAATAAACACTAAACTATTAGGTACTAAAATTTTACTTTTTTTAAAATATTATAAATAGTCTGACCTCTTCTAATTGCTCAGTTAATGATGCACTAAAAACATCAGAATTAACAATATTGCAGAAACTATCTGAAGAATTTTCCATGATGTGGGTATAAGTCTCTTTGATAATATCAGATTCATCTTTAATTTTAGCATAATTATTTGATGGCAGAGCCATAGGATTTTCACACATTTCTTCAACTAATTTCAACTTTTATAAAAACTTTCAAACACTTTCACTGCTGACAGTGGTACAAAAAAACAATATCAAGTAAGCACATTGAATGAATAAACGTTTAAATTACTTCAACTTTAACGATTACAATGTATCCAGTGGCTTAATAACCATCAAATCTCAATATAAACTATCTGCACAATACATGTAAACAAAACTAAAAATTTTCATAATATACTCTTCTCTTAACAATAGATAATATTTATATGGCTTTTATAAACATTATTTTACAACAGCTTGAGGGTCTTTCAATTACGTATTCTACCTGATAAAGATATAAAAATTGTAAAATTAAGAAAACCTCTATTTAAATTATACGCATTTATCTGACAAATTAAATTCATAACTTTATTAGTCATATAAGATTCAAACTATGTTTAACTAAAGTCATGTGGCACGCGTTATCGGCAACCATGTTTTGTACACTAATACAATATACTTTAAATGCGGGGGAGAGTGTTACCTAAAAAATATCAACAAATAAAGTTGTAAGTATCGCAACTAGACGTTTCAAACACTTGTTTAAAGTCAAAGACCCATGTCTACTATTTTTAAATGTAACAGCCCCGTAGCAAGCTTTTTTTGTTGTTTGAGAAAAGTAGCTTATAGACACAGAGTACAATCCAAACACTTATAAGTTTATTTTTATGTCAAATAAGGAACATTTGTAAAAATTACACAGGTCAACAAAAAAAAAATTTTTTTCTGGTGCCGAGCGAACAATTTGTTTTTTGTATAGCATTTCTCATTTTGATTTCAAATATGTAACTCTTTTTTTACCATCAGGTCAAGTTGTAAAGATATTTAGGTTCAAATCTTAAGTATTTAAGGTAAAGTCCCTAATATTGTCGAAAAAAAAGTTATTCAAAAGTATGTCAACCTGGGTCTCAAAAGTAGCGTATTTTCATAGAGATTTTAGAAAACATAAATATTTTTCCTTAAAATTTATTGACAAAAAAATTATGTGAAAAAATGCTAAAGACTCTTAAAAAAAAGTCAACAGAATGTTATTCACCAAAAATACACAAAATACTTATTTTTATTACAAATGAATAACATTTTTAAAATCTCTATGAAAATACGCTTCTTTTGAGACCCAGGTTGACATACTTTTGAATAACTTTTTTTTCGACAATATTAGTGACTTTACCTTAAATACTTAAGATTTGAACCTAAATATCTTTACAACTTGACCTGATGGTAAAAAAAGAGTTGCATATTTGAAATCAAAATGAGAAATGCTATACAAAAAACAAATTGTTTGCTCGGCACCAGAAAAAAAAAAATTTTTTGTTGACCTGTGTTATTTATTATTGTTCAGTCGTCCCCTTTATTTGTTCTCAGGCTCCGGCATCTGAGTTTTTTACAAATGTTCCTTATTTGACATAAACATAAACTTATAAATGTTTGGAGTGTGCTCCATGTGCTTACAAACATGGAGCACACTCCACACATTTCTCAAACAACAAAAAAAGCTTGCTACGGGCCTGTTACTTTGAAAAATAGCAGACATGGGACTTTGATTTTAAACAAGTATTTAAAACGGGACGACTGAATAAGCGCAAATTTCATAAGTGCGAACTGCCATAAGTGCAAATGGTGCAACCGCAAACTGGCATAAGTGCGAATTGGCATAAGTGCGAATTGGCATAAGTGCGAACCGGCATATGTGCGAAACAGTTACAAAAATTGGCACAAGTTCGAACTGGCATAATTGCGAATTGGCATAAGTGTACCGAATAAATTTGCAAACATTGGCATAAATGCAAACTGGCATAAGTGTGAATTGGCATAAGTGCGAGATACTAATTTGCACTTATGCCAATATTTGCAAATTTATTCGGCGCACTTATGCCAATTTGCAGTTATGTTAGTTTGCACTTCTACCAGTTTTTGCAACTGCTTCGCACTTATGTCATTTCGCACTTATGCCAATTCACATTTATGCCAATGTTTGCAAATTTGTTCGGTGCGCTTATGCCAGTTCGCGCTTATGCCAATTCGCACATATGTCAATGTTTGCAAAATCTTTTGGCGCACTTATGCCAATTCGCACATATGCCAGTACGCGCTTATGCCAGTTTTTGCAACGCTTCGCACTTATGGCAGTTTGCACATATGCCAATTCGCGCTTATTTAGCCTCCCGAAATAAAGCCCTAAACCGCCCCCCCCCCCTCCTTAACGTGAGAGCAACGAGTTTATAAAATATTTTTTTCACTATTTATAACTAAATCTATATTCATCGACAAGTATTAAATTTCATACAATAATCTCTTAATGTTCAAAAATCATGACAATATAAGTTTAAACCCCCTCAATGTAAGCTTTGCTGGGTCATACAATCAAAGACTTAGAGATTATTGCTTGAAATTTGAAATTTGTCGATTAATATAAATTTAGCTACAAAAAGTAAAAAAGAAAAAAAATTATAATCTCGTTGCTCTTACGTTAAGGGCAGGGGGTTTAGGGCTTTATTTGTTCCCAGGCTCCGTTCATCTGAATTTTTTTTTTGAAATGTTCTTTATTTGACATAAACATAAACTTATAAATGATTGGAGCGTGCTCCATGTCTGAAAGTTACCTATATCAAGCATGAAAAAGCTTGCAACGGGCCTATGTAACCCTAAAGGGAATTTAAACTCTGATAATTAATACGCTGTTTTTCTTTTTAAAAATCTCGATAAAATGTGTAACCCTAAATAGATGTTTATATCGATATTTTTTTTAACAAAAGCTTGTACTCTTTTTTATATCGATCTCTTCAAATTTATCATAAAACGATTAGTACATTGTGTGCCGAAGAGACCACTAGGTTTTATGTCGTGTCGATCAAACGAAATCTTTTTTATTTAAGAGTATTTGTCTTATAACAATAGAAAAGAGCTTTTTTAAAATCCTAACAAAGTGCAATGAGTCATAAATGAAGCTTAAGGGTAAAATTGAGGTTGTCTCAGCCCGTTCAAACATTTTAGATTCATACTACAAAAAAAAATCTCAAGAGTATTTGTTCTATGAGAATAGAAAAGAGCGTTTATAAAATCAAAAAAAAATGCCATGAGTCACAAATGGGGCAAAGGGTAGAATTAAGGAGGTCTAAGTCTATTTAAGCATTTAAGCTGCCCTTTACAAATTATATAAAGAATATATAAAAATCTGACTTTTTTTACATTGCAGATTGTTTTAGTTCAAATTCTGATTTATCATGTGAAATAGAACAATTCTATGTAATGATCTATGTTAACAACAAGATTTTTAAATAGGGGCCGTGATAAGAGAAAAATAAGAGATCTTGATTTACTTGATCGATATTAGGAAATAGGAGAACGCGGGATCTCGTAAAAGATCGAAAGGTCTTGTCATCGAGAACCACTAAAAAAATTAGGTGTTAAAATTTTTTATAATAACATTGACAAAACAAATAAAGAAATTTACAATGAAGAATAAGAAATGAAAGAACTCACGATTTCAAGCTATTTACACTTGTCGATAAAAATAATTTACAATTCTCCAGAAAACAGACGTCTGTTTATTACTGCTCGAAACCATTGTAAAAAGGTTTTGTCTAACACCAAAGCCCGCTATTCTCAGGTCACTTAATTTCTCATCTTGAATCTAATAACTTACTTTCTGACCATCAATATGGATTTTGATCTTCTAGTTCTACAGCTGATTTGCTAACAGTAACAACAGATAGGTTTTATCGTGCATTAGATAAAGATCTTAAAGAGCTTAAGGCCATCGTTCTTGACATTTCAAAAGCTTTTAAGAAAGTTTGGCATGCTGGTCTTCTCCATAAGCTTTCTTCTTATAGTGTATCTGGCAACACCTTTAAGATTATTGAATCCTTCCTTTCCAATCGTAGCATAAAAGTTGTCCTCGATGGACAGCTCTCTTCTTCTTATTCTGTAACTTTAGGGGTTCCTCAAGGTTCAATCAATGGCTCTATACTCTTTTTAATTTACATTAACGATCTTCCAGATATTCTCACATCAAAACTGGCATTGTTTGCTGATGATACTACCATTTACTCTTGTCGTGATAAGAAACCAACTCTCTCTGGTTGCTTGGAGAGGGGGCTTTTGAGCTTGAAAAGGATCTCACTTCTGCAACAGCACGGGGCTCACAGCTCACAATTTCAATACAGATAAAACTCAATTTTTTTCCGCCAATCGTTATCGCAACAATTTAGATCTTCCTATATTTATGAATGCTGATGTACTCGATGAGTCATCTACTTTTCATCTTCTAGGATTAACTCTTACTTCCAATCTTTCTTGGAAACCATATATCAAATCAGTTGCAAAATTAGTATCTGCTAAGGTTGCATCTCTTTATCGAACTCGACACTTTGTAATTAGGATTTTACTCTCTATATAAATCTCAAACCTGGCCTTGTATGGAATACTGTTGCCATATCTGGGGCGGATCTTCTAATGATGTGCTTTCTCTTTTAGACAAGGTGCAAAAACTCATTGTAAACATAGTCGGACCTGCTCTTGCAGCCAACCTCCAACCATTATCACATCGTCGTAATGTTGTTTCTCTTTCTCTTTTCTACAAATACTATAATGGGCACTGCTCTTAAAAAGCTATCGTCTCTTGTGCCATCTACTAAAATTCATTCTCGTGTTACTCGTCATTCAATTAAATCTTATTCTTTTTCTGTGACTGTTCCTAAGTACTCCAAAAACTTGCTTGCAGCCTTGTTGGAAGCGAAGATGTTTAAAAAAAAAAAAAAGTTTTCGTATAAAAAAAATACAACTATCTCAGTAAAATAATATCAAATACCGTAAACCGTAAACTTTGGCCATTTTTAAAAAATTTTAATTGAACATCTGTAACTTTAAAACAGTTAAGTAAGGTTTAACTATTTTTGTTTTATTTGTAAATGTAATCTTTCTCGCTTAAATTTTGATCTGAAGTTTGTTGCAAATGCTCTTTGTGAAGTGAAAAAGAATGAAATTTACATCTTGGTAAAACACGATCAAAAACTGTAAAACAGAATGTTATCTGGCCGAAGATAAAATTCAGTTTCAACTCAGTTTTTCTTCTATTTTAAAGACAAGCGTTCAGATAAAGTTAAGCGAAAAGTTTTTGGCTCAAGTAACAACATTCCGGTTTTTTTTACAGGGTGGTCAAAGTTGCCCTGTAGGTTTATACTCTTTTGGGGTAACTTTGGCCAAGTAAATAATATTCATTTTAAAGTAGTCTGATCGTTATTTATCATAACTAAAATATTTTTTTGAAGTATGTTATCCAAATAATTTATTTTGAAAAACAGTTTTTAGCATGAATGTATTCTAGAATTTTTTAAAAAGTATATTTTCTTGTTAAACTATTTGTTGTTGTTTCTAAATCATAATTTTGTTAACTTTATAACAAAATTAAAACTTATAGATTCTTAGTTTTAAATTTAATTGCAATTTAATAAAATTATATAATAGTTTAATAAATTACTACATTGCAGTTTGCTTGTGTTGTTTATATTTACTTTTGTTTAAAGCATAATGCTTCATAAATATAACAAGCATAGTGTTGGAAAACGCGCATACAACACTTGTTCTAATAACATTCTTTTGAAAGAGTGTATGTGTGCAATTAATGAAGGTATGTCTATTCATCAAGCCTCAAAAAGGTTTAATGTACCAAAAAGCATTATACATAATAAAATGAAGTCAAAGCATAAAAAATGCATTGGTGCACCAACCATGTTTACTTATGATGAGGAGCAGTTATTTTCATCTAGAATCAAGGTTATGTGTGATTGGGGATTTCCATTAAATAAACTTGCTTTCAAAATGTTAGTAGCTGGTTATTTAAAATCGCAAAATCGTACTGTAAAAATATATAAAAACAATGTTCCTGGTGATGACTGGGTCTCAAGTTTTATGAAACGTTAACAGTAAACCCATAGAATTGCATCAAATATTAAAAGAAAGCGTGCAGCTATAAACAAAGGACAATTAAAAATTTATTTTGACAATATTAGACTTGAGCTTGAAGGAATTCCACTTTGTAATACTTGAATTATGATGAAACAAATTTGTGTGATGACCCTGGAAATAAAAAAGTTGTTATGAAACGTGGAACTAAGTACCCTGAGAGAATAATGAATAGCAGTAGGGCTTGTTTCTCTGTAACGTTTGTGGAAATGGTGTTGGAGAAATTCTTCCACCATACACAGTTTTTAAAAGCACACATTTATACAATTTATGGATAAAACATGGTCCAAAAAATTCTCACTTTAATAGAACCCAATCTGGCTGGTTTGATGAGGATTGGATTTTTCGAACATTATTGCCATGCGTTAAGAAACAATTTGGGAAAAAAGTATTAATAGGTGACAATCTCTCTTCCTATTTAATTCATAAAGTTATTCATTCTTGTGAAAAACATAATCTTAGATTCATATGCCTTCTGCCCAATTCAACCCATTTGTTTCAACCTCTTGATGTTGCATTCTTTGCACCATTAAAAAAAGCATGGAGAAGTATACTGCTGGATTGGAAACTTACTTCTCATGGTAAAAAATTTGCAATGTTACCAAAAGAAGATTTCTCTAAGTTGCTGAATGATTTAATGACATCCATTAATAATTGTTCGAGAAAAAATTTTATAAGTGGATTTAGAGCTTGTAGTTTGGTGCCATTTAATCCTTATGCTGTGTATATCAAATTAACAAGTGAAAACGTCTTGAATCCTCATAAAGCTTTAGACCAGAGCCTTTTAGACATATTTTTTTATATTTTATTTTTTTATTTTTTAATTTTTAGGTGCCCTAAGAAGTCCTAACGGTCTTGTCACAGGGCACCGCGGAAGTGCATTCAACCAGGAAGTTCACGCCTCCTTCCTTACCGCGACGCGAAAATATTAAATGAGAAAAAAATGAAGGTGGTGATAAGAAAGATGTTACACAAAGTAAAAATAAGAATAAAAAAAATATATCCACAAAAAACTTAAAATTGAACCAGGAAAATCTATTTCTGTAGAATACGATAGTGAAACAGAAACAGCATCTGAAGGTGAATCAGTCTCTAATGAATTTAAAGAGTTTATGTTACAAACTGCTTGTTTATTCTTTAGTACTATCTTATTTTATCTATCTGACATTTAATAAAAAAATTAGTAAGATTTTTTAATCGTTGGGTTAAAAAATAATTTAAAAAAATCAAATTATTTTAGCTAATATGTTTCTTTAATACTGTTTATACTTATTTATATTGTCCCTTTTTTAATTTCTTGACATATTTTAGGTACCCTTTTTAAAATAAATGCTAACTGTAAGTTTAAATTACACCAAATGTGGTTAATAACACTTAATTTAGATCCGGTGCTAAAAAAAAGTAATGCACAACTTTGAGCATCAAAATAGTTTTGGGAAAAAGTTTCTTTTTTTTATCAAAATTGGCACAAAGTTACCCCGGTTTACGATACTTTTTAAGTAAAAAGTGTTACATATTTTTTTTTCTGAATAGGATACAGCTTAAAATAAAATAAAAAAAGCTTTTTAACAAAAGGAAAAGTTGAAAAATAAAAAAGAATATTTTCAAAACTAGTGGATTGGCACTGGTGTATTTATTAGCATTTAATATAAAGCGGGTTGCTTGTTTTTGTTTTTTTAAGATACACGTTAGTCTTGTCGGATAAGTGCTTGCTCGTGCAATGTTACAACTAACTATATAGCTATGAATAAATGAAAAGTAAATAGACTTTAAACAATTATTATCCAACATATATCTAGTTTTATTCATAATTCCAATAATTTTTGAAATTTTATTTTCTATTAGATAAATATGCTTTTTCCAACTTATTTGCTCACCGATTAAAACACCTAAGAATTTAATACAGAATGTCCGTTGCAACTTGGTTTTTCTATTGAAATATCTGGGAGTTTTAAGCGAATGATGTCTGATTTAGAAGATTTAAAAAAAGAGAGTATATTTGCTTTTAGTTGTGTTTAGAGAGAGTTAGTTGACTTTAAACCATTCATTGGGGTTTTCAAGTTCACGATTCATAGTGGCAAAGATTGTCCTAATATTAGAGTAAATATAAAACTTGAGTGTCGTCAGCAAAAAGATTGAAGTTAAGTATACTAGATGATGAGTAAATATCGTTGATATAAATAGAAAACAATAAAGACCCTAGAGTAGATTTCTGAGGAACTCCGCACTCAACGCCGTTAATGCATGTTCTGGAAAATACATGAATTTTGCGTTTTTATAAAAAGGTTATGTTTCACTGCATTTTTTTAGCCCAAATAATTTTTTTTGACTTTTTTTTTTTCCTCGAGCGCTTTAATTTGTCTAAATTCAAACAAAGTTAACTTTTTTTTAAATTACTAAAGTTTAGATATAAAATTTTGCTTTATAGTTGATGAACCATATTTTGGTATAAAATGGTGCTGCTCTCAATGAAGATAAAACATCAAATTGAGAAAACAACTTTTTCAAACAAGTTTTTAGTTATATGTTTAATTTCTAACCAGTCATATGTCTGCAAACATATTAAAGGTCGAAAAAAATTAGTTATTTCAAGTTTAATATCTATTTTTTTCCATTTTATATGAAAGTTTTTATTAATTTGAGTGTGAATAACACACCCCAGTAAACACACAAACGTCTACTAAACGTCAAAACAACGTTTCAACAAAACGTTCAGATTTGGTCAATTATCCGTTTAGAATGAAATCCAGATTAGCGTTTAGAACAAACCTCCATAAAACGTCTATATTCAAACGTATTTTAGACGTCTATTATAGGATTATTATACGTATATAAAGCGTTTAAATTTTGCCTAATTTACATTTAAATCTAGTCTAATTAACGTATATAAAGCGTTTAGATTTAGTCTAAGTAAACGTATATTAAACTTGTCTATTATGTATATATATTTCTTTGATTTAGTTAACGTAAGTTTAATTTATTTAAGTTTTAAAACTAATATCAGTTAAAATTACGTTGTAACTTTTTAACTTTATATAAGTCATAAGAGCTATATAGGTTGTGAAATTTATAAATAGGATATAGTTGTAAAAGTAATGAAATTAATAAATAAGATATAGTTATTATGGTCCTGGTCTTATTTTTTATGTTTTTTATAACTATTATAATATGTTCATAAACTTATATAATATACTACTATACTATACTTTTATTTTATAAAGCTATTTATAAAGTTATAAACTTATATAAAACATTTTCATATAGTGGGGATTAAGGAGATAAATGTTTGTACACTATGCTTGTTTATGTTTTGATAATTAAAAAAATTAAATGATCAAGCTTTTGGCAGTGAAAATGTCATATTAAAAAATTTCTATCAAATATTTTTTAAATATAATCTCAACAGAAAATAAAAGTTTATATCAAGATTAAGTCAAAGATTACTTATAAAATTAATAAGCTCATAAACAATGTTTTGGATCACTGGTTTTTGCATTATCAAAAATCTTCCTAGAATACCGTCTATTACTTGTTTATCATCAACCTGTTTGTGCAACATCATTTTCTACATTTTTATCCTGATCGTCTGATTTCGCAACCTGATTTGTGACCGCAAAAACAAGGGTGAAATAGTTAGCATTAATTTTAATTTTAATAAGAATAATTTAAATGTACATTCATAAATCAAAATTGGATTTACACATAACAACTTTACTTATATAATATTTTCTGAATGGAAGTTTCCAAAATTTCCTGTACCATCCATGTTAATTTTTGACAAAAATAAACATGGAAAATTTCGTAACGTCGCGCCATTTATACGTAGTGGCTTTTACCAGCTCTGTTCTACCAATTTTTTTTAGCAAATGTAACTAAATTAGGCTAAAATGCATCTAAAATAAAAAAGTAAAAAAAAATTATTTTTTAAACCTCTTCATAAATGCAAAAATGAATACCTACTGCTACAATATCATACTATCGCTTTCAAAATGAATTTAAACTGTTTGTAAAACTTACAAATAAAGTTCTTGCAGCAGGACTTTCATAACGAAAGACCAGCAACTCATATTTTTTAACTGTGTCAATGTTGCAATCAATAATTTCTAAAACATCTGAGTCCATTAAGTTATTGGCATTTAGGAAGGTAGATTGTGGCGAAAAGAGATTTTTACATTTTTAGCTCCCGACACTCATTTGTTATTTATTATTCAGTCGTTTTTCTTTCAGTTGTTGTAAGGAAGCGAATCTTCTAAATGCATCTAAATTAATTATTAAGCCAATAAAAATTAATTTTTTAATAATTTTTTTTTAATTTCGTTTTAATTATGCCTATTTAAACTGCCTGACTTAAGCTGTTATGTGAGTCTTTTGACCGATTGCTATATTACTATATTATAATACAATAAACGTTTATTAAACGTCGATCAAACGTTTAGAATAACAACTTATATTAGTCAATATAGTAAACGTTTGATTGACGTTTAATAAACGTATAAATTAAAAGATTTAAAGCGTAGATTTTAAATCTTAAATGTTTACGTTTAATTAAGGTCGATAAAAGGTTTACAATATTGACTAATGTAAGTCGATATTCTAAACGATAGATCGACGTTTAGTAAACGTATACATAAAAAAGTTTAAAATATACATTTCAAATCAAGCGTCAATTTTTAGTCAATAATAGGTCGCTAAACGTTTTATCTATTTTTCGACCAATTTCAATGAAATATTGACCAATTCTGAACCAATCTTTGTTTACTGGGACAAATTGACATACGACCAGTTAGACTTTTAAAGTTAAGCCTCTTAATGTTCATTTAAAAGTCTAAGCTCAAAATTTAAACCTTACTGTAATATGAACCACCCCTATTTTATAATGCCATAAAACTATTTTACTAAAATTCCGGTCTTCAAATTACCATAGATTAATGTAAACATGGTAAAATAGCGGGCAGAATATAAATTTACATTTACCAAATTTACATTTACCAAATTTAAAATACAAGTAAACAACAGATTTATAATGAAACTTAATTTTTTGTTATGTCAGAGCTGTCTATTGCTGATCCTTTAACTTGCGGTTTCTCTAAAGTTGCAGTATATATAGCTTTAACTGAAAAACATAAAATCAAACATTTAGTAAATGAAAATTATAAAGTTTTTAGATCAAGAGTGCTAAATCATCAATACAAAATTTATATTGAAAAAAATCCTACATTTCACTTTGATTATGAACAAAAAAAAAAAAAAAGGCCCGGTTATTGTTAACCATTTAAAAAACTTAGGGAACACCAGGTCAAAATTGTCTTTAAAAGATATTTTGCTTACCTTTTCCAAAGAAAGATTTAATAATTTAGGAAGCTCAAAAATGCTTCATAGCCTTTTTAAATGTCAAGGATGCATAGCTAACAAAAGATTAAAATTAGTGTTAGAAAAATTTTCTGTCAAATGTAAAAGGTTCAAATATAAAGCAGAAAAAAGAGGAATGTATAGGCAGAAAAAACTTTCAATCGCAACTCATAAAGCACTGAACAAACTAGATCAGGATTTTAATGAAACATTTTCCACCACATTCACAAAGGCTATGAAGATCAATATACCTAATCCACAAAATGAAAAAAAGAAACACAGATATGATGCAAATAAAATAAAAAATGATATTGAAAATCAATGGAAAGAAACCTCAAAAGATAGATATTTATATACGAAAGCTCAGCAGATAAGTATTCATAAACACCTGAGTATTTAGATCTATACATACTAAATATTGTTTGTACATACTGTATATACTACACAAGTGTGTGTGTGCTTGCTGCGCCAGAGAAAGAGAGAGAAAGAGAGAGAAGGTACTCTCTCACTTTGTGTTACATACATATATAATATATGTATATAACACAAAGTATAATAAAAAATTAACTTTTTTAGGGCATTTTGTATTCCTGTATCATTAAGCAATAGAGATAAGCTCTGCCTAATCCATAGTTTTGAAACACAAAAAAATGAGAAAAAAAGAAGAATATTAGAACTATCAGCTATAAAAAATGTAAGTCGTGTACAAACAAATGAGTTGGTTAAAATAAGTATAACTTCAAAACAGATTTGAGTCAAGTCAATATTTATAATTACAATGCGTCATTATGTTAAATTTAGGACTGGTATAAGTCATTAGTTCATCCAGTGACCCCTGGGTTAAGTAGTATGTAGGGATTTTTCTACATAAACCAAATAAAAACCTAATAAAACCTAATAAATATTAAATTGAGGAAAATTTAACTCACACCATTATAGTTCTTACCAGCTCAAATGATCATTAGTTATAAATGATGTGTGCACTTTTTATAATTTGGACAATATACACATTAATTAAATGCTACAGATGGCCTTGGTATTATAATTTCAAGTTGTATATTTCAATATATATATATATATATATATATATATATATATATATATATATATATATATATATATATATATATATATATATATATATATATATATATATATATATATATGTATATATATGTATATATATATATACACATATATATATATATATACACATATATATATATACACATATATACATACATACATACATATATATATATATATATATATATATATATATATATATATATATATATATATATATATATGTATATATATATATATATATATATATATATATATATATATATATATATATAGATATATATATATATATATATATATATATATATATATATATATACATATTTATTCATACATACATACTTTAAAATTCTATTCACATCTAGAAGGAACCTACGAGGTGTGGAAACATTCACAGGGCTCGTTTAACAATCCATATGACAAATGTGTTCTAAGTACAGAGAAGTACTAGCCATTCCTTTTATAGTTATGTTATATACCTTCTAGCATATTACAGAGAAGTATTAAAGATTGAAAGGTGCATATAGTGAGGCTTATACAAAGTTTTTTTTTTTCTACTACTAATTTAGAGAGAGAAAAAAGCAAGACACCCTGTCGGTTCTGAGAAATATTCTTGGAAACAAGTTGAGTGTTTAAATGAAATTTCATCCTACTCTTATGGTTTTAAAATAAACTTTTCTGAACTTGCACGTAAATTTTGTGTGACAAACATAAAAGGTAATAGTTTTAAATGTCTGCGGTATAATATATTTACAAAAATAATAAACTAATAATAAATGTGTTATGCTAATAAATTAGTTTTACCATGTTAACAGTAATAATTACCAATAAAAAAACAAGAATTTTAAACAAAATAATTTTTAGGTATTACACCCGCAAACGGAGGCCAAGTACTGAAAAAACTTTTAGAATCTATGAACTGTGATCTAAAAAGACTAAATCTAAAAAGAAAAATGTCAGGTAATGCATACTTTGATGGCACTAATATTAATAATATACAGTATAGAAGAAAAAAACGGAGGTATTTATCATTAATAAGTTAAACTTTTTATAATAAAAAATAAAGCAGCAACTCAAAAAAAAAAAAAAAGACAATTAACATATAATTCAGAGGAAAAGATTGTACCCCAAAGATATAAAAAAGTATTTATATCATCTGAAAATCAAACAATTACAAAAAAAGAGGTTCATATTGAAGGCAGAAAAATTTCCCTTCTTTCTTAAAAACCAGGTTTTTCTTTAACACAACTAAATCTTTTACACTATGAAATTTTAAATAATGAACCAATGCATGATATTTCAAACCATATTAAAAATATATTTGATGAATTGCCATATTACGTAGAAAAAAAAGATAAAAAATTGTAGAAAATATAATTAAAAGCTCTTCCAATGGCATTGAAGCAAAAAATGCTGCCAACTATCGAAAAAGTTTATTAATAGTTACTAACTTGTTTCTGGAACATTACAAGGTTGGTCATATTGTTTTTAAATTTTTATTAACTCTGTGCGAAATACAAAACATCCTTTATATGCCAGAATAATCTAGATCAACACACAGTATTTTTCATTTAATAAATACCACATTTCTACATGCAATAATTATAAAAGAACATTTAGAAGCAAATTTAAAAAATAGCAAGCGAAAATTCTTTGGTGCATACTATCACTCAATCACATCCCATGCTCCACTACAGTATAGATTGTTTGCAGGTCGTACATCTAATGTGAAAAAAAAAAGAAGCATTGTTTCAAAATTTGAAACTGTCTACAAAAACATTTTCTGATCATCATTCAGATAATATTATTTTTAATGCAATAATCCGCAACCAAGCAAAAAAATATTTAAAGGAAGGAAAAAAGTTATGTGATGGTGTTTCTATACTTCATTACATAGTCTATTTAATGACACAAAAATATCATTTACTTGGATTGAAAAGAATAGCAATGAATATCAAAAACTTTTAGAAAAATCAGCTGACTATTTAGTAGAAGGCATTAATGTATGGTGGAAAGAAGTTGAAGATGGAGTAGTATTCTTTGATATAAACTACCCCAATAATTCGAAAAAAATGTTTTCCCATTTTCGTTTCTCTTCAATGCATCAACAGTCAGAGTACTTAGAAAAATGCTGGAAACTTTGTTTGGAAAACAAATACAAAATTCCTGCTTATAAAATCACAGTTAGTGCAAATGTGTTTTATTTAGACACACTTCAATACTTTCAAATTTTTAACACTGAAAATATATCTAGAAATATTATTATACCACTAGATATAATTTTGATTTAATAATATCAAAGTTTTTCAAATTAGTATTAAAAACAGTTATATAAATAATGCAATTATTCTTAATAACAACATCTAATGTTATTATTATTTTATTATTAAAGAACTTAAATATTATAAAAAATATGTTTATAATGTGTTTACAACATTATATTATGTAGTACACAACCATTGTATGTACAGTCAAGTACACAATCATTGTGCCATAATTTTAGCAGTATGCATACCATATTATGCACAATAACGTTATTATATATATATATATATATATATATATATATATATATATATATATATATATATATATATATATATATATATATATATATATATATATATATATATAACAACGTTATTATGCATAATGTGGTATGCATACTGCAAAAATTATGGCTCAATGATCGTGTACTTAACTTTACTTTCATTGGTTATGCACTACATAACGATTATGTGCATATATAATTATAATTACATAATTATATATATATATATATATATATATATATATATATATATATATATATATATATATATATATATATATATATATATATATATATATATACTACATATTAAATAGTTGTAACACTACATATTAAATAGTTATAACTACATATATAATATATGTAGTTATAACTACACATATAATATTTGTATGTATATATAGTATTTTTTTTATTTTTTTTTATTTATTTAAGTTTACAATGTTAGTCGTGTTACATAATTCATAAGCCGTAATACATAAACATAAGTCGTAATACAATTACGCAAAGAATACAATTCAGCGTACTAACAATATAAAGCTAGGTTTCCAAAAGAAGATCATAAGGATCTTATCATCGGAACCTTAAAAAGTAATATTTATAACGTATATATATAAAATAAAATATATACATATATATATATATATATACACACATACACATACATATATATGTAAAACATATATATATATACATATATACACACACACACACACACACACACACACACACACACACACACACACACACACACACACACACACACACACACACACACACATATATATATATACATATAAGATTTAACGTATTTACATTATGCAAAGATACAACACATTTTAATATATGATAAGCTCAAGATTTAACAAATACATTTTACATTTATTTTTAGTAGAATTTTAGAATGTTGTCCATAGAGAGAATTAATTTTTTTAACTGAATTTTAAAAACAGGAAGAGTAATAGAAGGATTAAAGTTTGGTAATACTATTTTATTCCAAAGATAGGGTGCACGATATGAAATACAAAATTGATTGAACTTAGTTCTACAAAAAGGTTCACTTAAAAAACTAAAATTTCTTAATGTGTATTTATTTATTGGTTTTAAAAAAAAAAGGTCGTTAAAAACAAATAAAGATAAATCGTTTTTCCATAAAAGTAAAACATAAGACATTAAATACGTTCAGTTTATAAACATCTAAAACCTTCATATAATCAAAAAAATAATTTGAATGTGAAAAGCGATCCGCATAATTAACTACGCGGATTGCATGTTTCTGACGGCGATAAAGATGTTGTAATTTACTTTTTTCCGTACTTCCCCAGGCGATAATTGCATAATTTATATAATTGTGTATAAATGAATAATAGAGTTGGGTTAGGTTTTTTTCGTTTGGATAATTTCGGGCTTTGTATAAAAAGCCAATGTTTTTAGAAATTTTTGTGCTTATATGATCAATATGTTTTCTCCAAGTAATATTCTCATCAAGATAAACACCTAAGAATTTTATAACGGTATCTCTTTTTATTATCGTTTCATCAATATAAACTTGAGGCATATTACTTAGTTAAAAACGTTTTTTTGCGCAGGAGTGTTTAATTTTTTTGATTAAAATTCGGTGATCGACCGTATCAAAAGCTTTTGATAGGTCACAGTGTCACGAAATGACTTTTAATTCGAACCTCTTGTCCCGAGAAAACCCTTTGGAGGTTTGAGAGTACACATGTGTAGAATAACACTAGAGTTGGTTTTGAAATCTTTCATCATCGTCCGAGAAAGAAAAATCAGTTTAAAGTTTTTAATTTTATTGCTCAGAATAAAAATTTTACAAAAAAATAATTTCTTTAAAAAAATCTTGTTCTCTATTATAATATATAAATTTCTTCAACATATAATGTGTTTGCAACTCTAAACAAAGCAAAACCAAAAAAAAATACATACAAACTATTCTTGAAAGACAAACAGTTTTCTACTTTCAGCTTTGAAATTCAAGCTGTGAAAAACATTAATGATTCTAGATACTTATACAAAATTATTCTACTCAATTGATTAAGAAGCAAGCCTTTATTAAACTCTTACATAGCATATGTAATTAATAACTCTAAATGTCTCTTCCACAAATAGAAATCAAAATAAATGTTTACTGTTATACTCGATCAAACAGTTTCGAAGATTCCTGGGATAATCCCGATGGATGGCTGGCCTCTTGAAACGTTGCCAATGAAGACTGAAGTTGTGGTGAAGTGACTCTGTGGCTTGCTCAGAAAAGATGCCCAGAGAGTGGTTGTGGCGATCAATAAACTGTGTCACATGGAAGAAAACAGCATGTGCTTTGGGGGTAACACTTGTGTTTGGAAGGTTGAGATAGGAAGCTTTAAACTCGTCAATAAGCTCACAGTAGTTCTGTTGGAGTGTATTCCCAAAGCAGGCATGAACAACAGCATCAAATTTTCTGAGGGCATCAATAAATGGAAATGCCAAAAAGCAAGCATGCTTCTCTGCAAGTTGTTGAAGTGAGTCAACATTTCTCAAAAGCTTTCTACACTCATTGCCAGCAAATTGTCCTCCATGAAAAGGTTGTTGTTGAATGTTGATCATCTTTGGCCATCTGCATTTTGCCAAACCTGACAGAGGTTCTTAAAGTGTTGGTTCACAACACCAATAAGAAGGTGAAGTTCCATAGGAGGAATAAAATCTAGGACAAGAGTATCATCAGAAAGTCTTATTATTGGCTGGTGAACAACATTTTGAAAGTCCCTTGCCTTTTTTGTTTGGGCACCGGCTGCTTGGAAGCCTTCAAAATCAGAACGAATGGAGTCAAATGTTCTAAGCTCACCACTGTGATGAAGATTCTTTGACTCAATGTCACACCAGGTGCAAGGGTGTGCACTAGAGTGAGATTGCAAGCCACAAATTATGTAAGCAAGCTTCATGTCGCATGACAACACAAAAGACATTCTCTCTAAACACAGTTTATCCAGGATTTGTTTGACATTGTCATAGTTTTCAGAGACATTTTCTGCAATGGCCACTAAAAGTTGACGCTTCACTCCTGAGTCTTTGAAATTTTTAAAGAGAGGTTTCTTTGATGGAGGAGAAGTATCTGGTGTTTCTAAGCTCATAATACCAAAAGAAACTTTCACGAACCCGCCTCCACCATCTATCCCCACCTTAATAAGCTGGTCTGACTGAGGGCCTCTGACTTCAGCAACAGTGTTTCTTAATGCCTCCATGTTATTGCAGTACACCAATAAATGTTTAGACTCTTGGCTAGTGCTTTTGGATGTATCAGTAATTTCTGAGGTGACAAAGAGGTCAGAAAGTTGCTTTCCAAGAGATTCAAACTTTTCTCTGAAATTTTTCTCCACAACACGATGTGGAACTACTTTGTTTAGAGTTAAAGCAAGCATATTCATTCCTCTATTTGAAAGATCAATCTGGTTTTGAACTTGTACTAGATGTTGTGCAGTCAAGGTGGGTGTAGATGAAGGAAATAATTCTCTTTGTCGCGATGGACCTGCAAAAAATCACAGAAAGTTACCATTGTATCATTTCCGAAATTCATAGTGTATATTTTATTGCTATGCCCTTTGACAAAAGTTTTTTTTGTTTAAAAAGTACAGTTTTTACCTGGAGTTACTGGAAAGGGTCTTCCTACTCCTTGATTGAGACGGACAGTGCCATGGGGGGAAGGAACTTTGTTGGCAATTACAGAAACAGCCACTCTTTCTGCTGCTTTTTTGTCCTTTTCTGCAACTTCGAGTAAGTTCTGTCGTAACATTGCTTTAGTACAGACATAAGGGATGCCTCTTCCTATCAATGAAAAGCATGCTGAACATCTTTTCTCAACAATTGGCTGTTCTATAAGCTGACTGGCAGTGTTTGTTGCTCCACTTATCTGAGGGCTTCTGAATTTTGCTTTTCCCACACTACAAATCAAGCAATCACATGCTGATTCTCTTGTTGCAGGACGGATCTTTATGTTTTAATAGTCTGGCAAGGAAGGAAGTTGGACATCTCTCCCTTCACCTTTTCTTCTGAGACTTACTCGACAGTTTTCACAGATTCCAATTGGTACTCTTTAGTCTTCAAAGTTGATTCTTTGGCCCAAAATTTCTTGACTGCGTTTAATCATAAAATCAGTCAGCTGCCTGTTAGCTTTGTTCATACAGAGAAAACAGACAGTTTTCCTGTTGTCTTCATGAGTTTTTGCTTGGTTAGGCATTTTGAAAAATGACGCACACCTTGTTCTTTTAAAACGGTTTCTAAACTGTTTGCAGGTTTTCCCCGGAATTTTTTAGTTAATTATTTTTTTGCTAAAATATTTTGTATGCACTATTTGTAAAACAAATAACCAAAATAGACAGTTTTTTTGAGAAAGAAAAAAAAACTCTTAGTTTATTGACTTTATTAAATAAGCATAAAATTAAAAACTTTAAACTGATTTTTCTTTGTCGGACGATGATGAAAGATTTCAAAACCAACTCTAGTGTAATTCTACACATGTGTACTCTCAAACCTCCAAAGGGTTTTCTCGGGACAAGAGGTTCGAATTAAAAGTCATTTCGTGACACAGTGAGGTCAATAAAAACACCTAGTGTATATTGAGATTTTTCAAAAGATTCAGAGATGTTATGTATAAATTGAATAATGTTCAGTTGAACTTCCTTTTCTGAAACCATACTGATTGTCATGAAATAAGTTGTTGTAATTAAAATAATTGTATACTCTGTTGAAGATAATTCTTTCTAAAATTTTAGAAAATATAGAAAGAACAGAGATAGGACGATAGTTACTGATATTGGATCTGTCGCCTTCTTTATGGATAGGGGTAACCCTGGCAAGTTTTAAACGTTCAGGAAAAATACCTTGATGAATTGATGCTCTGAAACTTTTAAAAAGAACATTTTTTCATTGTTCGTAGCAATCTATAACAATATTCCCGTTTATTTCATCTGCACCAGGTGCTTTATTTTTTTTTAAGGATTTGAAAGCTTTTTCAAACTCATCAAATGATAGTTCGGCAGATAATTCTTCAGAGCAAATATCTTTATCAATAGGTACCAAAAAATCATAAAATGAGGTTTGGGTATTTGGTATTTTTTTTGACAGAGTTGATCCAATTTCAGTGAAATATTTATTGAATTCATGAGCTATTATTTGTAGTTCATACAAGCTATTGTTATCGACTTTCAGCATTTGTGGCAAAGAGCTTGAGCATGTTTTTTGTTTTCCAGTAATTTCTTTTAATACTTTCCAAGTGCTTTTTGAGTCATTTTTAACTTTATTAATTAATTTTGAATAGTAAGTTTTTTTTTAATTTTTTCGAATTTTTTTGAAAAGATTTTTGTAATCTTTGTAAATTTTTTCACTAGCTGGTGTTTTTGTTTTCAGATATTTAATGTATAGCTTTTGTTTTGTTTTCGATGATTTTTTGAATCCTTTGGTAATCCAGGGATTATTAAAGTGTTTTGTTTTTAATGTAACTGTAACAATTGGGAAATTAGATTCGTAAATAGAGGTGAATGTTTCAAAGAATTTTTCATAAAGGTTGTTTGCGTTTTCATTAGAATTTAAGTGTTTCCAATGTAATAATGAGAGCCGATTTTTGAAAGACTCAATATTTGATGGTTTAAAAAAACGTTTTTTTATAACTTTTGTTGTGGTTGGTTAGTGTTTATGGTTAGAAAAATAGGAAAGTGGTCTGAAATATCTGTTTTTAAGATGCCCAATTTTATATCACTGTTGAACAAGTCTGTGGAAATAATATTATCCAGCAAGGTTGCTGAATTTTTTGTTACTCTAGTCGGACGATTTATTAAAGGAATTGCTCCAGATTTAAAAATTGCATCATAAAAATTTCTAACTTTGTTATCGTCATTGTAGTCTAAACAATTCATGTTAAAATCACTAATTAGAAAGTTTTTTTTCTTTTCGTTGTTACCTTTCGCAATAACTTTTTGCTGTAAAAAACATGATCAAGTTCTCGCTCACGCCATCTGGCGGTCGATAACAACAGCTAATTAAAATGTTTTTTGTTCGTTCATTAATAATCTCAATTGTTAATATTTCTCTATCGCCGTCAGAATTGCAAAGATCATTTCTACAGCAATGCCTAATATTTTCATGAACGTAAATTAGAACTCCACCACCAGGCTTATTTATTTGCCTTTCAAGAGAAATCATTTCAAAATGAGAAAGATAAAAATTAGAATTTTTATTAGTGTCGTTTGAGGTAGCCCAAGTTTCAGTTAAGCAAACAATTAAAAAAGGAATTAGTTTCCTCAAGTAAATTTTGGAACTTTTTAAAATTACGTTGCTTTCTTTGTTAACATTCTTAAATAGAATTCCTTTTAATTCACTTGAATAAAAGTAAGATCATTCGATTTTTGTATCATGAAAATAATTAATATCTGGGTCGGAGTTTTCGTGTAATGAAAAAAATTTCGTTTCAAAAAAATTAAAGGCAAGAGTTTCAAAGTCACTTTATAAAGCCATGATTAGTTATAACAAATAAATTAAAAAGGAATTCTTTTTAAGAACGAACACATTTACTTCCGAAATTCTCTAGAAAAAATTTTATCATATTTAATAACTGCATACTTACCTTCGAGTCGCAGCTTTTTGACTTGATCCCACAACTTTTTTCGGTTTTCGATCGTATCTTTAGCGAAATCCTCATTAACATAAATCCCTGTTCCTCGCAAGTTTTTTGTAGCATTAAGTATTTTTGTTTTTTCTTGAAAATTTAACAACTTTAGGACAATAGTTCTTGGTTTTTTATCTTCTTTAGGTTGGCCTATTCTATGAGCTCTTTCTATAACTATATCATTTTTAATTTTTAGTTGGTTTTTGAACATTTCCTTTACTACATTTTCGCACTCAGCCCAATTTTTATTTGGTTTTTCATATATCCCGTCTATTCTTAAATTATTCGTCTATTATTAAATTATTAAATTAATTGTATTATTATGTATATATGATGATATATAGTATATATATATATATATGTATATATGATATATAATATTATTTTATAACATTATTAATATTATATTATATTAAGATTATTACATCATATTAAGATTTATTATTGTTATCAAAAATGAATTTTTATTCATGATAATCAATCAATCAATCATTTTTTTCACTTTATAAAATAAAATTAATACAAAGCTAGGATCAGTCGCAAACAGTTATGTAACTGACAAAAACGTGACGACCTACAAATATTAACCGTAAATTTGTAAAAGTATATAAACTTAATAGTAAATTATTAATAATAAAAAAATTAATAATGATAATACAGTAATAGTAGTTGTAATAATAACAGTAGTAATAACAATAATAATTATAATAATAACATTAGTAATTTGCAACAGTAGCAATAATAAAAATAATTATGTCAATTATAGAGATCATAATAATACTTAACAATAACAATATGTGCATAGAAGTGGTCATTTGGGGAAGTGCTATAAATAATACCATATAAGCTATACCTACATTTATTTAAGACACACACATAAATTATATATATATATATATATATATATATATATATATATATATATATATATATATATATATATATATATATATATATATATACACATACACACATACATACACATATATATATACACACCCACATACATACATATATATACATATATATATATATATATATATATATATATATATATATATATATATATATATATATATATATATATATATATATATATATTTATATATATATAAATATATATATACATATATATATATATATATATATATATATATATATATATATATATATATATATATATATATATACATATACATATACACATATATATATTTACATATACACACACACACACATATACATACATACACACGCATACATATACATATATATATACATATATATATATATATATATATATATATATATATATATATATATATATATATATATATATATATATATATATATATATATATATATATATATACACACATATAAATGCAGGCCCGGCTCATGGTGTGTGTGCAAAAAAAATTTGGCGCCTTTGATTTTTTTTCAATTAGGTACTAAAAAGCCATATTATAAGCAAAAGCCGGCCACTATTTTCTATGGTTTAATATTATTATCGTTTAAAATTAAAGCGAAGCCATTATCAATTTTTTTATGTTTTATAATTTCTAACTGTCAAATTATTTTAAAATAGGTTTATAGTTTATAAACTATAATTTTTTGATTATAATTTTAAGGCAAATTAAATTCATTTATGACAAAAAAAAATTAAACAACAAGAGTTGTGATTAAAACTTATTTCTTTATTAATCAAAAAAAATTAACGAAAATTAAATAATCCTAGTAATAACAGTAGAAAAACATAAATAAAATTAATTAGAAAAACATGACAAAAAAATATGTTTAAATAAAACATAAAAAATACTGCATAAAATATTAAACTCTACTACTAAGGGATTCGCCTGGCTTTGATTTTAGCAAAATCTTTACGCAACTGATCTAGGTTAATAGATTTGGCAATGTCCGATTCTATGGAGATTATTCCCAAACCATTCAATTTTTTTTGCCCCATAGTTGATCGCTGGTAGTTTTTAATCATTTTAATTTAGAAAAAGTTCTTTCACCTTTAGCAACAGAAACGGGCAAAGTTAATAGCACTCTTAATGCAATCAGTGCATTTGGAAAGATTTCTTCAACGTTGTTATTATAAATGTTTTTCAAAATGTTTTTCGGGTTAGTATCATCTTAAATTTTTCGAGACAACAACTTCAGCTTAATTTGTATTTCGTTTGCGTCAAGATCTTTGCTCTCTTTATAAGTTAATGTTGTTTCTAATAATTTACATTTATCTTTGAGTTCCTTGTTCTCCATTTCATCACATTTTTTAATATCATACAAAAGTTCAAAAGGTAGAATAACACTTGAAAATGATTCAAAACGCTCTTTCATTGAAGAAATTGCTATTGTAAATAATAAGTCATAAAATTTTCTTTTGAATTTCATCTTAGGATTAATGGAGTTGAGTGCTTTTGGCTCCTCTCTAAAGAAAAAAGAGTTCTTTTTCGGAGCCGATTTTCTACCTCAGGCCTAAAATCGTTAGGTAAATCCGCATCTATAGCGCATACTTTAGCTTCTGAAATATATTTTGTTAAATGATCAATCCAAACTGTCTTTTGGGTACTGGTTAATATTAGGTTGTATTGGACCTTTGGAAACTATATTTTAAATTTGCAAGTTCTGTCAATTTTCTGGCCAATCCGCTATATTACAAAAATAATTACAGCTAAATATATTCTCAGCACTTTTTTCTACCTCATTATTTAAACATTCATCTTGATTAGCTGTACTATTGCTAGCATTTAATTCAACATTAACGTTAGAATCGTCAGTTTCAGATACAGACTTCTCACCAGTTACAATATATTCATCATACTCACGCTCATGTGTATCGATTTCTTCAACTATCTTATCAGAAATGTCTTCATTTTGTCTAACTTGCAGAAAGCTGTTCAACGTTTTTTGATTTTTAAATTGCTCTTTCAGCCTGTTTTTCCTATTTTGTTTGTTTTGCCAACCAGACAATTTCCGTTTCCGATCTATGTTACAGCAAATAATTTTTAACATTTAATTTTTCAGTATTATAATTCAAATTCACTTACAGTGAGTTTATGATTCAAATTCACTTACTTATAAAATTTAAATTCTTTTTCAAAGTGTGAAGACGAAAATTAACTGACAACATTTTTATGTGGCGCTGAAAATACAATACTTACTTATCTAAATTTTGAAAAAATAGAAATTAAGATTCCTTTGGTAATAAAAATTCATTTGGAGGCGCCTTTTCTTTTATAAAAAAGGGAAAAAATTACTTTACAAAAACTAAAAACTAAAAAAATATAATTTCATATTGAAAAAATTTATATTTCATATAATCTTGTAGACGCCTTTGAATTTTCGGACATTGCACATTTCGAACACGTTTCGAGCCGGGCCTGTATATATGCATATACATATATACATACACACATATATATATACACACATACACACATACATATACAAACACACACATATATATATACAGATACATACACACATATATACGTATACACATACACATATGCATATACACATATACATATATACACATACACACACATACACATATACATACACACATATACATACATACATATATACATACATACACATATTTATATATATATACATTCACACAAATATATACATACATATACACACACAAATATATACACATACACATATATATAGACACACACACATACATACGTACATACATACATACATACATACATACATACATACATACATACATACATACATACATACATACATACATACATACATACATACATACATACATACATACATACAAACATACATATACATACACACATATATACATATACAAACATACACACAATACATACATAAACATAATCACACACTTGCATATATGTAAATAAACACATATAAATAAATAAGTAAACACATTATACACTTACATACACATATACACTTACATAAACACAATGCACACTCAGGTTCATACAAATATGTATATATATGGAACAGAAGGGTAAGGAGTAGTGGAAGTGATAACTGAATAGGTTTAAGATAAGGGAAAACTAAAAGCTGTTATATTTTAGAAAAATAGACAGGATTAATTGAACATATAAGATAGTGAAAATGTTGTGTAAGAATTTTATTGAGTGTTTTTATGAAGGATAAATTTTTTGATATTGGCAATGAAAGCATTTCTAGTAATATTTGGGAGATTTATTTTTATTGAAAGTGGCAGAGAGTTCCAAGAGTGAATTGATTGGTATTTAGTAGATTGAATACCATATTTGCTAGTTTTTTTTTAAGGTAGAGCTAGTTTATAACAAGATGTTGATCTAAGTTTGTAATTATGGGTATCTCTTGTGAATTTAAAATAGTTGTTGAATGCAATAGGCATGGTATTATGAATCATATCCCACACAAAAACACAGTTTAACAAGAAGATGAGTTCATCTAACTTCAAGATATTTGATAAACTATACTGATATGATATAAAAACTATATGATATAAAAAAATATATTACTTTTAATAATTAAGTAAAGTTTAACAAAAAATATATATATTCAACAAAATATTGTGTTTCTTTACTACATATTTTTTTACTACATCGCAAAAGATATGTTAAGTTTTACACAATATCTAAACAAACGTTGTAGACCGGAAAAAAAATATGTTTGTTATCACCGAGAACAAACAAGACAAAAAAGTTTGAGAACTTGCATTAACGGCGTTGAGCAGGTAATGTTTTCTAATTTAGATTCGGTTTTGTCATAAAAAACACATTGGTCAATAAACACTCCAAGAGTATATTGGTGGTTTTCAAACCCATTTAATATTTCTAACTTAACTACTAACTTGGTTTCAGGATGTTCTGTCGAATACCCTTTTCTAAACCCGTACTGATTATTATTTAGAACTTTGTGCTTTATTCGCTCTAGAATTTTAAAAAAACATGGGAGTATTGAAATATGTCTATAGTTAGATAACTTTGAGATATCACCATCTTTAAATATTGGAACCACTCTAGCTAGTTTCAAGATGTCAGGAAAAACAGGAAAAACAAAATCAAACTTCTTCAACAACTCTGGGGTCCTACCATCAAGACCTGGGCTTTTGTTTGGTTTTATCGCATTAAAAGCAAACCGAAGTTCACATGCTCACCCATTACGCAGTCCATTTCTTTAAGATAAGCTTTAAAAAAAATTTTTCCTGGAATTATTTTGTTTACTAGGTTCTTACCGACGTTTATAAAAAGTTATTAAAACTGTCTGCAGCCTCTTTTTGCTCAGTAGTTTTTATTTTTACATACTCAGTGTATAAATATTTCGGTAAAGTATTACTGCGAGCTTTCTTTTCTTTTCCTTTCACTTTCTTTATTATATCCCTAGTTTTTTTGTTATTCCCGATATTATTTTGTAATAAATTTGAGAAATAATTTTTTTTTAGAGTTTTTTTTTTCGTTTTGACAGATTTTTTAAAAATATTTTTCATATAGTTTTTGTTTTTTCTAAGAAGATTTTGTTTTTTCTTAGAAGATAAGCCTTTCGTAATCGATGGACTTTATAGACTTTTAAGCTTGATTTTGATTTCATTCATCATAAACGCTTTATTACACACATTGAAGAACTCGTTGTAAAAAACTTTATAGGTTTTATTTGTATCTTTGGAATTATGGAGTCTTTTTTTATAAAAATAAGATATGAAAAAATCGAAAAGTCACTTATATCGCTATTTATGGTTCCGCTTTGAATGTTGCATGTCGTAAAAATGTTAGTAAAAATACTATCAATGAGAGATTCGGTTTAAAGAGTTACACGAGTAGGCTTGCTTATTAAAGGGCGAATGTTGTATTGAAAGAGAGAGAGTTTAGGAAACGTTTTAATTCATTATCAGTTTTAACGTTAAGAAGATTTCGGTTAGAGTTCTCCGTGATATAAACTTGTTTATTATTTACTTTTTTAAATACCATTTTAGCTTTTGAATTTTTTTTTTTCAGCATCGTCTATACAAAGCAGTTATTAAAACGTTTTTTTTTTGAATTGTGGTTTAATAACACTGCCCAACAGTGATTCTGTTTCGGAACCAAAATTAGTCATTTCTTATGTATTTCTACCTGCTGAATTCAAAAAGAACATTAAAAATGACATATGAGCTCTAGCTTAAAAAATAAAAACAAATATTTTCTCTCAAGGGTATAAATTTTCATTTTTTGAAAAAAAAAAATTTGTTTTGTTTTTAACTATCCATATTTTATTCATGTTTAAAACTTGTGGTATTAGTTATGTGTGTTTGATAAAGTTTCTAGTCTAACCAATTTTAAGTTTTTTTTTCATTTACTTGTGTAAAATTTGACAAATCAACCTGCTAAGAAAGTGTGTAAATTTAGTGGACAACTTTTGTTACATTTGTAGTAAAATAACATTTTCCTCACAGAAAAGAAGTATGACATCTCTTGTGAAGACTGCTTACCAGCATTACTTCGATATGAAGGTAGGAGACCAGGATAAGTCATGGGTTCCACATATATACTGTAGCTCTTGTTCGGTTACACTACAAGAATGGTTGAAAAATAAAAATAAGATCTTTGGCTTTTGCTGTTCCTATGGTATGGAGGGAGCCTAAAAACCATACAGATGACTGCTATTGTATATCTGCTTGACCCCACCCATTAACGCAGGTTTGTCAATGAAGAAAATAGAAACAGTTAAATACCCGAATCTTCCATCTGCCATTCGACCTATTCCACATTCGGATAGTTTACCAGTTCCTACTCCAGAAAATGAAGGCAGAAATAAAGTAGAAATAGAAGAAAAAGAAGAAAACAAGCCTTCCACATTAAATGATTCTGATTTTGTGTTAACAGATGATGTGCTACTCAGATTGAGTCAAGCTAAATTAAGTGATCTTATTCGAGATCTGGACTTGTGACAGGAAAAGGCAGAACTTCTAGAGTTAAGACTAAAGCAGTGGAATCTTCTTTAATTTGATGTCCAGGTTTCACATTACAGAAAACGGCAACAAAACCTGCTATCTTCTTTTGAGAAGAAAAATAATCTTGTTGTTTGCATTGATGTCTTTGTATTAATGTACAAAGAACATCAATAATTTGAACTATGATCCAACTGAATGAAGATTATTCATAGACTCATCTAAGCTAAGCTTGAAAGCTGTATTACTGCACAATGGAAACCATCATCCTTCTGTTCCTATTGGCCATGTAGTTCACATGAAAAGAGAATTGCATAAACATAAAAAATCTCCTCAACTCAATTAATTACAGTAAACAGAAATGGAAAATTGGTGATCTAAAAGTCATTGCTATTCTTTTAGGAATACAATTAGGGTATACTAAATACTGCTGCTTTTTGTGTATGAGCAACAGTAGAGACAGAAGTTTACATTATATAAAAGAAGACTGGGTTGCAATAAATCTTAATTCAGATGAAAAAAATGTTATTGCTGAACCACTCATGGATCTTAAAGACGTTCTTCTTCCACCATTACATATTAAGTTGTGTTTAATGAAAAATTTTGTCAAAGGTATGAACAAAGAAGGAAAGGTTTTTAGGTATTTAAGAAACAAATTTCCAAAAATAAGTGATGCAAAAGTTAAAGAGGGTATTTCGATTCCAGTTGTGGAGCTGTTAGTAATGAACATGGGAAAGGTTTCACTAAGTTATTTCTGTAATGGAACAAAGATATCAGGGTCGTTGGAATGAGGATATGCTTGCAGACTACTGTTGGCTTGTGAGTAAAAGCAAAAAGATCACGATCTCGTGATGATACCCTTTCGATGATACCCTTTCTTACATCTTTCGATGTTTAAAACTGTTAGAATATATCTGTTATAAAAAAAACCAAATGTACTTTAAATATTATTAGAATATGTAAATTATACGTCATATTGCTCTGTTGCAAATTAACTGAAATAATAATTTATTGCAATTGTATATTGCTAATAAAAAATTTTCGTTGTCATTTTCTTTTTTCTCAGCCCAAAATTATTATAATTTGAATAAAATTGCTATAGATACAAAAAAAATTTCTTTTTTTTGTTGTTGCCCAGTGTAATTCGATAGTTAATGATTCATTATACGGTTTTGAATACTGAGAATTTATATATTCTGAAAATGAACTAACTTGTGAATAAAAATGTATAAACCGCCAGCAGTGCCATCACCTCGAGCATGGTGGATTGCTTTATAATCTGGAATTTTCTTTGGAATTTATTGCAAAGAAAAGCTCTCAGAAATGAAATACAATATTTTCCAAAATTAGTTCAATAAGCTGATTAACAAATGTTTTTTCTTTTTTGGAATACAAATTATGAAAAGGCAAAGAGGTTAGATTGCTTTTACATGAAGCATAAGGCAAATAACATTAAAAATAAAATGCAATTTAAAAACTATATTAAAAATATTAAGCTATATTAGGCTTATATTAAAAACTTTCATTTTAATTGATAGAGTCTTGGCATATGAGTAAATCGATTCATGAACTTAATAAGGCGTGCGACATGTACGATAAAGAGGTTCGAGTTTTTTTTTATTATTACTACCCCACGCAAAGTTCGCATAGTTTCGTGATAATTTACGATATTTGGATTAAAATTGTAAATATATTTTAAATATTTTTGTTGATTTAAGTTTTGTTTAATGATTTGAAATTTAATTAAAAGTATTTTTTTGTATTTTTTTGACCCTAAGCATTTTTTTTCTATTTTATAAACGCTTTTTTATATTTTTTATAGCTTTGTTTTGAATGCATTTTCGCGGTTTTCTGGAATAAGAGCGTCAGATCTTTTTGACTTTAAGAACAAATATATTGAGTTTTATGTTCAAATGCAAATCTTCCTTTTCCCCAGATTTTTTCCCTATTTATATAGATTAAAAGAAAAAAATTAATACACTTTAAGAACTATAGTTTAATTCGGCAACCTTTTTTAAAAATAATTTTGGAAAAACATGCATTTCGATTCATAGAGCTTTTTTCTGGAACAAAATAGTTTTAAAACATTTTTACTTTTCTCTTGAATAAAATTATCTCTCTTTTAAGAAAAAGAGAAATTATTTTGTCTCTTGATGATATTTTTTTATACTTTTAAACGCGTAAAAGTTTGCTAATATTTTATGTATTTATGTCTGTTTAAATTTTATGAGGTTTACTTTCGACGACAAGACCTGATTGGTCTTCTGCGAGTATCCGCGTTCCTTTTTTTAAACAATTTTAATACTAAATACAAATTTTAATATTAAAAAAAGGTACAAGTTAAATGGATTGGTACAAAAAAAAAAGTCTAAAGAACGCAATTTTCAGAAAAAAGCCATCAGTTTTGAAGACATTTAGCGCACTGTTGCATTCATCACAAATTATGCAGAAGACCATGTGTTAGTGCTTCCTGGACGAGCGCCTCATTTTAAACGCAACGATATAAAGTTTACGTCAACTATTGAGACAAAATTTAAAGTGTTAAGGCGTATTAGGCACGTAAAAACATATGGATCAAACTTACATCGTTCATCATAAAGGTTTGACCAATGACGAACTTATGTTGAAATTTTCGAAATAACATTTTGATTTATCGAGGTGCAAACAAAAAGTGTGATTGCTCGCGGAAAATAGAATACCATCTCACAATTGTTTGCCAAGAGTGGTCACTATACAAATTGATTGTGGAGCAATCACAACAAACTTGTAGAAACAGTTAGCTAGACAAGTTTCCCGCAAATGATCACTGTTGGCACCCAAAGTTATTGAACTACATTTTTAACAGTTCAACTGTCAAGTGATCTTCTATTTCATAATTGACGAAGCCTATATCACCTGAAAATAAACAAATGTCGTGTCTTATTTACATTAATTTTAAAACAAGTTTTGGACAAGAGGAGAGTGATATTCAACGACAATTGCTCAATGAAAAAACGAATAGTTTTGTCATAGCATTGTTAATAGATTGTGTGCATTGGTCTTCACAAGTTCATTTTATGATTTCTCAAGTCGATTTTCCATAAGTCTATTTTATGATTCCAGGTCATACCTAATTTTCTTTGCTTTTATATGAAAAATTCATTTTTCTGACTTTTTATTTTTTTACTTTAAATAGTAAATTTATATTGTTTAGAACATATGTAGGTAAGTGCAAAAAAATTTTTTGAAATTTATCAAACCATTTTGTTTTTAGAGCTGTTTGAAGTTGAAGAAAAAAGTGACGCAAAATATTTATCTTAAAACTGTACCAATACTGTTTTTTAAAAATAACTTTGAAGTGCTATACATCAAATTAATTCCATGAAATTAATTTTTTTTTAATTCTGATCTGTAAATGATATTTAGTTTGTTAATTACTAAAATAAAAATAAAAATTGAAATTTAAACATTTATTTTGTCTAGTTTTGTTTGAACCTAAAAAAGTTCTAAATTATATGAAAATATATTTATTTGACTAAAAACAAAATGACGGGAAAGAAATGGCTGCAGGAGGCCGCAAATAAACTCAAGTTTGATACAATACAGACTTTCTATTTTTATGTGTAAAAATTCCACAGTCCGGTTATCCCCAGAAATTGAATAATTTAAATTTAAACTTTAACTGAGCGTATGTGTTGATATTCGAAGTTGCGTAATTATAAGAATCAACTTTTACGGAAGATTCAGGAATACCTTACTCATAACTTGTGACAAAATGTTAATGATAAAAAAAAGAGAGTTAGAAGAAATTTTACTAACTTTCAACATCAAATTAAGTTCATTGGAAAAATCGAAGCTAATTTTAAAATAATCAAAGTGAGATATAATCTAACTTTAGAAGATGAAAAAGATAACATCAAGAAAATTTTGAAGCAAATTAAAAGACATGTAAAAAAAATTTAATAAGTTGAAACAAAATAAACTTGTGGCCAAATCGGAAACTTGGAGATACGAAGTCGGGATAAGCTACCCGGAAATCTACCTGCATCAGCATCATTATCATCCGGGGGTGATATAGAATGATAGGGAGCTCCACAAGCACAAAGACGGAAATCAAAAAGACGAACGTAAAAATTTAACTGTTGAAATTTATTTGAATTTCTTAAGCATCATGTTATTTGGGACACCCTGCAGCTATTTTTTTACTTTTCATAATAAATTATCATTCAATTTAGTGATCAACCTGAAAAACACACATTCAACAAAATTCTGGATAATTTTGTGGACATCGTAGAAAAACATGCGAACGAACTGGGAGTAGATAAGTCAGAATACTTAAAAGTTGTCCAAAAACGTGAAAAAAAGATGGGGGAAGGAGGAAGGAGTAAAGCTCCCAACAATATCAGTACAGGAAGCAACTGCTTTAGTCTACAACTTGGATCTATCTATAAATAAATATCAGGTAAATATAAAAATATAATATAAAATCTGTAATCAAATACTATCGCAATTAACGGTTTTTATTATTGTACATTTCAATTTTAAATATTTCCCCAGAAGCTGAGACTTAAGCTTCTTCCAAAACTAAAGTTGCCAACAAAGAATGATATAGATGCATTTAAACGTACTTTGCTACCTAAAGAATTGAGCAGTGATGACAAGCTAACTTGTAGCGAAGTTGTTAAGGATAAAAAAATGCTCTGAAGACAGTAAAAAGAAAAGTCTTTAAAAATGTACGTGAGAAAACAGGAATGCTCCTTGATTCTTCTACTTCTATTGGTGATAACACTAACAATGGACCAATTGCAGATCGTTTTTTTAGTCCATAAGGAAGAGAATTAATCTGTTCTGTAATTCTTAAAACAGAAAACCAAGATATCTAAGTTCAATATGATCCTTAACATTAACCAGCTTGTTGGTGTTAGCAAAAAAGTTGATCCTGATAAAGTTTTAAAAGTTGGTTATGGATTGATGATATTCCATAAACAGACATTTCCATGGGCTATGCTTAGCCCCAGCTTGCATCTAATGTACGCACATGCCTGGAAACTGTTTATGATTACAAGTGGATCATCTATTGCCAAGTACTCTGAGCAGTCAAGCGAAAGCTGGAATAAATACATTAGGACTTATAAATGAGAATAAGTTGTAAGGCAAGACAGATGTCTTTGCAAATAAATAAACATGACATTTACTGCAGACTGATAATAAGAACACATCCAATGATTGCCAGTAAAAAAAGACTTTTGCAATGTGGAACATGTGGAAAATTTGGACAAACCACAAGAGGGTGTAAAGTAGACGTGAACAACATACTTAGTGAGAAAAAAAAAAAGATAATTCAAGAATGTTGTCTATGACCATATAAAATCAATAAGACTTATATCTGTGTATTATTGTGTTTAATGTTAAATTGTTATGAACTCGAATATATTTCATTTTGGATAGAATATGATATCCTCTTCCAAAAATTAAATTAGCCAGCATTTACCCATATATTAGTTATACCACATCCCAGAATCAAGTTGGCTCTAAAGCAACCTAGCCAGCTATTAGCTTGCTGGTCACAGGCATTGCGGCGCTATTTGTTATATGGGGCAGTGGCGGAAAATTTTTTTTAAAAATATTATTTTTTTAATTTATATTTTAAAGTTTATTTAAAAAATTTTAAAAAGTAGACACATGACTCTCGGCACCCCTCCTTTTCCCCACCGTTGCCTGGGTGAGTGCACACACGAAAAATTCTTCGGCCCAAAAAAAATATAATATACTAAAATTTTCACAAGATTTCAATAACAATTAATGGATTTATAAATTTTTTCCAAAAAACCACATTCTGGGCACACTGTGCAGATGGATGTTTTGATATGCTCAAGAAAACATTTAGATATTATGCTGTGTCGTCACAGGGAGAATATGACGGCGATAAATTGTGTAAATGACGGCGATAAATTGGGTAAATTAGACCCAGCTGATTGATAAGGAGGCAACATTTCGGTCCTTTTCTCAACACTGTTAAGTTCAAAAAATATCAACATTTTTGTTTTGATGTTGGACATCCGGGCAAAGTATTCGTCAAAATGACAACGGAGAAGAAAGAAACAAAATTTACCCTTTGAAACCAACGTAGACAACTTTTCGCAACAATCACCTAATCAAATTATTTTATCTGGCCTTCCACTATAGCGTCAATGATATTTATTTAGCCAAATTCGTTAGTACGCAAAGGAATCTCTGTAAGACGTAGTTTGGGCTTGTGCTTGTAAAATAATCGTTAAAACACGTGAATTTTTTGCTCAAAAACTGCAATTTTTTACGGCGCGAATAAAAATGTTTTAAAATGAAATTTTAAATTCGATTAAATTTTTTAAAAAGTAATAATTTCTGTTACAACATTCTAAATACAACTATGATAAAATGTAATTATTTGAAAATATATACACATATATAAAAACTATAAATACGTAAATTATTATTTGTAATTACCTATTTAATTTATTTTTAATTTTAACGAAATAGATTTTTACGAGTATTTTAATAAACAATTTACATTTTTAAAAATTTTAAATAAAATACGGATATACTAAACTTTTTGTGACCGCTTGAGATCTTAAGGTAATTATTACATATTAATTTATGATGAATTTTTAATATTTACAGCAGCAGAAAAAATTCAGCATTGTTACAGCTTTTTTTCAAAATACCTTAAGCTAAAAAAAAATTCAAGTTAACTTTTTTTACAAAATAAGCTAATTAAGATACCTATATACGTTATTGAATAATTAATTTGCAGAATTATGAAGAAATAAAAATTATTAGTTTAAAAAAATGTTTTACAAAGTTTTTACTATTTTTTTTTAATTGCGTTTCTCTGGAAATAAGAAAAAAGCATTTTAAAGCATTTGGAAAAAAAGCTGTAGTATGAACTTAGTGTTCCCATCAATGCTTAACGTATAACATAAACAAAAAGTGTTAATTAAAAGTGCTAAGTTTACAGTACTGACGTGTACGTCGGAATTCGCAATTTGATTATCGAAGAACATTCCTAAACAAAAATATACAACATCAGTTAAATTCCAACTCATTGAAAATTGAAAATTTTAAAAAACAGCAAGCAGTTTTGTAACTTAAGCCCCTTGAGTCTTTCTATAATGATCTTTATATATATATATTTTAAATTTTTTTCTTTGGATAGATTTGCAAGCTCACTGTGGCCCAACCGATGGATATTTATCGCAAACGCAAAAATAACCATCAGTTAAAATGTCTGTTTTAGCCATTGTTTATTTGTATAAATAAATGCAACTAATTCCAAATTCGCAAAATCCAAAGCGTTTAATCCATTTACGCTAAATACTTGTTCTGCAAATATTTAACCTACAAATAAAGTTCGTATTAAATATAATATTCAATCAGTCTTTGTAATATAAAACCTATCGGTTTTCAACAGTATATAGATATCGTCATTAGTTAATATATATTTTATTGATACAATTGAGATGAGCATAAATGATTTATGATTTACACGACGATACGTGAATAATTGATATAAAAACAAAAAAACAAAGCTTCAGAAAAAAGAGAGAGTTACGAACGATTAAGCAAATGCTATGAGCGAGCAGTTTAATAACTCACTCGAAAACATAACTTCTAAAGTAAATTTATTATCAGAAACGAACCATGTAGCTGAAGCCGCTTTTTTCACTTTACTATTCATAGTGGCTCTCCTGATGAATTTCGTTGTCATCATATCTTACTTCAAAACAAAATGTCAAACAACGCATCTAAAGCTTCTTTTCAATTTATGCGTTATAAATATAATTGGAAGTGGAATAACATTTCTTTACGGAAAAGGTGACGAATGGTTGCTAAAAAAAAACGTGTGCTTACCGATGCTGACGATTGATATATTTTGGACAATATTGTGTCTATTTTCAAATATCCTAATAATTACTGAATGTCTCATTAGTACAAAACAGCAGTACAATAACAAATCATCAGAAACAAAATTTATGAACTTTAGATTAACAGTAATATTAATATGGGTTTGTGCAGGAATAGTTTCCATGGTTACTTATATGTTATTACAAAGATCTGCAGACCAGAACCTTTGTTATATGTACCAATATTATCGTCAAGATTTATATTCAGCATTTCTTTATGGCTTTGTGATTGTACCTATGTTGTTACTTGTTAGTATTGAATTTTGGATACATAAGATTAAAAGAAAACATGAAAGAACAATAAATGCAGAAAAACCCGAAGAAGAAAATATACAAATAGACATTAGCAACAACAAGGGCACATTTGTTTTATCGCATTTATTGTTGCTTAACTGGTTACCTTATACGGTTTATATAATTTTATTATTGAATTGGGGGGTTAACGATATATATTTCAATGAAATAACTTATAAAATGTTGAAAGTACTAACTTTCTTCAAATGTATGTCATGTTTACTGCAGCCTGTTTCTATTGTATATTTCAATCGTAATATCAATGAATCTTTTAAAAGGATATACAAGAAAATAGAGGAAGAACTTTTAGGAGAAGAAATAAAACCTGTTAAAAAGAAAAAAAGGTTACAAAGACCGAACAAAAAATCATCGCTAACAAACATACAACCCATAAAACAACCGATTAAATCTTCAACTTCTCTAAGTTCAGCAGAACTTGAAACAGAAATGTGAATCACACAAATTTAATAAATGTTAGTTTGATTCTTAATTCAAAAAAAAAAAAGATATCTAATTCATTGTCCTATCAACATGTTAACTTAAAGAGACTTCTGAGAAGTCATTACCTGAAAATAATAGTTATTAAACAAAAAGATTTTTTTTATTCGAGAGAAAGTTTTATTCAATTGCTTTGCACTGTTTTTAATTGATTATTAGCAACCGAATAATTTTCTTTACTATTTGACAAAAAATACAAATTTAAATAGAACAAACCATTTCGACCTAATAAAGCAAAATATTTTGAAAAAAAGAAAAAAACCCAAATCATTTTCATAAGCATAAAAGCATAGAAAGTTAGAGAGGAAAAAACTATAATAATAAATATGGTAACGAATCAAGTAACCAACAATACGTTTAGAAAAAAATAATAATAAAAAAGTTCAGTGAAATAATTAAATAGAAACTTTAACATATAAATAGAAAATATTTTTTTGTAATTTTTTAATATGCTATTTGAAGATATATTTAATAAAAACTGTTTTTTCGTTGCAGAAACGTTGCAAAAACCAGGCAGTAAAAACTAAAGAAAAAAATCACTAAAAAACTAAATTAATTAATAGTGGTATAAGTTTTACATACCTTTAAATATTACACATTTATTAAATTATATTTATTTACAATAAATAAATAAACATTAGAATAAAAAAAAGGGAGGTATTTTAAAATTACAATTATTTGAAGAAAATAATAGTTAACTTACTGGCCCACCATTAGTTTCGATTTTTTGCAGAGATAAAACAATAGTGTCTTTTAATGATTTTATGGAGATTTTTCTTGAAATCTAAAAACAATAAAAGAATATTATTATACTTTTTTATATCAATGTTTTTATACTTTTTATATTAATGTTAAGTTAAAACTTTGACAATACCTGTGGTAAAATATTTTTTAATGACTGATTGAAAGAAGTTCCAGTTAAATTGCTAACTTGTACAATTATTTCCAAAGTGGGTTTAAATCGTGCATCTACAAGCTAAAACAAAATAGTTTCTATAAAAATGTAACTGACAAACAAATACACAGCTGACTAATAAATATATGATTTTTTTTCTTCAATTTCCAATAGGTGCTTATGATAAAAAAATGTTTTCCTCATAAAATCAAATTAATTCTTTAATTAAAAGCTTTCTTAAATATTTTAATAACTTCTACAAGTAGTTATCTTTTAATTTAAAGTGCAAACATAATTTATTCTAGAGATGTCACGAATATTCATTATTCGATATTCGGCTACTTTTTTTAGCAAACTATTCGATCAAATACCGAAAACTAGAATGTAATTTAAAAAAACGCTTAAAAAAGAATAACATTTAATTATTTTAACAAAAAACTAGCATATTTGATACCTAAAATCTATAGGTGGCAAGTTATGATAAAAACATTTTCATCGTTTAATGATAGCAAATAATTGCATTTTCCTAATAAATTATACATACTTTCAAAAACACCTTTCATTAAGCACACAGCCACCATCAAATAATAAGAGCATTTTAGTAACTTCTGTTAGGATAATGTTTTGCTCTTGCTGACCATCACATGTAAGGGTTTGCTGTCCAATTTAAGCAAACAGTTTTATGTAAAAACTAATTTCATTTGCTATTGGACTTCTCCACATCTTCATATGTGTGCATAACTTCTGTTAAATTGGTTTGATTGTTTACATTTCTTTTTCTTATAAAATGAAGATGAATCATCAAAGATCCTAGATACTAGATACATACTAGATATAGACACAGATATGGATACTAGACACTGTTGATAGTTCATCAGTGCCAAGCAGCCTTTTACATTGCACTGACTTAAGCTTTCACTGAGAAAGATTTTTGTTTTGTTTGTTGTGATTTGACTAATCAAAGGAAATAAGATTTTGAAAACGCATCAATAAAAAAAGCAACCGTAAAGTTGTCATTTCCATTAAAGTAAAACAATGCTTTAAGTTTAAGTTGTTGCGAATATATCATTTTTAATAAGTTTGTTGTTGTTCTATATCTATCTATAGCAACTTCTGAAACTACTTCAGAAATGGAAGATACATCTGAGTTGGTTATTTTTGTAATCTTTTTGAATGGTAACAGCCGACAAATATTGTGTGCTGAGGCACGACCTAGTCAGAATAATAAAACAAAAATGACTACAGCATAGTTAACATATCCACTTCAATAAAGCAGGTCTGAACCCTCAAAATAACTGTCGCAGAATATTTGATGTTTTGGTCGAGCGCCTAGCTGAATACTCGGTATTCAGAACAATCACTACTTGTGATATCTCTTATTTTATCCATTATAGTTAAAGTTTCAAACTACTAAAATCAGACAGAATTTAAAAAATAAAATTGTTGCATAATGGAATTGCGAAAAATTCTTGTACTTAAACTGCAAAATGTTGTTCCAATTCAGAATCATTTTGAGGGCATTGAAAAAGTGTAAAGAAAATAACAAAAAGATTCCAAATCAAAATTTTATTTTTAAAGTTTTTTTATTTTAAATAGTATTAGTAAATATAGCATCTTTATTTGTATCTAATACAAAAGATAAACGTCAACAGACCATTGTAAACTAAGAACTTCTCTACAACTTAAATAGAAGTGATATTGTAACATTGTTACTGGCTTTGCAAGCAATATAAAACTAGTATTAAAAACATTAAATCTTGTTTTGTAAACAGGATACATATTGATAAGGTTTTTTAAAAAGGACATTAATTGATAACAATCTTATAACTGAATTGCCTTTATCTTGTATCATTTTAATAAATAAATGGATGTCATACATATATACTGCAATATATTGTTAAGCACTCAACCATAATCTATCAAAACCGTATATTATGGAGTGTCATAAAATGTTCCCAAGGTATTGTTTTCTTAATGAAATTTCTTATTATTATTTTTGTTGTCTGGTGGTATTTAAAAAAAACACAAATTCTCTATGAAATTAAAAAAATGTGATTTTCAAACATGATAGCTTTGAGGCCCAATACACAGCAATTTAAAAGTTGTTAAATTCTTTTGATCTCATACAGTTCACCCACCTCAAATCCCTGGCTATTTAAAATGGATTTGTGCAGGGTTAACTAAGTTTAATGGCTAACTAATATTCTTGTTAACCTCCTGCTATCATGTCGAAGAGCTTCATATAGATAACTTGCAAATGTTTACATTCTCGTTTTCAAAAAAAGATGCAAGCACATACTTGTAGGCAGAAAAAATAAATAATTAGAAATTTTCCAGTAAAAACATTGTGATATTTGTATGTTCTGCAAGGAAATTTATCAACTGTTTTATTTTTTAACAAGAATTAAAACAGTTGTTGTGTAGCTAGTTACTCAAAAAGATGTGAAAACTAATGTAGAATTAAAGTTTATAGAGTTTCTTTTGGAAAATCAATATTAAAAGTATAAGACATAGAAACTGGATTAAAGCTAATGGATTAGCCTAATCCATCTTATTTCATAACTCCAATTTCTAGTTCAATCTAAAAAGAAAAGAGAAAAGTGTCCTATGAAGCTTTATGTAAAAAACGACATTCATTTGGCTATCAATACTATCATCTGTGATATAGATTTAAACAACTATACTGAGAAAATACATTATGACACCAAACCACCTAAAAGTAAGTGTTGATAATATTTCTGAATATTATCAACACAATATTTATAAAGCGCTAAAACTTTTTACTTTCAATTAATGCAGCACAAAACTTAATTGAACTATTGAACTTGAAAATATAAGCTTTACTTGAACAAAGTTAATGTATTTCGTACTAAAATCAAACATTAGGCGAACAAAAGAACTTTTTTAAATCTTATCTTAAATAATGTTAATGTCCTGGTTCAAAAGGATTAAAACTTAGTTCACTTGCGATTGTTGTTGGAGGACCATCTTAATATTGTGCTTATAAAGCTAAAACGAAGTCCATCAAGATAATGCTTTTCTGCAGTAGCCCTGCAATAGTATAATATCTTAATATTTTTCTGCTAGAGTTGCTAATCTGATTTTTGGTCAAATTGTTGAGCAATAAAAAATAACCTATAAAAATGTTTTTGAAAAAAAGTTTAAAGACTGTTTGTATTATTGATTGTACTGAAGTTTTTATTGCAAGAAAAAAATTGACCTTACAATAGCAAACTTGGTTCACTTACAAACATATTGATACCATTAAATTTATAACTGGTATATAATAAAAAACCACAATTAGTTTGCTGAGGCAATTAGTTTATTACCTGCTGGCTGGAGTGGTTGTGTATTAGACAGATTACTATATCAAAATAAACTTTTATCAAAAGCTTAAAACTAGTGACTATATACTTGCTGACAGAGTGTGCTGATTCCTATTGCTTACTACTGGTATTTGATAACTATTGCATTTCTTTTATGTAAAATATTTTGACTGTATCTACCATATTTAATAATTTGCTGAATAAAGTCTTCTATAACAGCTTAAATTTCAATTTACTACTATTAATTCACTACATAGATGATTCAATACTAAAGATTCTATCTGTGCAATATTAAAAATCATAGCTTTTACATAAGAGTATAATTATCTGGAGTCAAAGTAATCTAGACAGCTTTCTTGTGTTCCTATGCATTTGAATAAAGGAATTTGATAAAATAAAATGTTTCTCACTATTTATATGACTGTGTGGATCACTCATTTTATATAAGATTACCCATAGTATTATTTATTAAATAATACTATGGGTAATATAGTCATGCATTTGTTCGTCTTAATATGGGTGTTGTTAATTAATGTAAATGTATATTATCGAAGTGGCCTGCAAATTTTTATGTTTATTCTCCATGAATTTTCCCTGACTCTTATAAAAATTATTTGATTTTCCAATGAAGCCAATCAAATTCTTTGACTTTTGCAAAACTTATTTAATTCTCTGACTTTCGCAGGATGTCCGGCAATCTGCTTTTCTATAAAGTAATTTATAGAGAAGCTTATATATATTTAAAAATTTAAATATATTTAAAGGAGGGTAATTTTGTTTTAATTTGTCTTTTTTTTTTTTTTAATTATTTAGATTTGTTGTAATGACATTTTTTCAAAACTCGGTCATTTGAACATGCTATAAACTTTCCTAACATTTCTTTTGATTTGTCAATACTTATGGTTACAATTAGCAATTTTACAATACAAAATATTTCACTATGACGTTGCACGGAAAGTCATCTATAGTTGTGGCCGTAAATAAAACTGTTAAGCTGGAGAATCAACTATTTAAATCACTGAATTAAAGCTAGGATGGTGTTGATGCAAACAATGAGACAATGCTGTTGCATTTTAATCACCAGAATGTTAAGAGCATCTGGTTAAAGAAGCACAGGCTCAATGGACAGGAACCAGATAGACCATAAAAGGTTAAGAAATAGTAAGGTAAAGATAAAACTTTTCACTTTAAATACCTTTATGCAAAAACAAATATATAAGTTTCTTATTTTAAAATTATTTACATTAGACTTTTAAGAAATGCAGAGATTATTGATGAGAGATTATGCAGAAATTGCAGAGAATGTGAACTTGTGAAAAAAAACAGACCATTAGGTAAAAACTAACAAATATGGAAATTTTTCAGGTTTTTGGCAAAGAAATTTTGCTACATGAAATTCAAGTTACATCTCTCCAAAATCAGGCAAGTTCTTATTCTGAGTGATAAAATACACATAGATCAATAGAATGATCAATAGAGATCAATAGAATGGCTGACATTCCTCTCACCTGGGCATCGTGGTTTTTGACCTGGGACTTTTTTGATTCTGCAACCTTTAAAGTAAAACTTAGTTTCATAAGTTTTTATATTTTAATCTAATTATTTAAGAATAATATGTCATAAAAGTAACAAATTGTTTAAAAACAACAATTTGCAAAATGGTTTAAAGTCAGATGTAAAATACAAAGAAAATACTTTTTTTTTAATCAGTAGAAATATAATAAAAATGAAATCGATAGAAATACCACTTTGATTTTATCTTCAAAATTAAATGTAATAATTTTTTAGCAATGTCATTTTAAACCTTATTTTATCTACACTGCATTATTTCTAGTTTTACACTTTTAAGATCAACAAGACTATTGGCAGATGTATATCGAATTTGAGCCTGCTGCAGAGGTAAAGTTCTAATCATAGTAAAACAATATGAGGTGTTAGGATTCATTTACCATGGTGCAGACATTAGCATCTTTTGACAAAGATTACTTTATAGAAATGGTAAAAGTTCAGTATTCAACCCAAAAGGAGGTCTAAAAAGTATTAAATCGGGTTTGTAATTTTGTCTCCACAAATACTTCTAACAAGAAAAAATGAAAAATAAAAAAAATTTTCATATAAATATGACCTCTATGCCACTCATTAGCCACTTCGCATAAAATTTGGTTGTCGAAAAAAAATTAAGGGATTGGCTATTCAACATTCTATTAAAAATATTTCATATCAGTGAATTAAAAAAGATAGAAAGTCAATAATGCCAAACCAATATTAACTTTAAAACAAATTGATTGTCCTCAAAGTACAAAATCAAAAATATAACTTTTATATAACGCAAATATAACACTTATTTCAAAATCTAAAAGTACATTATTTAACTATTCTAAACTTTATATTACTTACTAAAGCATTTTTAAAAGGTGATGTAAGTTTTGGTAGTAGAGGCACAAGTTGAATATTTGCATTTTTTACCATTAACAACTGCATAAAACCTTCATAGGCCAAAAAAGAATAAGGATGTAAAGTTTCCTTTAAACCCTGCAAATGAAAAATTTGATTTTATATCACAAAAATATATAGTTTTAAAAATGTAATTTAATTTTAATGTTATTTATATACAATAATAGTAGTAATAACAATATTAATAACAATAATAATAACAATAATAGTAATAATAATAATAATAATATATGAAAATAATCTATATAAAAATAATAAAATATAGATATAAAACTAACACTCTAAAGAATTAAAGTATAAACTAATATTATTTTAGTACTCTTGTTTAAGTCATTATTATAAATATGCTTGTATAAAAAAAAAAAAATTTTGACAATCAACAAATCAACATTATTGGACAAAATATTTTGCTAACAGACACCACTTATTAGTTATATTTTGTAATATTAGGAGTCAGGTCAAGTTATCCTGCTACTGGTAACAGGTAACCCAGTACAACATGCTTCATGTCCTGCTGCCTTGTAGGATATGCTTTTTTAGGCAAAAGCTAGGAGAAGCCAAATCCAACTAAAAGCACCCCCAGCCTTGGGACTCTGGGTTGAGTAAAGAGTAGAGAATGCATCTCAATAAAAATACCTCTCTTGGGCAGATATTAAAATGCATCTGGCTACTGTCTTGTAGAAGGCCTATTAGGCAAAGACTTAAGGGGTAAACAGATTATATCTGCTGAGTAGCCTCTCACCCCTTCTTCATCTATTAGGCTAGCATAGATGTATTTATAATACATTGTTTCCAGTTTAGGATGTTGAATGCTGGATCTTCTTGACTCAATACATGCGTTTTGTTTGTGTCTCTTCTTTTATGACTAGGCAACTCATTCTATCATCTCCTAATGAGGGTACAGCTATAAAACTCAGTTTTATGGTTTTGAGGCCAGCTGGTAGTCAAGTTTCCCGAACTCTGTGGCGGCTCTCAGAGAGGCCTGATTCAATCAACAGCTGATAAATATCAGAGTACTAACTGTGCCATGTTATGCATAGATGGTGTCCTTGTTCGTACCTTTGGTGTGCATTGTCGAGGCCACATTTGGAGCCCTTTGTTACAGTTTTGGATTTATTAATAGTAATAAGACAATTGCTTGTACTTAAATAGTAATTGCTTGTAATTAAATAGTACACTAAGTACTATCTGTGCTTTGAGTCAAGTTCTTTGACAAATTAAAAAATGACTTAAGTATTAATAACTATAAAACACAAAAAACCATCGTCATCACCAAGTTAAATCTATCATTAACTAATATTCGTGGTCTTCGAAGTAACTTTTCTTCTTTTGAGTCTTATCTCTTGCAAAGTTCACCAGACCTACTTGCTCTTTGTGAGACTAATTTGAGTTCAGCTGTCTCATTTAGTGATCTTAGTGTTGATGGTTATCTTCCTTTAATTCATAAAGACTCCAATAGCCTGGGCATCTACATCCGTAAGAATTTAACCATTTGTTGTGAAACTAGGTTTGAATCCACAGACTATTCTTTTATGTGCTTTTGTTTAGCATCACTTCACTCTATTGCCTTTCTCTTTGTTCTATATTGCTCTCTTTCATCTCAAGACTGCACTTTTTTTGATGTTATTTCTGATAAAAATCACTAAGCCCTCTCTGTTTTCTACAGCTTGTGCTCTAAATAACATACCTATAATAGTCTCACAGAAGTTTTCTCCAGAGCTGTCGTCTATACTTTCAAAACTATTTAACAAGTGCTTATCAGATTCTTGTTTTCCAGTGCTGGAAAGGAGCATTTGTTATCCCTATTTTCAAAAATTCTGAAGAGCAACCTAATTCATATTACTATTTTTGTTTTGATCAAAGAAATAACTTTTTTGAAAACATTAAAAATTTAAACATCAAAAAATCTAAAAAAAAATTTTAAAACCTCTGCAAACGTAAGCAATAAAGGATCAAACTCTAATGATTCAGGAGGTTTTGTCCATTGCAATGAGTGTTTAACTGAACCATGAACTAAACTAAAAAAAAAAAATTATAAATATAATCGCAATATTAAACTAAAAATGTTTAATCAAAAAACAAACACTTTTACCGGCAAGGGATAGCGCCTCTAGCATAAGCTGACATAAATATTGAATTGATTTCTTTTTTGTTAAACTGAAAAGTTGTATAAAATGGTGTGCAATATGGAGTGCAATATGGTGCTTGATCTTCTCCAAAAATTATAATATATAAATTTATATATCAAAAATATTCTTACAGGGTCAACTGTTTTTGGATTTAATCGATCAGAAACTTTGAATGACTGATCACACTTTGCTGGTGTTTGCTCTTTTACTGTAGAACTTTTTATTCTTTTAGGGGACGCAACCACAATATTTGATGCCATAAAAATTTTTGTATGTATACAACTCCAAAATTATTAAAAGTTTTTTCTCAATTTAAAATAGCAAGCATAAAATTACATTTTAATTGCATGGTTATAAATTAATTAAAAATGTATTTAAAATGATAATACCAACTATTTATATTTTGTAGATAAAAAAAACCTAAATTTTCCAATAATGATTTTTATTTTAAATAAAATTTAAAATAAAATAAAAATTCAAAGTATAAAAGTTTCAATTAAAATATTAAAAAACAGTTATAAATAAAATGAGTCATCATCATAAGCTTTTTAAATGTTTAACCATGGAAGAATATTGTGTATATATATACAACCCGTGGATTTAGGGAAAAATGAGGTCGGTAATTTATTGACTCTCAAACTATTACAGGTCGGCATCAGGTCAATAGATTTAAAAAAATTTGAAATCAGGTCAGCAAATATTAAAATTTGAAATAAAGGGGTTACCATAAAACATACAAACAAGGTTGGCAATTTTTTACTGACCTCAAACACTTTAAGGTTGACAGTTAGGTTGGCATTGCCGAATGCTGACCCTAATTCCGAAGGTTGTATATATGTATATATATATATATATATATATATATATATATATATATATATATATATATATATATATATATATATATATATATATATATATTGTATATATATATATGAATATATAATGTATGCATTATATGAATATATAATGATTTATGAGAGGAGTAAAGGTTTATAAAAGATATAATGGTTTATAATAGGTAAAATGATTTATGACGAAGGAAAAGGTATATGAGAGATATAATGGTTTATGAGAGGTATATTGGTTTATAAGAGATATAATGATTGATGAGAGGTATAACAATTATAGTTTTAATTTGAAATCAAGGATAAATTAGTTTTATTTTGTTTGAATATTAATTTATTACTATGGGGCTGTCATTAATCATGTCAAGATTTGTTTTGGCAACTTTCACTTCCCCCTCTCCTTTGTTAACAACTTCCCACTTCCCCCCCTCTCCTTTGTTAACAACTTTTCAAACTTCCAGAGACCCTCTCTATAAAATTACGTCAACACTCAATACCCCTACCCCCCTTCCCTTAATAATAAATTTTCTTTATTAAAATTTTTTTTTTCTGCTTTCCCTTATCCTTGATTTATTTTCCGTTTACTTAAATTTATTTTTTTCAGAAAATTGTTAAATAGTCTTTAAATTACCTTTAAGAAAAATAAACTATTACTACTATTATTTTTAACTTATTTTTTATAGCTTTTCTCGTTTTGCTTTATATATTAAATGAATCATATATTGAGAGTTTTGAATATTTATCACAATTTATGTACAGTGCACAATCCGTTAAGGTACCATTTCTTCCCACTTCAACTTCAGGTCTAATCCAATTTAACCACAGGTTATGGATCCCTGTTATAAATATTTAAATAATATAATGTAGACCATGTACAAATCTTTTTAGTTTGCACAGCACACTAACCAACAACAACTTTGAAAAAATAATAGTGTTGCGAGTAAACATTTTGTGTGTGCTTATTTAGTTCTGTGTGATTTGGATATTTATAAAGTACAACACCATTTTTAAAAGGTAGGAATGAAAATAGCTTTATTAAAATACTGAAGGTTAAGTGATTGTGTAACACAGGACTGCAAAAGCTGCCTAATTTTCCTTTTTTTTAAGTAATTAAATTTATTTAAAAAGTAACATAGTTGACGTCAACTTGTCTTGACATCTCCCCTCCTCCTTGTCAAAAACTGTCAAAAGAAAAGGACCCCCTTCCCCCCTATTTTATTGACGTAATTAATGGACAGCCCCTATCTAAAAAATTAACAATTATTAAAACAAATAAAGCACGATAAAAAACAAAAAAATTTATTATATAAAATATATTATTTCAATAATTTATTGAAAAAAAAGAAGCTGTTTGCATAGTAAGACTTAATAAAATGAAATTTAGAACCATTATTTACAAGTATGTTGTAATGAACTTAAAATTATGTTAATAAACAATGTACATTATACTAAGGTATAAACATTTTATAAAAGGAAATTATTTCTAAAATAACTTTAATAAAATTTAATTCTGTTTACATGAATTAAATAATAATTTATTTAAATAAATAATTTAGTAATTTAATTTATATTTTATTTTATTTTAATTTTATTTGTACCGGATATTAATCCTACTTTTAAAGTTTTAATTAAAAATCACAATCAAATACTACAATGTAACAATATACTACAATGCAAATATATACTACAATGTAACAATATACTACAAGGGCGAAGCATACAATAGTGTTTTCAAATAAAAAAATAATTTTAACTTCCTTTTTTTTGGCGGCGATAAGAGATGCGGGGGAGGGGGTAAGAGGGAGTTGGACAAACCAATATCGAATTCAGGTGTTAAAAATTTTAAATTTGCTTGTTTGAAAGCGTTTGCAAAAAATTTGAAAAAAGATTTAAACAGGCTACTATTTTTTTTCAGTTCTTTATTTCTACACAACAAAAATTTTTCTTTAGGCTAAGTAGGAAGTGAATGAGCGCGAGAGCAGAGAGAAACTCTCCTAAAACGAACATGGTGAGCCATGCGAGCTTCTCCTTTAAACTGCTTTTTATGAGAGCTTTTGATTTTTGCACAAGCTATCTGTTGATTTATATAAAAATTGCTTATTAAATACAAAATTTGGTTTTATACTTGTAATAAGCATGTTTGTAACATTATTGTTACAATAATATAGACATAACAAGCGTCATTTTTGCGCTGTGAAAAAACTCTAGAAGTAAATTTTTTTTTTTGCAAAAACCGTGCCTGTTTATTATCCAATGAATTAAATTTTTTTGACTTTCATTTTTTCATTTTAGTTACAATGATAATTAAACTTTTGAGAGAAAAATTAAATTTTAGGGGAGTGTGGGCAAGTGCGAGAGCTAAACTCTTACTTCCCGCCGAGGCCTGTGTGTATATATACACACACATGTGTGTGTATATATATACTATATGTATATATATACACACACACATATGTGTGTGCAGAAATCATTTTTTCCTACTTTTAAAAAAAATCTGTATGTAAAAAAGTAATCAAAAAAAGTTAGCTAATGTATATTTAGATATATGAGCCCATGAGATGCATAGTGTTAAAAGTCACTTTTTTCAATATTTTGAGTTATTGCCACCAATGTTTAGCATTTTGTTTATTCTATTACATTGCAGAGTGGTATAAGTCTAATGATATCGATAATGATGCTGGAACTGTTTTTTGTTATGCTCCTCACTAAACAGCTGTTTTTTTCACAGCCATAGTGATATTAGTCAGACTTCTCAAAACTAGATATGAGTGACTTATACCACTATGCATCTCAGGAACTCATATATAGATATGCATTTGTTAACTTTTTTTAATTACTTATATATGAAAAATAAATTTTTTTAGACTTTTATTAAAAAATTTTACAAATTTTTTTTTGCTATGTATTTCCTTTAAACTTAAGTGTATTTATGTGTGTTCATTATATATAATAATTAGTTAGGAGGCATTGTTAATTTACATTTCAGCAATTTTGTAGTTTTATGAGGCCTGCAAGTTTAAGCAGGTAGACAAAACAACAAATTTGACAACTTTCTGCGTACTTATCTTATTTTTAACTAGATTGTGGGGTAAACAGTACTTCCGCTTAACTTATGAGTTGTTTTAGAACCTCTATGATTAACAATAAATATTTAACATTCGGTGGTTTTCAATGTACTTTAAGAAAACTTATTCTACATACATACATATACACACAACTCAATAGTTAAGTGAAAATACACTGTATATGCACTAAAAAACAAAAATTTTAAAAAAAGAGTCCCTAGAATAAAAAACAACAATAAAACTATAATACATTTAATATAAATACATATAGTTACATATTACTAAATAAAAATTTGAATATAGTTAGGATTTTTCATTAATAAAAGCATAAAAACCTGCAATAGAAACTTCGTCACCTTTAGTCGCAAGCAAATCTAAACCCATGTGTTCATCCCACTTCCACAACATTCTTCTAGAAATACAATACTTTACATTAGCTATAGAGTCTTTAGTACCTTCAAAAACTGATTCTTTTGTTTCAGCATTGTAAAAATAAAATTTGTTTGAAGAACGAGTTTTTTGCAAATGCCATGGCTCTTGCAAGCGTTCAACCAAATATAACCCTGTTGGAACAAAATACTTTTCAGAAGAAACATTGTAGGTAAGTCTTTTTATTAAATGTGGTTTCATGTGTCTGATTTCCATACTTTTAAAGGTTTTTTCCAAATCAGTTAATGCATAATATGATTTTATTTGGATAGGAACAATATCATTTCGACATGGTTTTGAAAGAGCTTTTACAAATGATTCACAACATTTAATTCTATCGCTGAAAGCTTTATCTCCTACGTATTCATCTCCAAGATAAACAGCATCAAGTATATGTACTGCAAACATTTTACGTTGGCCTCGTCCATCGCCTTTAAACTCATTAAGTAATTCAACATCAATCAAAGTAAACCTTGGCAGCTCTAAGTTCATTTTATCAGCTCTTTTCCAATCAGGATAAGAATGTTCAGCAGGATCCCACTTAAAAATATTATGCCTACCTAAACTGAATAAAAAAACACGCTTTCCTCCTGAAACTGTGAACTTGTAGTCATAAACACTTTTTATTCTTTTTAATGCTTTTAAATCAAAAAATTCACTATTTTTACTCATCCATTCAGTTGAGGAATCCTTCATAAGTTTTTCAAACTGAACATCTGGATCATTTTTAGGGGGGCTAGACCGAGCTATTAGAGGAATTTTCCATGCTTCTAAACATTGTTTTCGAACTACTGCATGATCAGGTCCAGTTAAATTTGTATTTTGAACAAATCTTGCAACCTTTTGAAGCCCTAAAATCTGTCTTGCACCAATGGAATTGTTAGAAGTAAACATGTAATGAAAAAATTCTTTACTTTCTTTAATTATAGATAATGGGACAATTTCCTGTATGTCTCTTTTAGTTCTTTTCAAATTGTTAATTTGGTTGTTAATATTAAACATGTAATCATGTATTGCACCAGAGTTTTCACGTAAATCTTTACAAATTAAATAACGTTCTGAATTAGCAGGACGACTAGTAACAGGTTTAAAAATACAAATCTGATCAAAAGCTCGATACATTAAATAAACAAGACCAATACTAAATGGAGTAAACAAGTCAAAGACCTTGCATATAAAATGACCACCTTTTCTTAAAACTGATAAAGCACAAAGAAACTGACATAAATAAAGCTGTTTCGATAATATCTCCTGAATATTCTCCTGACCTTCAACAGAAAAACCTCCATCAGCCATAACAAAATGTAAACCTTTATTATCTGAGTTTTCCAGAACATATTTTCTAAAAGCAATAAGATTTTCTTTCTTAAATATATCTCCATCACCATTATAGCCTCCTTCTCCGTAAAAACAATCAAACGATTCTGGTGTTCCTGCAATGTAATCAGCAAGATTAAAATCATTAGCCCACTCAGCTTTAATGGTCATCCCGAAACCTTTTGCCCTCCATTTTGATCTCCAAAAAACATATTCTGAAAAACCTCCAGGGCCGGCACAAATATCAGCAAAGTAAAGCAGGTCTAAGGGATTATTTAAGTCTCTCTCAATGTGGTTAGTAAACATATAATTAAATGAAGCATCAATTTCTGCCATTTTCATAGCTGCACGATTTTGGAAGATAGCACCTCTAATAGTTTCATATGGATTAGCTCTTGTACGGGCATGAAGAAATTCTTTTTGGCCTAATTTATCAAACACATTTTTGTTTTTAATAATACCATCTAAAATATCTGGCTCACAAAACTCATACTCATCTGTGATAAATTCTTTTCTATCAGCCTCAATCATCCAATTTCTCATTTCAGAAGCATTTGGCATGTCTAACTCACTTTTTGGAACCCAGTCTGGTTCTTGACGAACCATTATTTCTTCTTCAACTTCCCACGAAGCATCTGGCTTTGCATCAAGACCATCCAGTTTAAGACCAAGTCCTCTTCTGCCTCGTTGATTTGATGCCTCTATTATATTCACACGCCCAGTTTCATTTTTACCTAAACCTTTCCCTTTTGCATAACCCATTTTTGACATCATTCGTTGTGCAGCTGAACTGTAACTTGAACCAAAATTATCAGGGTGATCATCTTCTTTAAATTTCTTTTCACTTGGTTCATTATCAAATGAATGTTTTCGTTTGCGTTCCATTTTTGTAAATAATGAGTACCTTAAATATGAAATTGTCATGGATATATTATGTAGGAAAATAAATATCAAGGTATAAATATTATAAATACAATGTCAACAAAAAAATTAAATAAATAATTAACATAGTTAAATAATAGATAACACACACCAAAAATTAAACACAATGAAAATAAAATACATCAAAAATGAAAAACAACTAATACAAAACATGAAAATCATAATAAACCAAGATGACACAATAAAAATGTAATACATTGATACAATAAAACAGACAAATAATTGAATCTATCCTGTAACAATATAAACTAAGATAAGCAAATTATGAAATTGGCAGTTCTGTTAAATCCTTTAAAAGATACGCATCCTAGATTATTTGTTTAAAGATATGCACCCTAGTTTGTTAGTTTAAAGATATGAACCCTTATTAACTGTTTTAAATATGTGACCTAAACTTTGAATGAATGTGACATACAATGAATGACAACACATAACAAGAGAAAAAAAAATGACATACATTGAAGATGGCATATAATAAATGCAACATGCAGTGAAGATGTTATATAATGAACACATACTCGTGATAATGACTCCTAATCACAAGTTATAAAAATAATATTAAGTTATGATTTGAAAAAGAACATCAAATTGTATTCAAAATTCAAATAAAAATTCTTTCAAAGCAAGTCAGAAAAATTGACATGAAAAATGTAGTTACTAGTAACTTGTAAACAATAAAAAATTAGGTCCAAAACAATGTCAACATATGGGCAGCTAAAGGGGATCACCTATCACATGTTTTTTTATGTTTGTAATTATGCATGTCAATATCCTTGTTTTAATACTGTTATAACTGCTCTCTGCTTTAATTTTAGTAACATTTTGAACAAATTATTATACTTCAAGTATAATAATTTTCAAGAAAAGAGACATTCTTTCCAGGTAATAAAATAATATTAATTCTTTCCAGGTATAGATAAAATACATCCATATATTCCTTAAAAATGTGCAGATAACATAAGTAAATCCTTATTTAATTGTTTCAATAATTCATTAGAAACGGGAAATTTACCTAAACATTGGCTGTCACTAAACATTACTCTGTTATTTAAAAAAGGTGACTTTAATGACATATCTTAAATGGAACTGTATATATTTGATGACACATCTTAAATGGAAGTGTGTATATATATATATATATATATATATATATATATATATATATATATATATATATATATATATATATATATATATATATATATATATATATATACATACACTATGATATATTTTAAATTGAAGTATATATATATATATTAGATGATATACCTTAAATGGCTTAGATATATATTTGATGATATATTTCAAATGGGAAAATTAGATTTATCAACAACAAAACAACAAATTATTTTTTGTTTTTGGACTTTATGTTGATTCACAATATTACAATATAATATTTTAAAAAAGACACTTAGATTAGTAATAAATTTAGTAATAAAGTTAAAACACAGCAAAAAGATATGAAAATACTTATTCTTAGAAAAATCAGTTATAGGAGCAACTACAAATTCTCAACTTATAAAGTTTAAGCAAACAAAGCAGTTATATTATTCAAATGTATAAATTCATTAGCAATGTAGACATTATTAATTCACACAGCACACATAAGGTCAGAATCAACAGCTACAGCAACAATTAGTTACAAATTCTTTTTAAAGATTATATTTTTTTCAAATATCACATTGTTAAAAATTGAAATAGATTGTAGACACAAATTTCAATAAGTAAATTTAAAAACAAATTAGTGTATAATTAGGTCCAACATGATCTTAAACTTGTGATGTCAACAACAGATGTTAAATTCTTCCACAGTATTTATCTAAAAACAAATCCACCCTTTAAATATACATCTACCCTTTAAATATATATCCACCCATTAAAACTGCCTTAAGCTGCCCATGATTCAATGTTATAGACCTATTTAATTTGAAAAATTTAATTTGTTTAAATATATAAAAAACGTGTTATTTTAGGTATTTACAAATTTTAAATAAAAATTTAGATTTTATCTTATAATTTGATGTTATTTTATAAATCCTATATTGTTTAGGGTTAAAACAAGTTAAATAGAAAATAAAGCTTACTTAGTTTATATTCATAATATTGTTTCTATTCTAGAAATTCATAAATGATCTTAGATGATTTAGGATATGAAAAGACAGAGAATTAATACAAAAAATTCAAGAATATTCAACTCTTTTACTCAAAAAACAGAGAAAAATAAAATTTATCCATGTTTTAATATTTGGTAGTTATAAAATTGATATAAATTCATTTAAATAAAACTTTTGTGTATTTAAAATTTAAATCCATAAATATTAAAATAACCAAAAATATCTGTTAAAAAAATAAAATAAAACCAATAAAATTTAAATAACCAAAATAAAAATGCATGCAATTTAGTGGTCGACAGGCACTAGCAACTGGAACCTAGCAAAAATAGTTTTTTACTTTATTTGCTGGAATCAGAACTGAAAATATATGCAAACCATAACCAGAACTGAAAATTAAATAATATCAGAATTCAATTACTGGAAAATTTCAAAGTCAATTTTAAATTTAGGTCTACCTTTCTATTTGCAAGGATTTATTGTATAAAGTTTATTGTAAAAAAGAATTAGAATACGTAAAAAAAGAGTTTCAAACTCTTTCTAATCAGCTAATCTATAATGGCATCTGACAACATTTTTTATTACAAGTTGAAAGTTTTTAGGTTTAAAATTAAAGCAAACAAAAAATTATTCACTTTCAACTCAGATAATATTTATTCGACATAAAATCTTTTTTTGGTGGCCTTTTGATCCAAATTTTTGATAATTGATTTTATAAAATTAAAATATTGAAAATGATATCTAAATTCTAGTTTGAACCTAAACTAAAATTTTGTTCTCAGCCATTATTATTACCAGAACAGAAACCCAACTAAATGACAGTCGATCACTAATGCTAATATATAAAACATTGCAATTTCAATAATATATAGTATAACTTTAAAGTGACGTGTTAAACGTATAATCAACTGTGGCTTTAACAAATGCTATGGCTGCCAATTCCTAAAAAAAAGTATAATTAGATATGAACATTTGTTACACATAAAACATACCCCAGCCAGTTAAGCAGATATTTTAGACAATACACATGCTTGTAAATGCTTTCTAGTTTAATACTAAAGATAGTATGAAGAAAAAAATAATATAAAAGATATATGTTATATGTTGTATATATATTTTTATTTTTCTTCATATATATTATTTTATTTATACTATAAAAGTTACATGATTATAACTTAAGTTTCAAACTTTCATACTATGAGGTGAAGTAAGCTTTTTACTAGTACTTTAAAATGGAAATAAATTAAAACACTGAAGCAGATTAAGTTTCAAAATTTATAAAAATAACAACAGTTAAGTAATAAAATAAACAGCAATCTAACAATAATATAAAATATGCATATGCCAATATATATGCAATATATTTGGTTCTGTTTGCCTAATGTTCTTTTAGAAATTTCGATAGCAAATATAATAAAAATAAATTTTCTTGAAAGATATAAGCTAATTTTACAAATATATATCTCAGTAATTATGAGTTAAAAAATAAACATTTTAAATGGCTTGATAAAAACTTTTTTTGTTTTTTAAAAAACTAAAATACTTCAAAATAAAAAATATCTTTAAATTTGAGTAAATAGTTTAAAAAAATTTTAAACAAAAATAATTTAAATCTGTTTATTTCATGTTGCTTTTTTTTTTTAGCAATTTAATTTCTTAATTTCTGCAGAGCTAATTTTTTATCAATACAGTCTTGTTTTTCTTGCAACATTTCTTCTCTTTTTGGAATGGTGCTAATGGAGAATCTTACTGAAAAAGTCTTAAGAAAGCTCTACAAATGAAGCTGAATATTGAAAAAAAGCAATTTCAGCAGGCATCAGAAGATTATTGACAGCATCAGTAACAATGTTTATAGTATAACCATTAGGTAGTTTAGACTGCGTGACATACAAAAACACATTATCATAAATATCTAAAGCTCATTGACATACAGATACATTTTCAACCCATCTTGTTGAACAAAATTTCAGAGGAAACTTATTATTTCCACAAATAGTTGATTATCTGCCCTATGAGCAGGACTATCATGAAAAAGTTTCATGATCCCATTTCAAGAACAGATGTTTCAAACTTTTTACCAATCATTGAGAATATCAAAAAACAATATATGCAATATTAAATATGAGGCAAGACGATGTGGGATGTTATTGGCTACTTTAGTTTTCCCAATAGTCATTTTTTTAGCTATAAAACTGTCAGGAAACATACTGAAACAGTAGTCCTATTTTTGAACATGATCTGTAAGAGAAATGCTGCTGTGTAATCTATAGTACCCAAAGTATTTCAGAACATTTGAGCCATAGAAAAAGAGAAAGGTGGTACTGTTGTGCTGGAAGAAATTGTTGAAACGATTGACATTAGTTGAGAAGATTTTGCTACACAGAAAACTAATAGAAATTATTCAAAAGTTATTAAAGTTGGTGTTGATGAAACAGTTGCTTGTGATAATGTATTTTTCAGTGACTTGTTAGTAAAATAATCAAATACTGTTGGTTGGCTTTTTAAAGGTGTATTTTTTAATTGCTTAGCACTTTTTTCATAACTTTTTCGTTATTATTTCTTAGGGAAAATGTTTTTCCGCATCACTACACATACCCTTTGTTTTATCATCAGCTCTCTTAAGCCAACCCCATGATGGATGACATTCAAGATTGATCCAGTCATTATCAAAGTAAGTTATTTTAGACACTTTTATCATTTCTATAATATTTACCAGGAAAAAATTAACATTGTATCAACGTAAATAAAATCATACATTTCAATAGATTTATATATTTCAATGTTACGTAACAAACTTCAGGTTATAATATAATAGCAATCATATTTTATTTTTTCATATGATTTTATGAATGTATGAAATGAATACAAATTTTTCTTTTATATGATGGTTGTGTGTGAGTTTGTTAAAAAAAGATTTATAAAAAAATTAAAAATTTTGAAAAGGAGATTTTTTTTCCCTGACTTTTGGAAAAAAAAAATTGAAAATCGCTGACTTTCCCCTGATTTCCCTGACTAGAACAAATTTCCCTAACTTTTCCCTGATTTCCAGTTGGGTAGCCAGCCTGTATATGTAATACACAAACTATAAATCATATACCTTATGCACAGTAGTAATATATGTAATACACAAACTATAAATAATACCTTGCAGAATTCTTCTAATACAATGACACCTTCAAAAAAAAAGTTTTCAGGGTCACTGAAAAAAAAAAAACTTTTGATTAAAAAACTATTAAAAAAATCAGCACAAGGCCAACTAATACAAGTGTAACTACAAGCAAAGCTACTGCAAGCACAATTATGAAATTTTATGAATTTAAATAAGTAATCAATAATTTATGTAAAAATCATAACTTTTTTTGTTCAAATTAAATTAATTGTAAAAAAATTCAGTAATTAAAAAAATCTAATAATTTACGACTAACTTATCGTGTTCAAAATTTCCAGATAATTTTCTTCGCATTGCAGTTAAAGTAGAAGAAAAATTTGGTACAGATTGCGCTCGAATTTTTAAATCATAACAAACCTAAATTTATAAAAATATTTGATACCATTATGTTTTACAAAAAAACTAATATAAGTATTGAGCAGTTTTTTACATACAAAATGTTTTAGCCACCCATATGTACACAGTTTAACATTTTAACTAATAAAACATGAATAATTGGTTGAAAATTAAATACCTTTTGTAAGATTTTATATGGTGTAAAAACAGTTTCTTTTACAAAGCCTGTATCAAAGAGGAACTCGTGAAGATATGGGTGTCGATACTGAGCAATCAATGACAACACAGAAGTAATTTCAAGATTTATATCATAAGGCTAAAACAAAAATAACTTTAGATACAACTTGAAATTTTTCTTTAACTATTTTTTAGTTTTAATACCAATGAATAAAAATTCTTTTAAGAATCTGCCATTATAGCCTACTTGATCTAAAATCCTCTGTAATCTTTGAAGAATTGTTCTAAGAAATGAACCTTCATAAAACTGAACATCCAATACATCAAGATTATTATCTGAACAATCTAACAACATTAGAAAAAAAAACTATTATTGAAAAATTAAAAAAAAATCATAAAGCTCAGTTATGCAGTTTATTTACCTTTCATGGTTGGCCATTGATACAATTTTGTTTGTAGAGCTCGCTGCTGACACTAAAAAAAAAAACACAATTTCTAGAAAAACAATAAACATTCATTATAACATATTTTTCAACAAAATCAAAAAACTTACTTGTTTGTGGGCATCTCTTAAATAACTTTCATAACTTGTTTCTGTGGAAACATCTGAACTTTTTAACGCATCTGGAAGTAACAGTAAGAATCTGAAATGAACATTTGGAAATAAAAATCTGAAATCATAATCTACTTTTGAAATACTACGTTTATAAAATAAATTCTTTCTTCAACCTACCCATTGACAGTTTTTTCAACTTTTCTTTTATTGAATGATCCCATGGATACTTCATCTAAAAAATCTCCCTGTGTTAGATACCTTTCTTCATTTGTACTGCAAACACTTTCACCTTTACTTTCATCACCATCTAAAGTCACTATTTCATTTTCATTTTCAATCACTTTACTTTTTTTTTCACCATTTTCAGAATCACATAAATGAAAACATTCATCATAATTTATTAAATGTTTGTTTGCAAGTTGTTGAGAATCAAATTCTTTTTCATCATTACTGTTTCTGAAATTCAATGCATTTATAGAAAGTTCATTTGAGTCTTCTGTAACAGTTTCTATTTTGTTCGGTGTAATGTTGTTAATAGATTCTTTTTTCAAAGCATAATTGTATTTACTTTTATTTATAATGGATTCATTTACTTTATTATTAAAATTTTTCTGAGGATTATAAACTGTATTTTTTTGAGAATCAACTTTTTTTATATCTAAATAACTTCTTTGTTTAAAATTCCTAATAATTAATGTTTCTATTATTGGCTGATATGAAAGATGAAGCAGTGCATTAAATAGACGAAGCGACTCTACAGCAAGCTGGTCAGATAAATGGTTTACTCTTTGAATAATTAATCTCCGCAGCTTATGCGGGCTTGAGCAACCTTCTGTTTCCGGATTTTGATCAGTCCCAAGCAAAATATCTGCAAATTCTACAATGATTAACAATTACAATAGCATAAAGATTATTTATGCAAAACATTATTTATATTTAAAAATAAATAAACTATTCTAATTCTGTTCTTATTATTTATTTATTCATAAATAATTTGAAAATTAAATATTTTAGTATGAAGTAATATCAAATCAAAAAACAAAATCTTAATTTTATAGAAAAACATTGAATTGAAAAAACTATCACTTTCACATTTTTTTATATTTTTGAAAAACATTTGTTAATTATCTTATAAAGTTTTGGTGTCAATTTTATTTTTATTCATTTATTAAACCATAAAAAGTCATTTTTATATATTACTAAGGTTTTTTTCTTTTATTATTTTCCATCATGGAATTAATTAGGGTTGTCCACAAATTATGTCACACAATTTTTGACCATTGTAGAACCTCCCACACCTCTCATCACAACATCGTAACTATTTATTAAAAAGTTTGGTATGAGTCACCACAATATTACCCCTCCCCCCTAAAGCATTACATTATTTATGGACGACCTCATTACAAATACTTTTTTTTTTTAACTTTAGTTAAAAGAAAAAAATATTTGTAATAGGCTTATAGTTGTTTTTTTAAATATATATTTTTCTTCAATACAAATATTGTATACAAGTTAATTGATTTTTACAAAAAATTATAATTTTTATCTTTCATAACTTATTTATGTTTTATTACACTTTTTATTACTATCTTTTATTGATGTTTTGTTAGTACCAGTTGAAAAATGGTGAAACTGATGTAATAATATCTCTGCACTAATTACTTTGTAATAATATAGGTATAATGACTTAAATAATAAAAGTCTGTCATGTAGAAGGGTTTAAAAATTAGTAGCCTAAGGTATAATAAGCTTTTATTAGTTGTACCTAGGGCCAGCAGCTATTTTACCTAGGGCTGATCTCTGAAATCGAAGATCTGAATCTGAAGTTTAACTTGATAATAAATAGATAACAAAGATAGAAACATAAATTTTATTAAAAATTTGTTTAATCTTAGATTGTTTTTAACAAATTTATATTGCGTTACTTAAAATTTCCAACATTTAAAAATGTCTACACGGCATATAAAAGTCTACACCTAAAATAAAACGCTGTTGTTTTGGTAATCCCAAAGCAACAGTGGGAAAAAAAAATGCTTTGCACCAACCAAAATTCAACAATCTACATCATGATCAAAAAAATTCTGTATCAAACAAACATATATGGTCCTAGATACAAGCAAACTACACGACCCTAGGTAAAAAACAAAAAACAACTTAATAAAGACTTAATAGCATCACAAAAAACTATTATCAAATCCAGATTACGAGGAACTTATTGATCATCGCATTTAGTATTTAAGTAACAAATAATATAATATATAGAACCTATAGAAAAGCATTTCCTATAGAATTGTTAAACAATATAAGATACCACCAGCAGCAAAATTTTACTTTAGTCCATCAAAAAGCATTTTCCGATTATAACTTGCCATGACAATGCTCTCTGAGAATCAGAATAGGATTAAAAAAAATATTTATAACTAACTACTTGACTAAAAAGCATAGCTTAGAACTTTATAGTTTTCAATTAAAGTGGGATGACCCAAGATGGTACATAGAGGCCCTAGGTACACGAACTTCCCCTACAATTCATATAAAACATATATTATATACATATTTTGTATAACACCCTCTCCTTGCACTAATCACAAAAGATTTCCTAGTTGGAACCTCCACCCCACAATATTGTGTGAAAAAGAAAAAGTTGCAACTTTTTTTGCATTAATTTAAGCTTTGTAATTTTATTTTTATTCATTTATTAAACCATAAAAAGTAGAGTAGGCTAAGTATGAGGAGGCTACTTGTGGTTATAACCCTCCTCTCAACTCTATAACTCCAAAACACGAACCTTGACGAACAAGGCGCTGCGCAGAGAAACAAGTTTAGCGCGGTACTACCAGGGACATGATGGGAATCGAACTCAGAACCTCTCGCTTATGAAGCAAGCGCTTTACCACTACTGCATTATTATTACTAAGGTATTTTTCTTTTATTATATTCCATTATGGAATTATTTGGGGTCATCCACAAATTACGTCACACAATTTTTGACCATTGTAGAACCTCCCACACCCCTCATCACAACATTGTAACTATTTATTAACAATAGTAGTAGTTTTTAAAGAGTTATAGAGTTTAAAGTTAAATTGCAAAAAAAAATTTACACCACTCTCCCACCCTCTCTTTTTTCACACATAATTGTGGGGTGGGGGGTTACATATGATAAAAATTAAGGTGAATATGATAAAAAAATTAAGGATATTATAAGTGAAGCGCTTTAATAAAAAAAAATATTTGAGAAAATATAAGCTTTATATCTATTTTTTTAAATGCTTTTGAAATTAAGATATAATTAGGTTAACTTCAACTTTAAAAAAGTTGAAATTCAATTTGAGCTATTTAAATTTTTTTGGGGGAATTTTTTGGGTGCAAACATAAGTTTTCTTAAACTTATGTTTACACTTTTCTATAGATGTTGCGTTTACTAAATGGTTATCTTAAAAAAAGATTTAAGATATGTGTTAGTAAACAGCAATTAACAACGGCTTCATGAAAATAGATGTTATTATTTTTTGTACCGCAACAAGCTATAGCTTGTGTAACCAATTCTGGTTTTGGCAGCCTACATAAAAGTTACAAATTATTTTTTAAATAAGTTAATTAAATGGGAATAAAGCCAATTTCATCGTTAATCAGCTTCAAGGTTTTTAGATTCAAAAATTTTATCCAATCTTGCTTTGAAACTATTTACAGTTGTGGCACTGACTGTTTTTAGGCAATTTATTCCAAGTGTTCACCACACGATTTGTAAAAAACTGACATTGCTCTGGTGACGCTGTTCATTGTTTTTTATTAACTCTCTAACTAACTTAAAGTTATGACCTCGCGTTCGACTTTAAATTTTTATTTAAAGTCGTAAAAATTTCTGGATAAGAGAGCAAACTTACGTTGCACCAATTTACAATATCAAAGCCATTTATTATTTTAAAACACTGTATTAGGTCACCTCGAACTCTACGGTCTACAAGAAATTGAATACCCAAAATTTAATTATTTTTTTGTAATCCAATTTTCTGAGTGATTGAATCAAACAAGTTGCTTGGTGCTGTACTTTTTCGATTAAAGTTATGGCATTTTTTTTGGTGAGGTCGATATTGCAAATTCCAAATGAGGTCTCACAAACGCTGTAAACAATGTTTTGAGAAATTTGCTATCCATATAGGTGAAAGCCCTGCTTACCATTCCAAGTATTTCATTTGCTTTATTTGATGCATACATAACTTGACTACAATATTTTGTCTTACTAGATAAAATAACACTTAAATCCTTTTCATCATTTGTACTGCATATACATATTATTTCATTTGCTATTGATGGAATTGTATAATTGTGATGTTTGTTTGATTTGCAAAGATGCATTACTTTGCATTTTGACTCATTCAAGTAAAGAAGCCATGTTTGGGACCATTTTGCTATTTTATTTATGTCATTTTGTAATACATTTATATTGTCGATATTATTTATTTTTGCTAATAATTTAGTATCGTCAGCATACAATTTATTTACACTTTTTAATAGTTCTGGCATATCATTAACATATATTATAAATAAAATAGGACCTAGGATCCTTGCGGTACACCACTCCAAACCTCTTTCCATTCTGATAAAAATTCTGCCATTACCACTTTTTGTCAACGATTTTTTAAAAAAGATTCAAGCCACTTTAAAGTGTGACTGATAATTCCATAAGCCGACAATTTCTAAATTAAATATCTATGCAGAACAACATCAAAGGCTTTAGCAAAATCCATGAATACCACATCAACCGCATTTCCTTTAGATAATGAATAGGTAATAAAGTCCATTGTTTCAATCAAATTAGTTGTGTTGTTTATGTTTTTATTAATTGTATTAGTTATGTTTTTGTTAAATTCTTTATGCAAATTTATCATTCCCTCCCCTGCTAATATTCCTATTTTTTGTTATCATTTTTATAACAAAATTTAAAAATAAACCAATAGAAATTGTAATGTATGACTTTTATACTTTTTAATAAAAAAATAATTTAAAAAGTGCAAATAATTTTTAAAAGTTAAACTTTAAAGTTTTAAACTAGCAAAGTTTGTTAGTGTCTAAATTAAAACTTTGGTGGGCCCTAGATATAATGGTTTTTGATTAACTTTGGTTTTGTCAAAAATCTCTTGCTCTTTCTGTTAATTTATATAAACAAAATTGAATATGTACCAAAAATATCTATCCACTACTGTTAAGTAGAGCCTCACCATGAGCCAGTACATGAGATGTGATAAGTTTTAAACATCTTGTTAAAATGGCTGTCACTGTTATTGCACATGGTTCTGAACTAAAAAGAAAATTTTATAATGTATATATTATGGTATTTTCAAATTAGTAAAACAGTAAAAAAAAAATTGTTTTTGACATAAAAAATTAAAAATTTCATATCTTTGCATAATTGTGATTTGAGGAGAGTTTTTTATAATTATAAAAAACTCTACTCAAGCAGAAAATGTGTACAAACTTTGATCAGGCCTAAATACCAGCTCAATAATAATGTCATAAGGTTAAAGTTAATGTTGTAGTTGTTATGAATTATAGCTTAAAGTCAGTTGTTGTATGATTTCTTTTTGTAAAAACTGTTCCTGATATTATTATTACATTCCTCTTGTAATTTTTTTTTTACAATTTCATAAATGTAATCTTTTACTGTGTTAAAGTTGTGGGAAAAATAATTTCAATAAAATATATCAGTTAACACATTGTAAACTTTCATTAGGTTTTGTACTCTGTTGTATGCTCTGTACCTTTTTTATTTTTAAGCAAGTAGAATACTTTCAGATGTTTAACATGTTTTATGCATTCAATACCATAAGCATTGAAAACTCTTAATGAGATTAAACATAGGCTGTGTATTTTTTCTAAGATTATTATCGTATGTTATGAAAGTCATGTAAAAACAATGAAAGTATAATAACAAAGAATAATAAAAAATCTCAGAACAAAAACAAATTATTACAAAAATACATTAAGTTTAAAAATACATTATCAGATAAAAATATTAAGTAAACAAATTATAAAACAAATTTGATAATTTAAATAACAAATTTTTATTAAAATTACTATTTTTTTTATTGCAAAAGTTTAAAAGTTAAATCATTAATTTATAGAAATAATTTAAGAAACTTAAATAATTTGTAGAAAAAAAAAAGAAAAGAAAACCACAAGTGCATGCAAAAATATACAACTTCAAAGCAACAGCCACAGTATTTTAATTTTAAGCATTCGCTGAGCATTTATTATGCACATGTGTAGCTCAAAAAACAACAACATTGCTATTTTGATTTTTTTTTGAAAAGGACAGTAACCTAATAAAAAACATGTCACATGATAGAGCCGAAAATATTAATCCTCAAAAATATCACCGAAATATTTCACAACCGAAAAATTTAGAACCGAAAAGTATACTTTCATTGCAGGATCGAATTACAAAATCCTTTCTTGCGTCGAAAGTTTTAGAACCGAATTTTACAACCAAAAAAACTTGGATCGAATTACAAAATTTTTCATTTTTTATTTTAATTTAACTTAAAAACTTTATTTCATGACTTTCGATCGAAAATTCGATCAAAATTTTTTTGGTTCTAAAATTATTTAAGACACTTCGGTTGATAATTCGATTGAAATTTTTTCGGTTCTAAATACAATTATAACTTTCGATCGAAAATTCGATTGAAATTATTTCAGTTCTAATTTTTTTTGTGAATATTTTCGGTTGTGTAATAAATTTCTCATATTCGGTTCTAAATTGAAATTTACAATTCGGCTGAATCATAGGACGCCATAAAAAAGAACAAATTTTTGCTATAAAGTTTAGTTACCAGATCCCTTAATTTAAAAATAGATAAAAGTGTTGCCAAGTAAAACATATTTCATTTGAAACAATTAAATTTATTACTTTTTGGTTATGCATTACATTTTTTATGCTTTAAAGCTTTGCATATTTTGAAAAAAGAAGATATTACCTTTATAACAAAAAAAAAAATTAACCTCCAGTTACTTTTAAAGTTTAAAAACACTGCAAATCAAATCTTATATTTTAGCAATAAATATACATAAAAAGTGAGTCTCATGAAACAAAACTAAGAACATTATGCAGAATATGTGGAGAAAGTCTAAGTGATGATGTTTTTTTCACAAAACATCTTGTTAGAATAGAATTTTATTTTTTTATCCAAACCAATAAGGACCACCCAAATGTACATCATCAAAAAATGTGTCATAGATGCTTTTCAAAATTAGGAAATATTGAAAAAGATTCTAAAACTGAACTAAAGTTAAGACCTTGGCCTAACAATTGCAATCTAAATGTTTGCTTTAAAGCCAATAAAGGAAGGGAAAAAAAAAGAAAAAGATAAGTGGAAGACCTTTAAGTATTACTATAGTAATAATATTTGGACTAGACACACAATCAATAACATACTATCTAAACTTTTAACTCGAACAGCATTTAATCTTAAACTACAAGATATTAACCACATCTTAAATCCTCATATGAATCTTATCATTGGCAAACTAATATCAAAAACAAATGGGCTCTAATGTTTCTTTTCTATTCCAAGTGATAGGTTAATTTTGTCAAAAAATTTCAATTGAAATGAATGTGAACAGTATGCAAGCAAGGTTGTGGTAGATTGTTTAAAGTCACACAACTGTCAGAATGTAAGAAACATTAAAACTTGTCAGATAACACCAACATAAACATCAACAACATCATCACTATCAACATCATAGTCATCAACTTCACGAATAAACACTTCAAATATATTTGGATTGGATTCAACAAGTGTTATAACAAGGAAAATTGAAGATGCTGCTCTACAATAAAAAAAAATGTCTCAAACAACATCCAACATAATTGAATTTCCGACAGGAAATTACCGAGGGCCTAGACTGTTGATGACGACATTGAAATGCGATCATTTAAGACACTAGATTTATCTCTAGAAAAATATAACAACCATGGGGCAGATCCTAAGTTTTCCAAGAAATGAGACAATGTTATTTATTAATGGTTGTTCAATGTGCCATCATTGATCAGGTGCTTTACTTTTATTCATTATTATTCGCAAATTCACATGCACAATCTTTTATTCAATAAAACACAATACAAGTTATTTGTGGGGTAAATGTAAATGGTGGTTTATGGAATTGTGAATAATAATAAAAATTTAAACCAGCTAAACGCTTGACGTGAGGAGTTTAATGCATACGTAGAGCACCATTGCCAAAAAAATCAAACGAGTATTTAAGAACTTGAATATAAAATACCTGTTATAAAAGAAGCACTTAAAATACAAATACTTTTTAACCCTGAAAATGAAGAAGATATCAAAGAAGTTTTTGAACGCAAAAGAAAGAACAGGTAACTATTTTAAAATTTATTATTCACTAAAAATATTTGTTGGTAGTTAAATCAGTTGCTATTCTACATATAATACATATTTCACAATTATTTTATTTGTTAAATTAGGAGAAAAGTATCCTTGAACTTTGCAACTCGATACAAAAAAAAAGTTGAACTTGGGTTACTGATATATACAAGGAAACTAACGAAGTAAAAACTTCAAGGTACTCTTCTCTAAATTTAGAATTTGTCACAAGCTTATTAACTCTTGCAATCAGTTCAATGAAGATAACAAACAGCACCTTGGTATGTCATATGTAATTTTTTTGACAAAACACAATAAATATAGACAATCATTTTTGTTATTTGATCATTAACTTTGCTTTATATTGCTTCATATGCTGGAGTACCATGCATTATCTTTTATTAGAAAATGGGGAGTAGGACTTGATACTTATGGAACGCAAAATGGAGAGAGTATTCATGAAGAAATAAACCGCATGAAAAGTACTTACTGGCATATGAAGGGGGCATGTAGATTAAAAAGCATAATGAATGAGAATTTCATAAAAAACCACACAACTGTAAAAAAATACCAAAAAAAAAACTCAGCCTAGATAGAGAAAAATTTTAGATACTGAAAATAATTTGATAAAATATTGTAAAATGGTTTAAAAATAATAAATGGCAATATTAAAGCATACATAATATTTCTGTCAGTACTTTTAAGCTTTCAAATAAAAAGAATTTACCAATTTTTAAAATTACATTATCACAAAAAAAATTAACTGGGTTATGATTTTTGCTTTAAATATGATTTGCAAACTATTATACTTTAAAATAAAAAGATCAAGGTATTGACTAAAAAATTCACAACTTTTGAATATAGACCATAATATAAGTACAGGTTAAACTTCAACTGAAAAACAACAAAGCTTCATTTTAGTTCCACATCTATTCTCTTCATAAAATTATTTAAATGATAGCTTTGATGACACATACCATATCTAAAATATTGTTTTGACATCATTATCCTTAGTATTATTAGTAACTTAGTATTATCCACAAATAAATCTTATTTGAGGTGTAGACAACTTAATTAATAATTCTTTGTTTACCCGCGAACATTATTGATTACCAACATATGAGCAAAATATGTGCTATATTTTGCTCAAAATGATGAGTATTTTGCTCACCACAATGTAGTAAAGGTCTGTTGAGTAAAGCATGTCCGAAACCAGAACAAAAATAAAATATATTAAGTATGGTTAAAAAAAAAAAAAAATTAGAAAAAGGAAAAAGTTTATTGACTTTTATAATTACTTTATCACTTAATAATAATATTAATAAAAATAATAATAATAATAACAATACAAATTACAGATATAAATTTTATAATGACTAGAAACCATGATGTTCTTACGTTTGAGAAAGTCCTGGTTCAATAGCTGTCAATATAAATCTTTCACGTATTGATGAAGCCAGTGCCCTTGTAACTAGCTTAAAAAACATGTAAAAACATTTAATACTCAAATATTTTTGTAAATTTTTATGGTTGGTAATTGTTATGATGATTAGAGGTCAGTATTATTTATATCTGTATATAATCAAAAATAGTTCTTTAAAAATATTATACATTATACTTATTTATATTTAAATTAAAAATAGTTAAAAATTATTAAATTAAAAAAAGAAAAGTTAAAATATAAGTTATAAAAATTCATCTTTAAAAAAAATCAATTTTAGACTTGTTGGCACCAATTACCAATTTAAAATTTCTGTTAAGTTTTAGTTGAATGAAAATTCAATTTAGCTAGATGGTTATTTAAAAAAATTAGAACTGGTTTGACAGAATATAATAAAAATTTAATAAATCATTAAAAAGCAACTTGAGTTCCTTAAAAATGCAAATAAGATACACCAATATAAATAATATCATAAAGATATATAAACTTAAATTTAAATTGTTGTCACAGAACAAACTTAAATTTATTTGCAAATAATCATAAAAACCTGATAAAATCTAAAAACTAGGTTGTTTTTTTTTTTTGGCTTCTTCAATATTTTGCTAAAAAAAAAAAAAAAAACTTACTGGATGTGCTTCTAAACTTAGTTGATTAATGTAATCCAACCATGACAAAAATGCAATGAGCTGTCTTTTACCGGGAAATGAAGATACCATTTGATCTTCAAGGTCAAATCTTAAACAATAAATTATTTTAGTAACAATTTTTTTTAACTCAAAATAGAAATTTAGAAACCCAGGATTTAAAAAAAAAAAACATTTAATAAAAAGAAAATGACAATGTAAACTATTATCCTCCACAATCGATGCAGTAGTGGTGTAATGGCAGATGGCTTGCCTCATAAGCAAGAAGTTCCTAGTTTAATCCCCACCATGTTCCTGGTAGTACTGCGTTCAACTTGTTTCTCCCTGCAGCAGCCTTGTCTGCCAAGGTTTGTGTTATAGCGTTGGGAGAGGGTTGTAACCATAACTAAAGTAGCCTCCTCGACTGTAGTGGCCTTCATGGCTTTGAGAAGGTGAATTAAAAAAAAAAAAATCCAAAGTTCTTAATACAAATAAGATAACTGAAAATTAACTGTGTTCAAGGGGTTTTTTGATAAACCCTTATAAGAAACAAAGTTCCTACCTGAAATTTTAAGTATCTAAAAATGCTAATGCAATTTATTTTCTGGTTTATTTTATAGCTCCATAATTTTAGCAATATCTTAAGTTTTATCATATTATTAGAATACTTTTATCTTTAAAAAAAAACTGTTATAAATTAATCTCAGAATTTTTTTCTTGCCATTTTAAATATTCTCTTCAAATAAACAACAACTTTTCTGACAATTTTACTTAGTGAATATGAATTTATAAAACACGCATATAATAATGTTTTCCTAAATTAATTAACAATTAAGTTTAAATTAACGAATAAAAATCAAATATTAATAATCAGAAGGAAAAAAAAGAACAAATATCATTTCTTTTAAATTATGTGTATTATTAATAACTTTTATCACATGGTGTAACTTTTCATTTAACTACCTACATTTAATTTTAAACTATTTTTCATAACTGGTTATGAACATTATATTTAATTACCCCCATGTTGCAGTTAATTGGTTTAAATCAGCAGGATCAATAACAGCTGGTAAACTTTTGAAAAGCTTTGAAAGTTGATCAGCCTAAAAATATAAGTAATTTTATAAGGTACATTTCAAGTATAGAAATTCTTTGTAGCTTTTATAAAATATTATAAAACCAAATTTACTTTGTAGGTCATGTAATGCGAAATTGAAACAATGAAAAATTACACAATTCAATTAAAAATTTAACAAATTAAGCAAAAACTTTGAAGTCTGTACACTAAAATTGATTTATAAAAAAAAAAAAGTTGAATCTAGAATTAGAAAAACAATAAACCTTGGATTCCCAAAAAGACACAAGTTGGATCAGCTGTTAGATATCATATGTTGCAAGTGTGAAATTATTTTGTGAAACAAGTATTGTTTAAACAGTTCTTTTTGTGTCAATTAAGAACATATTCAGTGTAGTTTTAAAATTGACGTGAAAGTCCGGAAAATTAGAAAAAAAAAAAGAAAAAAAAAAAGCAAACTACAATATTGTGGAATGTTTCTTTGAAGATGATTCAGATATCAACAAGTAAAAGATTTCCAAAAGTTCACTTCAAAATATTAGATGGAAGAAAAAACTATACAATAAGTCACACTGCAGAGATTTCAATGAGATACAAAAGTTCACTAATGACAACAATAGCTGTAGTTTTATCATTTCTTCTAGACCTTATTGAAGCAAAGAATTCAGTGAAAATATCACTGTGATCTATAAGTCCTATGATGGAAGATATTTTACTCATTTCACTTCTACTCTACATTCTCACAAACAAACAAGTTAAAGAAGCCACATTTGCTCTTTACAACTATATGTTTCAAAGGGCAATACACGAGTCCCTAGAAGCTATCAGAGTAGATTCAATCATTCAGAAGGAAATTACTCTGGTCAATTTGTATACTGCATTGTAATGTATTACCAATGAGACATAATTGCTTAACTGGATGGGCTAACTAGCTCATATGATGGCTCCATTAAAAAGCCTTTATTTGAAGTTAATAAATAAACTTGAGACATTTGCACCTATAGAACTGCTTGAACTCTTGAATAAGAAATATGAAAAAAATTTTATTGATGATGCAGCTTTTTGTTATAAGCTGATACAATGTTTATCTAAAGGAAAGATGAACACTTTTCGAAAGCAAAGTATGGAATTATTTGCCACAGCAGATGGTTTACCACAGCAACTGTTTCCTGGTATATACTTATACAAAACTATTGTACCACTTGTGAGCGGTATTCAGAACAGTTAATTAAAAACACTGATTGGTAAAGTAATTTTGTTTCAATAGGTTGTTTTGTCATTAAAAAAATAGTAATGTTGTTGTCAATTAGTTTTTCTTTTAAACGTTCAAAAGACATTCACCATACTATGAGTGAATTTTAGCAATCACACATATTTGTAGGGTAAAAAACTTATAATTTTTTATAATTGTCAAAGGGTAGTCAAATATACTTCAACATATGGTATAATATCAAACTGAAACTCAATATTGTAGATGTTCCAGATCACATAGAAACACTTTTACTACTGTTGAAAAGATAAGATAATAAAGTTTAAAAATTTTACACAAAACAATTAAAATAGAGCTTATTTCGCCCACTCTGAATCCCTAATTGTCATTAAAATAGTTAAAGTTTTAAGAAAAGCTTGCAGTTTAAAGACACAGCTGTAGGTCACAAGAAAAAACTTTGCTCAATACAGAATTTTTATCTATCAAAGAGCTAATAGAATGAGGAAAGCAAATAATAAGAGAACCAGTGTTTAAATATCAAATCTTTACGTATGATTTTTTCAAATACCTAGTTACTTTTAAATTCTTTTGAAGTACTTTTTTCTTCACACACAATCTTGTTAATGAGCAATTTATGAGGTTTCAGAAGCAGTTTCCATTTGTGGCTTTTAAAAGAGACATGCTGGTGAAAACGAGAATGAATAGTAACAGTTTACCCAATTCAAAATAATAGTAAACCCAATTCAAAAAAAGATTTTAGTCGTGGTTTTTTAACAAAGATGTAAACAAAAAATTAATTATGGTAAATATATTTCAAATTACAAATTGGGGTTTTAAAAAAGTAGCAATTATGATTTTAAGATTTTTTATTTCTTTGTAAGGTAATGTAATAGTAACTTTTTTTTTTTATCTTTGCTTATCTGTTAATATAAGCTCAAATAATGCTAAAAATATTTAGCTAAACTTTCAAAAGTTTAAAAAGTATGACCTGGGCAAATCAATCAATAAAAGTCAAATTGCACAAAAAGTGCAATGTCACATAGGTAAAAAAAAAAATTTTAATTGGTTTTCAAAAGTTAATATTCACATATAGTGTAGCATATATATCCATTTTCAAAAAAGCACATATTTTCAAACAAGGAAGTTAAAAATAAATTACTTATACAGATTACATAGATGAAATAGTAATGTGGGAGGGTCAAATTGTTATTTAAGAAGCAGCATATTGTGTGGGGTTCTTATGTATGTATATATTTGTGTGTATATATTTGTACATTTCTATTTTCTGATGTCATAGTGAACATTCCAACAATTCTTTCCTTTTATTAGTGTTGTAGGACGATTAAAATGGATTGAATAATAATGTGTATTGAATGGAGTTAAAAAATAAAACAATGCATTGGTATATCAAGTTCTGTTTCTATTAATCTTATCACTTCTACAATTTTGTCAGTGTTTACTACAGTATTTTTTTAATTTAATTTTATTTTAAAAACTAAAAGTCTTTTTCGCTAGAGTTTTCAAAATAATGGAAAATTATAATACCATTTTTCGGTATTCAATATAGTTCAATAGCGGTATAAACCAGTAGTGAGCTGTATTTATAAAACATTAAAAAAATTTAGCCAAGTCATTAGAAAACTTTATTAAAAGAACTTTTAATAAAGTTTTCTAATGACTTGCCTAAAGAAGATTTTTTCTTTTACATTTCCTATTTATTTTACTTTATAGTATTTAAAATATCTAAGCAGTTATAACTCAAAAATATAATTTTTCAAAAAATAATTTAAAAATATTCATGCATTTAATATAACAAAATTCATTCGGCTTCAAAGCTTAACTAAAAGTTACCAGCAACAAAAAATGTTCTTTTGTTGGATGTTGACGTGGGCTGAATTGTTTTGAGAACAGTATCAATCTTATTTAAACTTGCTGTATGAACACTTGCTTCAAACAGCTTAAACTCCTTTAGTATCTCTGAAAATGGACCAGAACTACTAATTTTGGGTTGGAATGATACGATCTTTGTTAGAGATTGTTGTAACTGTATCTTCAGGTTATTATTGGCTTCTTCAGCTATTTTTTCATCCAATGATTAGAGATCAACATTATTCAATACTTAGGTAAAACTCTGTTAGATTATATTTTTTACTTATTGAATAATTGCTTACTTTGATGAATATTCGAAGTCATCATTATTTTGTGATGTATTTAAATTGGGGTTTTGCAAATACCTCATTAGTGACGGTAAATCTTTATTGCATTACTCATCATATTGGTTTTTGAGTGAATCACTACACTAAAATTAGTCGTTTGCTCAGAAAGATTTTTAAAAAAACATGTGAACACCTTCACTGATCATTACATTGAGTTATCCTTACTGAGCTCCAATACTAAGAGCCAATTCGATAGGTTTTAATACTTTTAAAATATTTTTTAAAACTTTAAAATCAACTCCTCATAAAAACTATTTTTTCAATTGTCTAAAACTGCTTTTTGAATGCAAGGTTTCAATTTTACCAACCTTTCAATTCTATGATCCAAAGAGTTCCACCAAGATTTATACCAAGTTTTCTATTTTCTTATTTGTAAACATGCTTTTGCAATATGGAGCTATGAATGGTTGACAATTTGAAAAATTTAATAAGTTTACATGAATTATTCAATATAGACTTGATGTCATCTCAAAATGTTGTGTTGCTGCTTCCATGAGCAGTTGTCTATAATATCATTAAAAATGTTGCTGCCAAAAAATCTCTTAAGATAAACATTGCCATTACAATCAAAATCTGAATCATTATCTTCTTCCAAGGAAAGATTCTGAAGAAGTCCTTAAAATTCATTTGCTTTATCATATCATTGGTATCTTTGTTTGATTCATCACTGAAACATGTTTGGCTGTTGCAGGTATATGTCAATTTTTTAGAAAATATCTTGTTTTCCAGCAAGCAGGATATTACAAACTTAAAATGCAGGCCTTGCAATGAAGCGGGAGCGATCGCTCCGTGTACTTAAAATACGCCCAAAAACGATCTTCCGGGCGCGACAAATAGCGCTAGCTAGTTTCGTTGCGAGAGTAAAAAATAACATTTCTCAAAATATTGTTAAGTATATAAGTTATCTATATATTATATTTGTATAAGTATACAATGATATATATTATATTAGTAATAGTCTATTATATATTTATTAAGTATATAATCAAGTATATAAAATATTATTCACTTGATAATATTTAAATGGCGCATTCAGTTTAAATAAGAAAGCAGTTTTCTATTTTGTACAAACAATGAAAGAAGTCATTACTGCTAACAAATAGAATGGAATGTTTACTATCTTAAAAACATTTTGTCATATTGATAATTGAAAATTTAATTAAAAAATTAAAAGTTGATTGAATTTTGAAAAATTAAAAGTTTTAATCCACAAGATTTTGTAAAAACATAAGATTCTTTTTTGCTTTATTGTAGTTTAATTTTTCACGCATCTTTTGTTAATATAAGATGTGTGATAAACGCATGAAATAAATCTTTGGTTTGTCATAGTCTTGGTAAGACTATGACTGGAATTTTTTTGGTAAAATATGACAAGAATATTTTTTTGTTTTGTAGACAGAAAGAGTTTAAGTAAGAAATAACTTTAGCAACAAACGCAGGAGTAATTTAGATATCAGTGGATTAACTTGTTTCTTTCGGATGACAGGAAGAGTGCGGACATCAAGTTCAAGAGATGAATTATAGGAAAAAGAAAACAAATTAAAAGAAAATTTCTTTGCAAATTTTCCTTGAGAAAGTTAGCAAAATCACATCCATGTATGAGAGATGGAATGTTAGAGTTGCCCTTGTTGATGACATTGTTAAAAAATTTCCAGTTTCCAGAACTTAATTTCTGAGAAAAAATATGAGATTTAGTACTCTAAGAATGGACATCAAACAATGCCTTTTTTCATTAATTTCTTGCAACAATATAATCTTTTTCTGAGATCTTGTTAAAAAGATAAAAGAAGTAATTACAATTAGAAATACTAGCTGCATCATGAGAAAAGGCTCAGTCAATTTAATCAGAAAAAACATTAAAAAAAGAGGATGGCAAGAAGGGGAAAAATAAAGAACAAAAAGAAAAAATTTAGTGAGGAGAAATTATAATGATTAACATAAGAAATTATAATTACTAAAATTTGATATTTTAGGCCATTTTAAAAACCATTTGTTTTTATCTAACTTTTAAATTAATTTATTTTGAACAAATAATCATGAACCAATAAACTTGTTTACGACAATAATAGAAATAATAGAGATCATTTCAAAAGCAAAAATCTCTCTGAAAAAAAGTCATGAAATCTCAAAATTTTCTCTCTCAAAAAGTTCAATAGTGTAAATAAAGTATTATCATTTTTTGTATACTTTACTAAAATTTTTTAGAATCAATCACAATATAACTACTGTTAAAAAACAACTGTAAACTTAACTCTAAAACCTTAAAAAGTTGAATCATAACTAATTGCTCCTTTTTGTCAAAACACTTTAATTGTAATTTTTACTGGAAAAAGGTTCTCCTGCCCATAATCCTTTATTTATAAAATTAGCACTCTCTTCTATATAAACATAAAAATTAAGATTTATTAACATTGTAACATCCATATCACAGTGGTTGACTTTAGAACACATAATTTGTTCTAGTGCTGAGGGCTGACTTTAGAACACATAATTTGTTCTGTCATCAAAACTTGGTTATGCTATTAAATTTTCATTAAATTTCTGTGATCATAAGCAATGTACTAAATGACATGATAAATAAAACAACATATATATATACACTACTATATACATTAAAAAAAACTATTAAAGTTACCATTCTTTCGCAAAAAGCTGTATATAACACAATAACATGAGCGGCTCTATCTTCAGCAATCGAGCTGCACAAAAGAAGACCTTCACAAGCTTTGATTGCTACTCTGCTGTCCTATAAAACGTTAAGAAAAATACTTAACTTAAATAAACATAAGACCATACAATAGTAAAGAATGTATAAAAGTTATTTTGAAATAAGTTGCTGTTATTTATTCTGTTGTCTTATTTTTAGGATGCTTGTTTGTTATTTTCAGCAACAAAACTCTTACAAATCAAGAAACAATATATTATATTAAAAAACTATATTAAAATATTTATTACATTCTTATTATTAATATTTTTACTATTATAAAAATTTATTTTTACATATTAAATTTAAAAAGTTTAATGAAAATAGAAACCAAGTTTGGTTTCTATTTTCAATCTTTAGAAACATTTTTAATCATTATATATGCTAGAATTTTCGTTGCCTACAAAAAACTTAAGATTAGTTTTATATTTCTAGTTCATTATCATTTAATATGTCTCTTGTAAAATTTCTTTACAACTGTATAATATATATAATATAATCAATCATACATAAAACAAACCAATATCATCAAAAAGCTGAAACAACAAAATTATGTTTACCTCGCTTTTTGTTAAAGCCAGCAAAGCATCAACCAAACTGTACTCAGGCTGTTCACGCTCATTGTTTAAAGATATGGTAGTTGAACTGTTTTCTGAACTTTCCTTCTAATTCCATTATTTAAAAAAAAAATCATAATTTATTTAAATACTTTTTTTTTTACATATTATATTATTTATTTACAACTTATATTATAAAATATCTACACTTTTTTTTTTGCATGTATATAATATCATAAAATATTTAATATTGTTAGGCAATTTTTTACAACTGAATGCTCTTACTTGCATTAATCTTTTTTTTTACTGATCAGGACTGGCAATTTTTATTTCAATACTATCACTTAAAAGATTACCATTCAAGGTTTACAAGTTTTTCTTTACCTTTCCCACGATTAAGTTTGGAGATTTTGCTTTTCCTTGGTAAGTTGTCTTTACCATGGCAAATTATATAAAGTTTCTATATATATAGACTAAATCTAAAAATAGTTAAAAACTACTTTTTCAAGTGTAAACTTTTATTTGTAAATAAGACCAAAAACAAAGTTTTAAATGTTTTATTTGGATTTATTCATACTAAAAATCCATAACACAAATACTTCAATTACTCCAATAAAAATACTCAGCCCTGATTTTTTTAAATTTGCAATTCAGGTTAACACATCTGGTGGTAAATAATTAGTTCAATTCTTCCTTAGTATCATATTTAAATAAGTAAATGGCTTTATAGAAACCTGTTATTTTAGTGTCAGCCTTTTAACTCTAGTTCCCTGACCTTGTCACTAAAGTTAAACGCCACCCCAATCTTATCTTTATTCAACCAATCCAATCTTATTTTTGTTCTACCAATCAAACTTGTTAACAGTTGCGAAAATAAACTACAAAGTTTGGGTACTTAGTAACTTGGTAACTTCAAAGTAGAGAATTGCAAAAAAAAAATTGACTCTAGGAAATTAAACTCTGGAGCCTTGTTGAGAAAACAAAAAGAAAAAAGTAAATTAAAATTAAATCAAGTAAATTTTAACAAAATAGTTTTAACTAACAACACAGTTTTTAATTACAAAATGATTGTATGAAGGAAAATCAGAGCTATTGGGAAAAACCTTTGATTATGCTCAAAAAATGCAAAATATCAGTATTCGTAATACTTCATATCAAAATTATAGTTAGAGGTGATATTAGTAAAAAAAATTAAATAGTAAGGCACTGGTTTTGAGCCCTTTTACTATTGGCCATCCATAATATATCATTAACCAATACATCTAGCACTTTTCCAGATTTGAAAATATATTAAAACGATTCTTTCTTAAGAAAACTTATTAAAATACCATTCAATAAATAAAAAATTTTAGTTTAAACTATCATTCTGCCAAATTAAATTACAGATTTATAATACAGTACAATCTCTCTGATTCAAACTTCATGGGTAAAAAAAAGTTTGAATTAAAGAGATTTTCATATTATAGAAAGTTGATTTTTTATAGTGATTTTTCATGATGACAGCATTTAAACAAATTATGGAGGTTTTTGAATTAATGAGATTTGAACTAGAGAGATTGGACTGTATTTAGAATATTTCAGAAACATTGTATATAATATTATTGTTCTAAAACTCTAAAAAATTCTATTGTTCTAAAATTGTTTTAAAAATACCTTTTTTAAATATTTGATAAAATAACTTTGATTTTTAAAAAACATTAAAATATATAGAAACCACTTTTCAGAAATTTGATTAGATTTATAAGTAAGCATGAAGAATAAAACAATAAATTTGCCAGTAAGTTTTACTGGAATAGCGAAAATTTAAAGATATATTTATAGGTAACTTATTCATCATTTTTTTAATTTTTATTAAATGAATTAACTCAGGTAGTTATTCTTGCAAATTTTGAAAAATTAAAAAAATGATGAACTTTGAAAGTTAATCTCATAAATGATCACTATGGCATTTTGAATAAATAGAGAATATACTGAAAATACAGAATATAACAAAAATGCTTATTTAAAAAACTAAAATTTACTGGTGAATTTTAATCACCTCCTCAAGGCCGAGAAGACCACTACAGATGAGGAGGCTACTTAATAGTGGTTATAACCCTCTCTCAACTCTATAACTCCAAAACATGAACCTTGACGAACAAGGAGGAGAAACAAGTTGAAGTTTATGATACTTATGATTGCAGATAAAAAACATAATGAAAAAAGACTATTACAAAATTAAAGATGTTACTAAAGAAATAAAAGAAAGCGCTAAAGTGATAAAAGATGTTACTATAGAGATAAAAAGAAAATACAGAAGTGATAGAAGATATTACTAAAGAGATAAAAAGAAAATACTAAAGTGATAAAAGATGTTACTAAAGAGATATAAAGAAAGTGATAAAAGATGTTACTAAAGAGATAATAAGAAAGTGCTAAAGTGATAAAAGATGTTACTATAAAGATAAAAAGAAAATACTAAAGTGATAAAAGATATTACTAAAGAGATAAAAAGAAAATACTAAAGTGATAAAAGATGTTACTAAAGAGATAAAAAGAAAGTGATAAAAGATGTTACTAAAGAGATAAAAAGAAAGTTCTAAAGTGATAAAAGATGTTATTAAAGAGATAAAAAGAAAGTACTAAAGTGATAAAAGATATTACTAAAGTAATAAAAGACAACAAAAATCTAAGAAACTTAAGCTAAACTAGTAAATTTTACATTATAAAATTTATCCATAATTTTATCCACAAAACTAAGTATAATAAACTTTATAGAGTAAAAATTTGTGTAAAACTTATATAAACCTGCAAAAAAAAATTAACAAGTTGAGAATCTTGTTTAAGCTTTGAAGATACTTGAAGTAAGAACTGAACTTCCTCAGATTCTGTAGGAGCAGCTTTTACGATTCCACAAGTCTTAATCATTTTCTATAAATGGAAAACATTTATAAACAGTAAAATGTAGTCAAATTGAATAATATTAAAATAAAACTAAACTAAACAATACAAAAAAAAAATGGGTCAATCTTAATCAAAACATCATAAAAAAATTGAACTACAACAAAATGTGGTCTAAGTTAAAAACAAGTTAGAACTAAAGTTCATAATGAAGCTACAAAAATAAAAAATTATATTTTACTCCTACAGTTTTTCTTTTTTTATTGATAACTTTTAATTGCAAAGAGTTACTGATTTTTTTCTCTTAAAACGTGGTTTTTTAATTTATCTACAAAAACCCAATTTTTTTTTTGTTAAATAAAAAGACTTAATTACCTAATTATATGGAGAAAAAAAAAAGAATAAAAAAGCTAGCAACTTTTGTAACAACCTAACAATTGGTATCTTTATCATATCAAGCTGAAAACAGGTAAATACTTCTTAAGGTATATTAAAAAAGTTAAAATCTAAAAATAAAAAATTAAAGCTCTTCAGTTTGTATTTATAAAAAAGATATATGCCAAGTTATTGACCAAAAAATTCCGAATGCAATTGCTATGAGCATTTCTAAGAAAAAACTTTTTAGGTACATTTAGGTATAACATTTTATATCATTTTTCATCTATCCAAAATTTTTTTAAATAAATTTTGTAAAACAATTTTTTTTTTTGATGGACTAGTTTAAATGCTTTTATAAAACAAGAGTGAAACTTATATATTGCTTAGTTTGACATCATTTTAATTGATTTATCATTATTTTTTAATTATTAAAAACAAAAAAAAAACTTACAATAACTGGTTTATGAACGTTGACATGTGGCAATATTTGTTGTTTTGTTTTTCCAAGTAAATTTGTAAAGAAATGTAATACTTGACGCTTCATACCTGCAGGACACTAGGATCAAGTAAAAAGGAAGTAAAGAAAACTATGTTTTTAACAAAAACTGTTAACTTTAATTGTGTTTTTGATTATGATGAATTGATTATTATTAATGATGAATGAAAAGATTTCAAAACTGGTGAATAAGAAGATATTTATCAATAAATTCTAATATATATAATATATAACTCTAAATTCTAATATTTTATATATATATATATATATATATATATATATATATTAATTACTATTATTATTACTATTATTATTATCATTATTATTATTATTATTATTATTATTATTATTATTATTATTATTATTATTATTATTATTATTATTATTGTTGTTGTTGTTAGACAGTATATAAATAACATATAAAAAGCTATATAAATTCTCACATCTGCACAACCAAGCGTTTGCAATGTTTCTAGTATTTTCTGCTGCAGCATGAACTCCATTGCTGGTCCCTAAAATTAAACAACTCTGAAGTTCAACATAAAAAATAAAAAAAAACAAATTTAAAACAACTAAAATTTAAATTATAGTTATAAATTTAAAAAGTAAATGTAAATAGTTTAATATAAATTAATTAAATCAAACTAAACTTGGTTTAAAAAATTAAGTTAAATTTATTAAATTTACATAAATTTATATAGATGCATCTATTAGGGTAGGGTAAATTTTTTTTTTAATTATGGATCCTTAGAGATAATTAAAGTAGTGTATACAGCTAATGTACTAAATTCTTAGAAAAAACTTTTTTGTGTTTTAATTTTAGTATGCTTGACTATCTGATACATTAATGCATTCTCCTACAAAAAAACATGTTGTTTTTAAAATACACTAATACACCTCATCTTAAAAACATTAAACTCAGTTCAAAACTTTAACATATATAAAACATCGTTAACTTATTCTGTTTAAGCATTTTGCATAGGTTTTTTTTTATTTTTCGTGTATGTTCCAATGATTAAATATGTTCTTATTGATATTTTCAGGTAAAAAATGTCAACAAAAAAATTTCATAAAATTCCATATATTTAGATATCTTTGCAGTATACCAAAGAACATAATACCAAATAAAGCTGATGCTTTTTGAGTGTATCTATATATCAGAAAAAGTTTACCTTGTACATCAGTTTGTTAAATTAATGAAACACTAGTTTTAACTAATTATTATATTTGCTACAGAAAAAGGTGGTATACAAACAATTGTCTTCAACTGTGTTCTTTTCAAACTATTCAAATAAGTAGATGCTACACAAAGACTTCTAAAATATTTGAATAATAAAAGAATGTCAGCCACATACAGAAGTTCTATGCAGTCTTTTGAGGAAATGTTACATATATGTCCTTATAAATGTTTTGATAACAAAACAGAGATAGCAAACAATGTCAATATAATGTCTAAGTTCCAATATTAGAATAGGATTTTTGGCTTGATCAAAAAGGATTAAGAAATATGATAATTGGTAATAGAGACAAAAAGAAAACCAAGAAGTTAAAAAATTTAACAGAAAGTCCAAAAAAAAGTGCATCAAATTAAAAAATAGTGTAGCACCAGCTACCTCTTTCTATAATGATAAAAAATTTCAAGATAGAGAAGTTTATATACCAACAGAATTTTCAAGTAAAAATGACAAAAAAACATTATCATCATTGAAGAAAGTAAAAAATTGCCACAAAACAGACATAAGTATCTAAAATACTAATTATAGACACTGGAGTGCACTGGCATATCTTTGCTTATAATATCACAGAGCAAACAAAACAATAAGACAACAAGCTTTTTGAAAGAACAGCAACATTGAAACACACTCACAAGAACAGATTATTACTCGCATTGAATTTGATGAGAAATTTGATAAAAATAGAAAAGTATCTTTATGTTACAAAAATAATGAAGTTTGAAAATGAAAATCTCATGCTGTTGAGATTTTCATTTTTTTTTTTGTGTGATAATATTGCTCCTCAATCAAAAAAAGCTTTTGAAATTATTTCTTGCATCACAGGAAATAATTTCTGTTTTCAAAAAATTCTATAGAATCTCTGCAAACTTTAGTTGCAGATGTAATCATTACAGTGGCTAATAAGTAACAATGAGATCCCATTTAGATAACTATTTAAACTGATAGATTGTTTAAATTCAGAAACAGCAATACTTAAAATCAATTCAAGTTGATGTTCAAAAAATATCAATAATAGCTAATTAATGGATTAGTTGCTAAGCATTTTTGTTAAAAAACTTAACAAAGATCAAGAATATTTGCTACATGTTCAGTCTATTCAAAATGATTTGCAGGTTTCTTCAGAAACTGATGGTGGTAAAATATAGTGTAAATATAGTAAAATATATAAAGGTGTATAAAATATGCAGAGCCTGGGAATATACATCATGCCAGATGGCATACAAAAGCCAATAGAATCTTGCACTATTTTATATCACAAGAAAATTCAATAGTTAATCTTATCCTCTTCATTGATTATATTATTCAAGTGTATGCTCCATTGTAGTTTGAGATAAAAAAGAGTTGTATTAATAGTTCCCAAATTTTTTTATTCTATGAACCAATGTGGATCAATGTTGCAAAAATAAAAGACTAAAGTGTTAAAGATGTGGCCCAATCTGCTTTTCTAAGAAATTCACATTTTTACCACCCAGAGATTATTTTATTAAATGCAACTTCTGGCACAAACAACATAATTAAAAAGCAGACAGCCAAAATTATAATTGATGCAAAGTTTAATTTAAACTTAGATACAATTAAAATATTTTGTTATCACAACAAATTAAATTTTCTAGCTGATAACTCAATATTTGATAGACTGGAACACAAATTACCCCACCTCACCCCCTGATTTTAGCAAATGTATGTATGATCAGTTAATATCAACAACTATTTTAGACGTGCTTGTCATAGCCAAAGGTTAGAAAAGACTGAAAGAAAGTTTTTCTAAAAAGTTCAACATACTTCATAAAAGACATGGAATGTTAATATCCATTCAAAAATCAAGGAAACTAAAGACTTTTTATAAATAAGTTCTGTATGTTATAATAAAAAATCATATCAGGTAATTTTCATAAAAATTAAATTGGGACTTTTAAATCTAAATCATTATAAAAGGCATGTTTTTTGGGGGAAGTATTATGTAGGCTTTGTCAGGAATGGCAGGCAATAACATATATGTAAAAATATATATAAGTGTATAGCTTATTACCCATGTAAGTCAGTTTATACCGAAAAATAAAGCCAGCACAGAATATAAACTTTTTGTTAAAAAATGTTGAATAAGTTGATGGTTTTATTTGTTTATTCTTTAAAATCTTCTCACATGATGCAATTTCTACATGGATGTCTTTTTTTAATTAAAAAATTTAATTTAACATGTGATTAAATAAAAAATTTACTCGATTAGTGTGTAATATTATGATGTATAATGCAAACAAATAGCTTTGAGCAAGAGAAAAAAAGTGCAACATAAGTTTGAAAAACTATATTTTAACTTTAGGAGTTTCCAAATCATTAAATAAGTTAAACAATAAATTTTATTAAAGGTTTACTCTCTCACTTGGTAATATAGTACTCATCAAAATTTTAATATTTGATCACACTGTTTATATATGTGTTATAAAAAAAATATTTGTGTATATATATATATATATATATATATATATATATATATATATATATATATACATATATATATATATATATATATATATATATATATATATATATATATATATATATATATATATATATATATATATATATATACAGCTTCTAACTGGTCTAGAAATTTCTACATATATATTTAGTTTTAAGGCAAACCTTTTAAACTATAAAAAATTTAAAATTCTTTGATCATCTTTAGGTACAAAAATATATTTATGAATGTGTTTAAATATTCATTATTTAAATCAAACCGTATTTTTATTCATTCTCTCTTCTTCTTGTAAAACATTCAACATTTGTGCCATATGGTAGGGGATTATTGTGCTTTCAACGGAAATTTTGTTATCTATGATAATACAAAAAATATTTAAAAAATATAATAATCACGCAGTAAGTATAAACTAAAAAAAAAATAATTTATTCCTGATACAATTAATTTTTTGTTTTATAAAAATATATTTTATTATACATTTATGTCAATACTTTTTAAATATTTCTATGATTTGTAGAAAATTATAGTTATATGACAGGGAGCAACAAATATGCTACTACAACCTTCTATTTTCTAGTAATAGGAAATGGATTAAACTGAACAAAATTTTTAGTATTTTTATTACGTAAACTTCTTCTATTAGGTTGCTGCAAAAATAATCTCGTTTTTCATATTTTATATTTTTGGATGAATTTTTGAATAAATTTATTATTGGCAGATGTCATGCTATATGTTATTTAAAAGCGCGTTTTTCGCTTGATCTAGTTATCGTATTGGTTTTGTTTTATAATAATTTAGTCATTTTTTACAGGACGTCAAATCTATCATGGACAAGAGACAAATTCGCACGATTTTTCTGTTTCAGTTCAAGATGGGCCGAAAAGCTGCCGAGACAGCTTATCAGCGATATCAACACTGCATTTGGCCCAGAAACCACTAACGAACGTATGGCACAGTGGTGGTTCAAAAAATTCCGCAGCGGTGAGGAGAGCCTTGAAGATGAAGAGGGTCGCAGACGCCCGTCTGAGATTGATGACGATCAATTGAGAGCCTTAATCGAAGCCGACCCGCGCAAAACCATACGAGAGGTTGCAGAAGAACTCAACGTTCATAACTCAACAGTTGATCGCCACTTGAAGCAAATAGGAAAGTCAAAAAAGCTTAGCAAATGGGTGCCGCACGAACTGAACGAAAATCAAAAAAATCGTCGTTTTGAGGTATCGTCTGCTCTTCTTCTGCGCAACAAAAACGATCCGTTTCTCGACCGGATCGTGACGTGTGATGAGAAATGGATCCTCTACGACAACCGACGACGTTCCGTGCAGTGGTTGGACCGCGATGAGGCCCCACAGCACTTCCCGAAGCCGAATCTCCACCAAAAGAAGGTTATGGTGACTGTTTGGTGGTCTGCAGCCGGTCTCATCCATCACAGCTTCCTGAATCCTGGCGAGACGATTACGGCAGAGATGTACTGCCAGCAAATCGACGAAATGCATCAAAAGCTCCGATGTATGTGCCCGAGATTGGTCAATATGAAGGGACCAATTCTCCTCCACGACAACGCCCGGCCGCACGTTGCACAACCGACCCTGCATAAGTTGAACGCATTGGGCTACGAAACTCTGCCTCATCCACCATACTCACCGGACCTCTCACCCACCGACTACCACTTTTTCAAGCATCTCGACAACTTCCTCCACGAGAAATGCTTCAAAAGCCGAGACGATGTCAAAACGACCTTTGATGACTTCATCGCTTCCAGGACTTCGGAATTTTACGCTACCGGCATAAATAAACTTGTTTCTCGTTGGCAAAAATGTGTTGATTGTAATGGTTCTTATTTCGATTAATAAAGTTTATTCTATGCTGAGTTATGTTTGTTCAAAGTTAACGGTTGAAAAACGAGATTATTTTTGCAGCAACCTAATAAAATAAAACAAACTTAAAATTCTTTTAAAAGAAAGTTTTAAAAGTTATTTTTAAAAAAAATTGTAAAAATATAAAATTATTCCCTAACACATAAAACTATACCAATACAATAGAAACTAAAAACTACTACTGCAAGTAGAGACTTTAAATTTATATCCTTTTTATTCTCACATAAAACAACTGAATATTGGTCATGACTATAAAAATAAAGCCACACAAATTATTAGTAGCAAATTCACTATATTAAATTCCTTAACTTTTCCCTAATTTTTTTTAAAAATCAGATGAATTTCCCTGACCATTTTTAACATGCAATGGTGTTTATAAAAAGTTTAAAATTACTATGTACTATAATGGAAATACTAAAATTGCTATGAATGACGAAACTTATAAAACTTAGTTAATAGTTAAGTTGAATATTAGAATGGAACTTTTAGTATGGATCTTATTATTTAGGATGACTATGAATGAACACTAAGAGAAACATAAGTTTCAGAAAAACATAAGTTTCAGATGATCTTCAAGAAAAACTAAAAACTATGCACATGAAATATTTTCAAATCATCTTTCACTAACACAAAAATTAATTGAAATATCTATGTAAATATGAAGTTGCGTGAAAGCACAAACATCCTTCAACACCTTACGCAATAGTTGAACCAAAATTGAGAATACTTTGAGTCATTTATTATCACTATTTGTAACTGCACCTTTGCTAATCCAACAATATCTTCAAATAAAAATATAACAAAACATAGGTTAGAAACATTAAAAAAATATTTTGAGCATCGATAGCCAGACTAACCTTTTAAATTGTGCATGATCTAGTTCTTTCAATTAAAAACATTATCAACTGAAAATGCAGAGGTTTAAAAAGATATTTTTTAAACAAGCTGAAACAGAAACTGACGCATTGTCTGTTTAGAGAGGTCATTGTGAAAAGTAATTTTCTAGTTAAACTTGTTATCCATTAAACACAAAGAACTTTTAAGCAATTTTTTATTAAGCAAAAAATAATTAAAGCTTTTTAAGTATTTGCATAAATATCAACATAAATAGTATTTCATATTAAGAAAGAAAATGTCAAAAAGTAAAACTTGTTAAATTAGTTTCTATCTTTTCCTCCAATAGCAACAATGTTCCCTGTAACCTAGCAACATCTTTCATTTTCTCCTCACTTTTCCTTTTTAAAGCATTTGCTTTGCTGACCAAATATATATTGTTTTATTTTTCAGCTTGATACATACTTAGGACAAACTCTTTTTCTAGCATAAATAAAGATTTTGTAAGGAGACCCATTTGAGATTTTGGCTCTTCAATTTCAGACAAAACAATGGCTTTCGGATCTAATATTGCAGTTTTTTATTCTTTGACTTCTTTTCCTCAAGCATAAGTTGGTATTTTTGAAGTGCAGATTTAATGGCAGCTTTCATTTCTGATGTCGTCTGGACAGTGTGGGGGTTGAAGTTGTTGATAAGTATGAAGTCACGCACAAGGCGCTGCCCAACAATACTATCTGTTAATATATTGTCAGTAACAGCATCCTTTTTGACACTAAACTGTTCAAACTGATGCCTGTCCATGACTCAGAGTCAAAACCAACTTAATGACATACTGTTTTATGTCAGAAGTAAAAACCATCGAAGTGTTTATTCTTTTGATCATAGCTAATGAAAACATCCAGTGATTCATTGCAAATTCTGATGAAATAAACTTTGAGAACTGGTTAATAATTTTGTCAGAATAAAAAGCAGTTAATATTCAAAGTGAGATGATGCAGCTATGTTTTCATTTGATTCCAACTTTTTTTTTGGTGTGATCTGAGCATAAAAATTTGGTAGCAAACAAGTACTCATGTTAACATCCACGGAATCAAGCGGACATCTTTTAAATAACTTTTCAGCAGCTGAAATCAAAATATGTATTTATTGAATTTTAAATTCTTTACTATCCTTCAAAATAACTGTATCATTCTTTCTGAGCTTTGACAATGATAACTCAGCAGCAATCCCAATATCATTTTTCACTGGGTTTCAAACAGATCTCTTTATTTTGCAGATCAATTTTGGTAAGTTTTGAGCAAGCCTCAATAGTTTCAGATTTAATGAACATTCTAAGAATACTCATAACCAACTGTACAAGATCACCATTCAGAAATGGTTCAAATATGCTTTCCAGGAAAATAAAGAACTGGAATGTTACAAGGGTAAGTTCTATTTGAACAGCATTTATAACAAACTTACTTGATTTGCCAGATGCTGTTTACTTTTAGGCAGAGCCTCCCAATAAAAAACAATTTTTATAATAGATGGCCAAATACTAATTAATCTATCTGCTACTTTTTTGTCTTCAACCCATTTGGTTGTGCAAAATGAAAACGGGAACACAGAACCTTCGGTGATACTGATAAAGTCATTTCATCTGGCAGGAGAATTGGGAAATAAGATAGAGCAGCTTTTGAACATCTTTTTAATTTCCCTATCAGTTGGTTCTACTCCTGTTTCCTGTACAACTTATATGTCAATAAGTTTAGATAGTTTGTGCTCTTCAGGTTTGCTTTGAATGCCTCTGTGAAATTGTTTAACCGTATGAAAGAATGTCTCTGTGAAATTAATATATATATATATATATATATATATATATATATATATATATATATATATATATATATATATATATATATATATATATATATATAAAAGGAAACAAAATTGTAACGAAATATCAAGTTTATAAAATTTTTATACAACTATTTTATTCATTTTTTTCAGAGTCGTTGTTTTTTTAGAACAATTTAACAACAATTGAAAGTTTTGATATGCAATTTATTCACGATTTTTATCAGTCAAGAAACTAATTTGCTATGTACGCTAGAACTATAAGAAATTTTATTAATTTTTTTTCTTATGCTTATTCGTTTATTACATTTATTCATTTATTTAATTTTGCCTTTCTCAATCCCTAACTCAAATAGTCAACTTTCCAACTCGCTTTCCTGACAAACCGAATCATCTACCTTCTCTACTCGACTTATGTCTTGTTTCTGATCCTAGTCAGCGCTCAGTTTCTCCACATTCACCCTTAGGTTCTTCTGATCACAGTTTGATCTCTCTAAAACTAATATCTCATTCTTCATCATCAAATGAATCCCCCTATTATCGAACCTCTTACAACTACAGTAAAGCTGACTAGGATTCTTTCCGTGATTTTCTTTGTGATGGCCCTTGGGTAGAAATCTTTCGTCTTCCTGTCGACAAATGTGCTTCTTACATAACTTCGTGGATTCAGGCTGGCATGGAATCTTTTATTCCCTCTCGACGATTCCAGATCAAGACTCACTCTCCTCCATGATTTTCCTCACACTGTGCTGCTGCGATTGCCAATCGAAACCGTTACTTCCATACTTATCAGCAAAACAATTCTCCAGAAAACAGACGTCTGTTTATTACTGCTAGAAACAATTGTAAAAAGGTTTTGTCTAATGCCAAAACACATTATTCTCAGGTCATGAAATCTCGTATCTCATCTCAAAAATTAGGCTCTCGTGACTTCTGGAGAATCTTTAATAATATCAATAATAAGGGCAAATCTATAATTCCACCTCTCTTGTATGGTTCAGCCGAATTGTTTGCTAAATATTTTTCATCAATATCATCTCTTGATTCCACTAGTTGCGTTCTACCTGATATTGCCAACAAAGAGGTTGATCCATTGCTTGACATTCATATCACTCCAGCATCTGTATCTAAAGTGATTTCCTGCCTAGACTCTTCTACAGCTTGTGGCCTGGACAACATACCAGTTATTGTCTTGCAGAAGTGTTCTCCGGAGCTGTCGTCTATACTCTCAAAACTATTCAACAAGTGCTGTTTCATATTCAGAGTCTTGTTTTCCAGCCTGCTAGAAAGCGGCATCTGTTAGCCCTATCTTCAAAAATTCTGGAGAGCGATCTGATTCGTCTAACTACCGTCCCATAAGTCTTCTTCCTATCATAAGCAAGGTTTTTGAATCTTTAATTAACAAACCCCTAACCTCTCATCTTGAACCTAATAACTTATTTTCTGATCATAAGCACGGATTGTGATCTTCTCGTTCTAGAGCTGATTTGCTAACAGTAATAACTGACAGGTTTTATCGTGCATTAGATGAAGGTGGAAAAGTTAAGGCCATCGCTCTTGACATTTCAAAAGCTTTTGATAAAGTTTGGCATACTGGTCTTCTCCATAAGCTTTCTTCTTATGGTGTATCCGGCAACATCTTTAAGATCATTGAATCCTTCCTTTCCAATCGTAGCATAAAAGTTGTCCTCAATGGACAACACTCTTCTTCTTATTCTGTAACTTCAGGGGTTCCTCAAGGTTCTATCCTTGGCCCTATACTCTTTTTAATTTACATTAACGACCTTCGAGATATTCTCACATCTAAGGTGGCATTGTTTGCTGATGATACTACCATTTATTCTAGTCGTGATAAGAAGCCAACACCCTCTGATTGCTTGGAGGGGGCATTTGAGCTTGAAAAGGATCTCACTTCTGCTACAGCATGGGGCTCACAGTGGCTGGTGAACTTTAATTCAGATAAAACTCAATTTTTTTCAGCCATTCGTTATCGCAATAATTTAGATCTTCCTATATTTATGAACAGTGATGTACTCGATGAGTCACCTACTCTTCACCTTCTAGGATTTACTCTTACTTCTAATCTTTCTTGGAAACCATATATCAAATCAGTTGCAAAATTAGCATCTGCTAAGGTTGCATCTCTTTATCGAGCTCGTCACTTTCTTACTTCAGATTCTATTCTCTATCTCTATAAATCTCAAATCCGGCCTTGTATGGAATACTGTTGCCATATCTGGGGCGGATCTTCTAATGATGCCTTTTCTCTTTTAGACAAGGTGCAAAAATGCATTGTAAACATAGTTGGACCTGCACTTGCAGCCAACCTCCAACCAATATCACATCGTCGTAATGTTGCTTCTCTTTCTCTTTTCTACAAATACTATAATAGGCACTGCTCTAAAGAGCTAGCGCCTCTTGCGCCATCTACTATAATTCATTCTCGTGTTACTCGTCATTCAATTAAGTGTCATCCTTTTTCTGTGACTGTTCCTAAGTGCTCCAAAAACACTTATTTGTCTAGTTTTTTTCCTCGAACATTAGTTCTTTGGAATTCACTTCCTTCATCTTGCTTTCCTAATTCATATAATTTGCAATCTTTTAAGTCGCCCGTCAATCGTTATCTTGCTCTACAATCTTCATCTTTTCTCTTTCAGCAACTTCCAACTTTAATTAGTGGCTGCTTGCAGCCTTGTTGGAAGCAAAGATGTTAAATATATATATATATATATATATATATATATATATATATATATATATATATATATATATATATGTATATATATATATATATATATATATATATATATATATATATATATATATATATATATATATAAGACCGGAATTTTTTTTTTATTAATGATAGACTGCCTGCCCCAACCAAACCCTCAGTCGATGTAGCAGCACTTTCTTGCGGGTCAGGCTATTTGTCAGTTGATGTAGTAGCACTCCCTTGCGAGTCAGGCTATTTGTCAGTCGATGTAGCAGCACTCCCTTGCGAGTCAGGCTATTTGTCAGTCGATGTAGCAGCACTCCCTTGCAAGTCAGGCTATAAGATAGTTGATGTAGCAACACTCCGCGCATGATTTACAGTAAAAAAAAATAAAAATAAAAACATTTTATTAAAAAAAATAAAAATAAAAACATTTTATTAAAAAAAAAAAATTAATAAAAACATTGTTTATATTGTTAAAAACATTCAGAATGTTTTAAAAACATTCAGAATGTCTTTAATAACATTCTGGTCAATTAAATTTGCGTTTTTGTGGTTTTTTTATAAAACGATTAATTTGTAATTAAATTAATGGTTTTGACTTTCGTCCAACACGCAAATGTTGGACGAAAGTCAAAAGTAATTAAAAGTGACGTATATGTTGGCGTAAGAATCACTTTTTTCCTTCCGTGCTTCCCAAACGCAACAAACTATAGAACTATATATGTATATATATATAAATATATATATATATATACATATATATATATATATATATATATAGAGAGAGAGAGAGAGAGAGAGAGAGAGAGAGAGAGAGATTGTTGCATTTGGGAGTACAGAAGGAAAAAAATGATTTTTACGCCAACAAATTTGTCACTTTTCATTACTTTTGACTTTTGTCCAACATTTGCGTGTTGTCAGAAAGTTAAAACCATTAATTTAATTAGAAATTATTTGTTTTTTAAAAAAACCGCAAAAACGCAAACTTAATTGACCAGAGTGTTTTTAAAACATTCTGAATATTTTTAATAATATAAACAATGTTTTTATTTTTATTTTTTTAATATGTTTTTATTAGAAATTATTCGTTTTTTAAAAAAACCGCAAAAACGCAAATTTAATTGACCAGAATGTTTTTAAAACATTCTGAATATTTTTAATAACATAAACAATGTTTTTATTTTTATTTTTTTAATATGTTTTTATTATTATTTTTTTGATAAGATTTTTTTTTTTTTAGTTTTTTTGAATAAATTGTTTTTATTTTTATTATTGTTACTGTAAACCAAGCAAGAAGTGTTGCTACATCGACTATCTTAAAGCCTGACTTGCAACAAAGTGCTGCTACATCGACTGACAAATAGCCTGACTCACAACGGAATGTTGCTTCATCAACTATCTTGTAGCCTGACCCACAAGGAGTGCTGCTACATCGACTAAGAGTTTGGTTGGGGCAGGCATACTATCAAGTAATCAAAACAAAAAAATCCAGTCTTACATTTTAATTTTCATTTTTTGTCAACAAAATACGGGAAATCTTTCTGACAACCAGTTAGGGGCTATATACATATATATATATATATATATATATATATATATATATATATATATATATATATATATATATATATATATATATATATATATATATGTCTTCTCCATTTGAAAACTAATGCCAGTGCACAGAAAAGCACTGGCAGGATGGTTATTTTTAAGTTAGCCAGCACAATTTAAAAATTTCATTTTGTCTGCTATTCAAAATATAATAAAAATAGCGAAAAGAATGCTTTGAATAAATACTAGATAAATAAATTTTAAAAAAAAGCTGGTAAAAAAAAGGCATTTTTTATAAAAATTGAATAAATGAACAAAATAGTTTTGTTGCAATTTAAAACAAAGCGCTTCTATTTTTTTTGACAAGCGCTTTTTTATGAGCCAATGTTTTTGTGGGCGTTTTGGCAAGCGCGAAAAGACTTAAGGGCAAAAGCGCTGGCTAAACGAAGAAGACTGATATATATATATATATATATATATATATATATATATATATATATATAAATATATATATATATTTATATTTATATATATATATATATATATATATATATATATATTTATATTTATATTTATATATATATATATTACATTATATTATATTATATTATATTTATATATTATATTTATATATATACATAATATGATCTAACAACACTAATTAAATATCATAAAAATGCACTTTATACAATAGGAAATTTTACTAAAAAAAGTTTAATAAGTTAACTTTATAGTTTTATTTATATATTTTAACAAATTTATTTTTGATAATATTAAAAAAATGCTCAATTTAAAACATTAGAGTTCACTTAAGATAATAAATGAATATCGGCAAATATTATGATGCAGAAAATATAAATACATTTAATTTCTATTCATTAACTTTTTCATCAAAATAATAGAAATAAAGGTAAAATATTAAAACCTACTATCAGTGTCAACCAAATACTGTGTAATGCATTTCCAATGATACTTAAACTGTTCTAATATACTCACTTCAGGTGACAACTAAAACAGAATAAAAATCTTTACTAAAAAATACCATCTATACTATATAAAAACATAAAGAGCAGTGTGTTAAAAATATTGTTTTTAAACAATGTTTCAAGTTAAAGTTACAATTGTATTTGTTAATTTAAAAAGAAAAATACAAAAAAAAAACTAAATAAGAGGTTAAAACTAGTCTTAATACCCATAAAACAAAATCAATTGGTACACTTGTGTACATTTTGAGAGTACATTCATATGATATGATCAGATTTAAATTTTTATTTGGCTTTTGGCTTTAAAATTATTGCTTCCCAAAACAATCTTCTTTCAGTTAATATTTTTGCAAACTTAGCCATGCATAAAATATCATTAATGGCGTCAAACTAAAATAGCTATATGTATAGTCTTCAGTACATAAATCAACAGAGAATTCGGGTTGAGACAATCTAGATGTAAAGGATCTTTATAAAAACTATAAAAAATGTTTTTTTCACAACTTCTCCTTTTTTTTTCTTTGTCTGTAAAACTCTGTTAAGATTCATAACTCTGTTATGAATCATGAATTATTATGACTTTATGTCTCTCTTGAGAAATCTTGTTTTAAGAACCAATGAAAGTTGCATACAATTTTTTTTATTTATAAATTGTATAAGTATGCATTTTTTACAATAAAAATTATTATTTTTAAACTTTATATAAAAATCATCAGTTAATACATTCAAAACGATAAAAAAATCTGTTGAAAAAAATCAGTAATGTTTTTGAAATTGTTAGAATTAAATAACTTATAAAAATTTGAATTTTTATATTGCTAAAGTGTTAAAATTAAATTGTTTGAATGTTGCCGCTGAACAGTGGTGTAAATGTGGATACTGTAAAATTATATCACTTGAAAAAGAATGTCTTTATTGTGTAGTATATTGTGAAATAAAGGCAATAAATATCTCTATTTATTGCCTTTATTTCAACACAATAAAGGTATTATAAATTAAGTAATTTTATTTTTAATATAAACTAATGTTTGCTAAGCGTACATTGCTTATTTTATAAAATAAAATAATGTTGCTTTACAAATCAAATTTCATTAAATATATTCTCACATGACTAAATAAGAATTTTGAGACCATTTGTACCTGATGAAAATTTTAGCAAATAAATGCTGTTAATTAAACTTTTATACAGTTAAATAACACAAAATAACTTTTTTAACACAATCTTAATAAGGATAATAATCCTTTAGTAACAATAAATATAACACAAAACTAATTTATAGCAATAGACAAGCTTAAAATGTCTGAAAAATTTATTTATATACATATATATATATATATATATATATATATATATATATATATATATATATATATATATATTATATATATATATATATATATATATTTATATATATATATATATATATATATATATATATATATATATATATATATATATATATATATATATATATATATATATATATATATATATATATATATATATATATATATAATGGGGTGCCATATATTTAGAAATCTGAATGCGAGGAGATGTTTATCATTCATCAACATACAACAAAGAGTTTTATATACAAAAAAGAAAAGATAAATGGTTACAAAGCAAATATATGATCAGCAGTATTTAAAAGAAAAACAATTTCAAAAATGGACAGTGTGGGATTGGAACCTTGCATTTTCTTCAAAGTTTTAAAAGCTAAAATATGGATAGTATTTTGAAGAGTAAGAAGCTATTTAAAGACTTTTAAATGCCTAGCATTTTCGCAATGAATTTTTAGTTTCACAAGGGATTTGGAACTGAAACCATCACAGAAAATGATAAGATTTATGCAGTCAGAATCATATGTAATTTGTGCTTTCTTTATAGAAATACTATTTATTGAAATCCAATGGAAAATCACAAAAAAAGTCATGTGAGCGCCCATGAGCATAAACAACAGTTTTTGTTGCTTAGTAACGCATTATTAAGCGTTGTAAACGAGAACTAGCATGAACAAAAAAAAGGAAACTATAACAATAAAAATGTTACTGTTTTATTAATATAATGTTAATTGTTCTAAAAAAGTGTTTTTAGGCTGCTTTTTTTACAATAACGCTTTCAATAACAAAATGTAAATAATTTAATTTTTGTTTTTTATAATATAATATTTATTTTGTAATGGTATTGAATATTCTGTTGAAAAACTTTTAAAATAGTATTGAATATTCTGTCGAACTAAATGTTATCATTTTAAATAAAATATTCAATGCTAGTTTAAATATTTTATTTTATTTTTACTTTATAAACTAAAGATATAATTGTTTACACATATTAGGATAAAAAATTGAAAAATGCTTGTTTATATCTTGCTTATATCTGAGATATGAATGTTTAAAGCTCAAGGTTACCAAAATTAGGTAATTTACATTAAATAGAAATAAAAAGCATTCTATATTTTTAATTAACTGAAAAAAATGTAGCAAATTTGTGAACATAAACAGTCAAAGTCGTTATGTGTTAAAGTAACTAAAAAGTTGTTACTTTTTAACTTTTTACTGTTACATCACTTTTTTTATCTTACGCGACACTTTTAACACTTTTAAAAACACAACTAGTAAACGTATTACCGTCAATTTCAATATCATATTAACCATTAATTTTGTGATGGTTAAGAGATGGTAAATTATTTTGAGTGAAATTTAAAACAGCATTTCATTAAGGCATACTAAAATTTGGAAAGGAAAACATATTTATAGTACATTTTTTAAAAATTACTATACTATGCATAATGCTTTGTAAATTATTATAAATTATAAATATATTAAATACATAAATTATTAGGTTTAAATTGATTTTTTGACATAAGATCCAATTGCATTGCTTAATTTGTATATTTTATTTTGTATATTTTATTTATAATGGTTTTTTAATTTCTTGATTTAAAAATATATGGCTGATGATTGCCACCAGGCTTGAAACTCTGAGTACCAAGAAAAAGTTATATTTTTTCCAATTTAATATTTACTAAATATATCAGATCTATTTTATAAAACATTTGTTTTTATAATATTGATCATTGTTAAATGAACAAGATTTTTTTTTTGTAAATTATTATACAAAAAACATTATACAAAAAAACATATATATATCAAACCTTCCAGGAAGTGCATGTGGTCGCATGCCTTGTTTGTCCACGCTTAAATAATTTTTTTAGACAACTTGACCACGTTTTTATATAGTAAACATTTTAAGAATTCCCGGCAAAATAAAGCTATAAGAAACTAGAGAATAAAACAGCAATACTCAAAGAAAAGAATCAAAGACTATACGAAACTGAAAATTTAAATAAAATAAGCTAAAAAAATTGAATATCAAAAAAAAAATTGTTGTCAAAAAAATAATATACCTAATATCTTTTTGTTTTTTTATTTTTAGGGTGTTAGTTATTTTCCACTACCAAAATTTACACAAATCGAGGATAAAAGCAGATAAGAATAATATAATGAATATAATAAAAATAAAAATATTTTTTGATATACAATTTTTTTGCAATTTTTTTTTAACAAGTTTTTCATGTAAAAAAATGAAACGATGCTCCAAATTCTTGTGGGCTAGTGCATTGTTAATTTACTGAACATTTTTAACAAAATTTTTAGGAGCCTATTTAAAACTTTTATTTAAGTTTTTAAATACATTTTTTTAAACAGAACAATCATTATGTTCTCTATCTCTAGTAACTCGTATTAACATTGGAAATTGGGCAACATAAAAGAAACAAATTCAGACAAGCATTAAATGTGGTAAATACATTTATTAAAGAAACTATGTTATTTTTTAATTTAACTTATTTTGTCATTACAAAATTTATTTATCAAATAATAATTTTTACAAATAAATAACAACTTATTTTCTTATTTTCCTTTTATGTAAGTATTGAGAAAAACGTCAAATATAGCAAAAACATTTTTAAAAGCCAAAAGAAAAATAAGCATAATAAATGAATAAACATAAGATAAAAAATTAACAAAATTTCTTATAGTTCTAGCGTAAATAGCAAATTAGTTTCTTAATTATATGGACTGATAAAAATTGTGAATAAATTACATATAAAAACTTTCAATTGTTGTTAAATTGTTATAAAAGATAATGTTTTTTTCAACAATGACTCTAAAAGAAAGAATACAAAAGTTGTATTTAAAAAAAAAAAATTTATGTTACTTTTTTAAATTATTTAACTAAACTTGATATTTTATTACAATTTTGTTTCCTTTATTTAAAACTGTTGTTTTTTTTTAGTAGATAAGTTTAGTTTTTTGCCGTGAATTATTGAAACGCTTTATAAGTTAAAAGATGTGAACTTCCATGTTCACCTAATAAAATATATAGAAATATTATGTTTACTATAGTTTCCACTTTTTATTGTGTGTTTAACAGCACCAATATGATATTTTCAAGAGGAATTTACCAAGCATCTTTAAGATATTTAAAAACTTATTAACTTGAATAAAAATTATTGGAAAAATAAAATTCCATTATTTGACATAAATCTCTTTAATTAGACTTTCGTCTGTAAATAAAGATATGTACACCAACGTTTATTTAAAAAAAAACAATTTTTTGTGCCCTGGGATAGTTAAAAAATAGTTCGCAGACGCGATTATTTCAAGATTATCGTAATTATTTTGTCTTCTAGTATATAGGGTGCTTTTTTCAGCAACGATATTTGAGACAAGCAAAGGAATAAAACAGATGTGTATGAAATTTTTAAAAATCTATTTGTAAAATATATTTATATATTATTAATGTAAATAATTTTTTTATATGAAATACTATTTTCACAATAAAACCGTTTGTAATAATTTTTTGATAGCTTCTGTACTTATTTTGGTTTAAACTCTAATCTGAATATTTTTTTCAATGATCGACTTTTATTACATTGCAATAAAGCATTTGAGAAACTTAGTAGCAGTTTAATTGTAGTTATGGAATCAATTAAGTTAAAAATTGCATTTTACGTTTACTTTGTTTTTTTTAAGCAAATTTTTTAAAAGCGCCAATTATCAAAACTTGCAAAGAGCCGTATTAAATGATAATAATAATATATGTATATTAATTAGTATTATTGCAGTAATTTAAAAAAGTTAATGTCTTTAAAAAACAAAAACATATGACGTCAAATTCACATTAGGCTAATGCCTTAAGCATTTTTTATTTAAAATGAGGCCTGAAAATTATATATGTGTATATATATATATATATATATATATATATATATATATATATATATATATATATATATAATATATATATATATATATATATATATATATATATATATATATATATTATGTTAGTGTGTTCTACAAATAGAGTGCTCAATGTTCTTAAAGAACAGAGCAATAATAAATTAGTAAAAAAACACTTATCTAATTTTTAGTTGTATTCAACAGCATGTCTCACCATCAGTAGGTTCATCAGGGAGCCTGATGCTTCCAAATGATCTTACTGATGGTGAAACATGCTGTTGAAGACAACTAAAAATTAGATAAGTGTTTTTACTGATTTATATATATATATATAAATATATATATACATATATATATATACATATATATATATATATACATATATATATATATATATATATATATATATATATATATATATATATATATATATATATATATATATATATATATATATATATATATATATATATATATATATATATATATAAGCCTTCCCAGGAAACGCATGCTTTTTTTTTATTCCAATTGCTTCAAATACTATAACTTATAAAAAAACAAGTATTGATACAAGCATTGAAATATTTGATATCATTCCAAAAAGCAAATATAATAAAGAGATTTCATTAAACATCAAAAAATTGGATTAAATTGCATGTTTTTATGAAGTACTTTGGTGGGTAGAGATTGCTGAAGATGTAAGTGAGCTTGATATAAAAGTCAGATTCATGCATCCACATGGACCTTCATGTGGCCAATTAGAAATGAAGAGTGTTGGTTGCTCAATTCTGAAGTTATATGCCTAATTTCTACACCCACAACAATATCAGGTCATACATACAACATATCTGATTTAGATTTGGAGAATATAAGCAGTTGGTTAAAAAAAAAATTAAACATATTTAAAATAATTTTGTTGTAATTTTATTTACCTATTTTGCACTTAGAATTTGTCTTCCTCTTTTTTTTTTTAAATCCTTGGATGGAAGGCTGAGGAGGGGTTTTTAAATAAATCCCACTGTCCACCTTATTATGTCAATGACTATATTAGTCTTAAACTACTAAATAATACTATAAAGATATTGATTGTTAAAATGTTATAAAAAACATTTGAATATCTTTGGTTTTAAAGTTTATGATTTTTTAAAATTTTGAAAAGATCTCAGTTTTGAGTGCTTACTTTGAAATAAGAGGCAAGTATTTATTGATTTGAAATAATGAAAATAAATTGTTTCTCAAACTTTAACTAAAAAAAAATATGTTTTCAAATTGAATTTTAATTATTATTATTAATTCATTTAACATATTAAAAAAAAAAAACTCTGCCCCCCCCCCCCCAATCTTCCAGGGAGATTGGGGGGAGGCAGAGTTAGTCAGAGGCCCCCTGGCCCTCTCCAGGCTAACTAGTCAATAAATAACAATATTTGATGTTTTATTCAAATAAATGTTTTAAAAACATTTAAATTGCTTTCGTTACAAAGTTTAAACTTTTCTAAAAAGACTCAATTTTCAAATGCAAATATTGATCAAGTAATATAGACAATTAATGAATCTAATTTCTTTCAGTAGACCTAAGATAAAAATTTATATACAATTAAACTTTTTACTCTGGATTTAAGGCTACAGTTTTTATTTTACCTCCAAAAACCATGAATTTACAAGTCAATAATTTTGAACAAAATTGGATAAATGAGGCATTTCCTGAGACAATTGAGTCTTGAGGGTGCTATTTTGGATTCCTCAAGTAAAAATCTATTGGGGTACCAAATTTTAGGAAATTTCCCAAGCCATTATGAAGGTACTATATGTCAAAGTTGCTTTGTGGTTGCTTCAGATAATCACTAAAATGCTGAGTCAGCATTATTTCAACTGACAATATCTTTGAAAATTTTAGTTAAAAATGTGTATTTTTAACTAAAATTTTCGCAGTTATTATTTTTTTAATATGGACTACAAGTAAGATAAAAATAAACAAACTCTGAGACGTAAGGGTGTCAAAAATTTTTTTCTTGGATGATTTCATATGGAGTTACCCAGAAGCTGGAATGATATGAATGTCAAACAATGGATCAACCTTTTTGTAAGCTATATCAGGTAGGATGTGATTAGTGATTAGTGGAAAAATTAGTGGAGAGATGAGGTTGATGAAAAAATTTTAGTTAATAATTCAGGTTTGCCTGTAGGTGAGGTAACAAAATCTGAACCATGCAAGAGAGGTGGAATACCAGATTTGCCTTAATTATAGATAATGCTAAAGATTTTCAAGAAGTCTCTCGAGACTAAATTTTGAGATGAAATACAAGATTTCAAAAACAGCGGGCTTTGCTGTTAGATAAAACTTTTTTACAATGGTTTCTAGCAATAGTACTGCGGTAGTGGTGTAGTGGTAACTGTGGTAGTGGTGTAGTGGTAAAGCGCTCGCTTCATAAGCGAGAGGTTCCGAGTTCGATCCCCACTACGTCCCTGGTAGTACCGCGCTCAACTTGTTTCTCCGCGCAGCGGCCTTGTTCGTCAAGGTTCGTGTTTCGGAGCTATAAAGTTGAGAGAGGGTTATAACCACTAATAAGTAGCCTCCTCATCTGTAGTGGCCTTCTCGGCCTTGAGGAGGTGAATAACAAAAAAAAAAAAAAAAAAAAAAATAGTAAACAGACCTCTATTTTCTGGAGAATTATTTTGGCAATAGATATGAAAGTAATGGTTATGTTTGGAAATTGCAGCAGCACAATGAGAGAAATCTAATTCAAAGTGTAAATGTGTAAGAAGCACATTTGTCAGCAGAAAGATTTTGATCCGTCATAGGGCATCATGAAAAATATCACGGATCCCAGACATGGAGTCCCAGTCCCATAAAGTTATGATCTTAAAGAAATTAAGAAAGAATTTAACTTCAGGAGCAGAAAGGTTGCTACTTATAGAACCATTGAATTAATAAAAAAAACTAGAACTGCAAAAAAATATCATAGGCATTCCTTCAGGCAACTTAATTGCATCAAAGAAATATTTTTAGTCACCCTTCACAAAATTTAGTCGCCTCATTTTAGAGAAGTCCACTTGTAGCCGGGTGACTACAAGTGGACTTCTCTGAAATAGAGTGCTCAATTTTCTTAAAAGAACAGAGCAATAATAAATTAGTAGAAAATCACATATCTGATTTTTTTCATTTTATACAGTTTTTGATCAATAAAGACATATCAGAAATGCATTCTGACAAGTCTTTATAAATTAAACATTGCAAAACATTTTTACACAATTTAAAAAAATATAAACTTACTGCATCAACAGCATTATGAAGCATTGACGTAAACCTTGTGAACATTTTCTTAGTTCGTTTCATTAGTATTTAAACATTAAATGTAATGCAATGTATTTTATTTTGTATGAGAATCCCTTAACTGATATCAACATACCTAAATTATTGCAAGTAAAAAAGAAGCGATACAAAAGTAAAAAAAAAATTGTTTCATTTTTATTTATTATAACAATTATTCCGCCTATAAAAGGCCATTAGATTTGAAAAATTTAATAAACTATTCAAAACCGAAAAAAACCATTAATACATAAAACTACAATCTAATCCTAAAAAAAAACTTTAATCTAATCCAAAATAAAAAAAATATTTGCACAAGTATATTATATATATATATATATATATATATATATATATATATATATATATATATATATATATATATATATATATATATATATGTATGAAAAAAAAAATTTAATAATGCCCAATTAAATTTTAAGGGTCTTGGGGCACCCCTTAAAATATTTTTTAAATCAAAAAATTTTCAAATCTAGTGTTATTTTATTAAAAAGAACACTTTTAGTGGTTGGGAACAGACTTTTCTAAGAATATGAGTTTTTGACTATCCTATATATTTATTAAATCTTTTGAAACAATTAGAGTTCCTTTGCTCTGGAAAGATGCTTATCTCATCCATCTTCAAAAAAGGATTTCAATATAAACCAATTAACTACCATCCAGTCTCTTTGACTTCAATTGCAAGTGAGATGCAGTAGTGGTGTAGTGGTAAAGCGCTCGCTTTATAAGCGAGAGGTTGTGAGTTCGATCCCCACCATGTCCCTGGTAGTACCGCGCTCAACTTGTTTCTCCGCGCAGCGGCCTTGTTCGTCAAGGTTTGTGTTTTGGAGTTATAGAGTTGAGAGAGGGTTATAACCACTATTAAGTAGCCTCCATCTGTAGTGGCCTTCTCGGCCTTGAGAAGGTGAATAACAAAAAAAAAAAAAAGATCAAGGAGAGATCAGTGAGAGAACACATGATTTTAAAGGGTCTTGGGGCACCCTTTAAAATATTTTTTTATTCAAAAATTTTTTAACATGGATATGTTTTTTTAAACATCTTTAATTGCGACAAGGCTGCAAGCAACCACTTATTAGAGTTGGAAGTTACTATAAGAGAAAAGATGAAGTTTATAAAGCAAGATGACAATTAACAGACAATTTAAAAGATTGCAATTTGAGGCAACAAAATCTGAACTATGCAAGAGAAGTTGAATAACAGATTTGCCTTTATTGTAGACACTGTTAAAGATTGTCAGTCATGAGGCACTAAACTACATTTAAAGTCTCTGTAATTGTAGTTTCGTTTAATTATAGTTTTAGTTTCCTCAGTAAAACATTCTCAGTAATTATAGTTTTGTTTCCTTGGTAAAACATACATAGCTTTATAAATGTCCTAATCTTACTGGATTTTTCCGAAACCTTTGACAGAGTTAGCCACAAACTTAAATAACACAAATCTTAAAACTAAATAGGTTTGGATTTGATATAAAAGTAATTTGGATTTCTGATTTTTTTTAATAGAAGACAAGGAGTAGTTTTAAATTATGTATATTCTGATTGGGCAAAAGCAATGAGTGGAGTACCACAAAAATCAGTCCTTAGTCTAGTGTTGTTTTTGATATATATAAATGATATGCCAAATTTAGTCAGAATTGTAATTGAATATTATAATATAATTTTTGAGAGCTTTTTGAGGAAGATAGCCAGCTCATGGATATGATTAAAAATAATTTGAATATCCTATCAGTTCAAAATGATCTTAATGCTCTCATAGATTGGTCCATGTTATGGGATATGTCCTTTAACATTAAGAAATGCTAAGTCATGAAATTCAGTATAACACCAAGCAAAAATCTCAATAAATTCAACTTTATTATGGAAGGCAATACTGGACCTGTTTTTATTCTTGAAACAAAAAAAATTAACAAAACCTTGGTTTGATTTTTAACAATAAATTTAAAAGAATTTGCCACATCAGACATGCCATAAACAAACCTAATATAATCCTAGACATGCTTTAGGTATGTGATATTTGTTAGATTATATACAACCTTTGTTCAACCTCATTTAGAATATTGTGTATCTATTAAGAATCCTTTAAAAAAAAGTCATAGAGGCGCTAGAAACTGTACAGAAAAGAACAACCAAGTTTATACCAGCAATAAGAAATTAAAATTATAAGACCGTCAAACTAGTCTTAATGTAGAAAATCTGAAACAGAGAAGGAAAAGAGGGGACTTATTGAGGATACAACATTTTAAAACAGCCAAGAGAAGCAATGAAGTTATTTAGTATCATGGTGATACCATTGCAAGTGATTGATTCAAGAAGTGTAAATGAATTCAAGAATTGATTAAACAAGTTCGTAGATGCTGAACAGACGTCTGCTAGACAGCAGATCTTAGCATATATATATATATATATATATATATATATATATATATATATATATATATATATATATATATATATATATATATATATATATATATATATATATATTTATGTATATATATACGTATATATCTGTGTGTGATTGTTTAATCCAACTCAAAAATCAAAAATTATATCAAACTCCTTCCCAAAATTATGCATAACAAGATGTAGAATTGCTTTTGTTGAACCTTTTGAGTACCTTGGCCATATAGTTAAAAATGACCTAACCAAGGAGATGAAGGGTCTTGACACACGTATGAACATTCTAATTAGACGCTTTCATTTATGTTCTGCCAGAGTAAAGGTTAAATTGTTTAAATCATATAGCATTTGTTTATATGGTGCTCCTCTGTGGCAAAATTATAATGATAAAACAATGGCACACCTTAAGTATTGTTACAAAAAATGTGCTAAAATGTTTTTTGGTTATGACAAATATAATAGTATCTCTCATGCTTTTAGAGTTCAGATTACCATCTTTTAATACAATTATCTTAAACTGTAGACATGCTTTTCTTAATCAGTTGATGGGTTGTACTTTAATTCTATGCATTCACTTAATCAAGTATTAAAATAATATTTTTCTTTTAAAAACTATGAACCAGGCACTCAAATTATATATACCTGTTGTCTGAAATATATTTATTACAATAATAACAACAACAATAATAATAATAATAATAATATATATATATATATATATATATATATATATATATATATATATATATATATATATATTTATATACATATATATATATATATATGTATATATATATATATATATATATATATATATATATATATATATATATATATATATATATATATATATACAAATTAGCAAAAATAATTATCTAATATTGAATGATGAGGATTTAAGTTAACTGATATGAAAGGTAAAGGAAGTAAAGCAATTTGGGAGTAACATAACTAACTCCACACTAATATACAGTAAGATACAATATTTAAGTTTAAAACTCTTGAGTTGTAGTTTGCCGAATGCTTTGACTACCTTAACATATAACATAAATGTTATTTTTAATTGTACTTTTTATGCTTTCTTATACAATAGATTTACTATATTATATAATGTTGCAGTATAACAAAAATAAAAACAAAATATCGAACAAATTTGTTTTAAAATTTCATGATTTAGAATTCCACGATGGAAACATCACACTTGTTTTATAATTTTACTTTTATTTTTGTAATACTGTAGCAATATGTAATATAAATTCAAACTATTGTATGAGAAATCATAAATAGCACTATTTAAATAACATAACTTTATTTTTTGGTTGTTCTTGACTTCAAAATAACAAAGCATTCACCGATGGCATTTATTAAAACGCCATATTTACACGATCGATTTAAATTCCATAACTTAAACTACGCACATAAGGAAAATGAAACGGAAAAAAGAATAGAAATCGAAAACTGCTTTTAAGTGCAAAGTTGAAAACCTCAAGAAGAAATTTTGAGCCAATATTATTTTATATTAAGGTTCATCCCCAAAATAGCGTCAGTAAATAGAGGGCGAGGGGTGCTAAAAGGCTTGAAAATAACTGACAAAGGAGGTCTTGTTATTAAAATGATGTCAATTTTAAAAAACTTTTTTTAATTTTATATTTAGGCCATCTATAAGCAGATTTTATAAAACAATAATCTTTTAACATTTAAAAGTTATGACCGAATAAAACTTGTAACCCCCTGAAAATTGAGGTGAATTAAAATTTTATATGGTCATAATTTTTGAACGCTGTGAGATTATACTATGAGATTTAAAAGTTATCGATGAATATAACTTTAGTTGAGAATAGTGAAAAAAATATTTTATCAACTTTTTGCTCTCACATATGGGGTAGTTGTGGCCAAAATTTAGGCCTTTTACATTCCCAGGCTCCAATTGTCGCAATATTTATCATAGCATCCTTATTTGAATAACTAAAAACCTAAAAATATTTAGAGTTTTTTCCATGTCTGCAAGTTAGTAATCTCAAATAATAAAAAAAAGCTGGATCTGCCCCTGCCATTAAAAAATTAATAGTATATACTCCTCTTTAATTTTTTTTTTTTTTGAGGGGAGGGGGCACGTTACAAAAACGGACGTGGTTTAAAAGGAGGAGGGGGAGAGGAGTTGAGCCAAAAATTGACAGCTTGACAAAGGGGAGAGGAGGTCGAAAAGCCAGAAAAAACTAATGACATTAATTATGGACGTCCACTTCGGCAAAAACAATTATTGTTGAAACAATGATATAGATCTCAAATTATTTACTTAACTTGTTTAGCAGCAGTTTGTAATAACTAACCTCTTTATCTTTAGAATGACAGGAACAGTGTAGTCATTATTAAAAAGATGAAAAAGAGAACATTTTTTGAATAGAGTTCCTCCTTACTCTTGAGAGAGGTAATTGAAACCAGATCAGTGTATAAGAGATGCAATATTATAATTGTCTTTGTAATTGATATTCTTAAAGATTTTAAGTCTCTGGAATTTTCTAAGATAAATACAAGGATTAGAAAATCTGAGAATCATCAACCATAACATCAGACAATACCTTTTTTCTTGTAATGATGAAGAGAGTTTTGATCTAAGAGTTTTTATTCGGCTATTACCTTAAAGAAATGCTTCATAGAGAAAGACTTTTGGAGTAAGCAGAAAATTTCTTTTAACAGGCTCACGCCACTTCTTCATCAATTAGGTTGACATAGATGTAAATCTGTGATTCCGGCCTAGGATGATAAACGATGAATCATCTTGATTCTATTCAATTTGATTTCTGCTTGTGTCTCCATGCAATATGTTTGTGTTGGTGTCTCCGTATTAGTCGGTTTGCAACTCTTCCTGTTATCTCTTTATGAGAATACTACTCTAAAATTCAGTTTAATGGTTCTAACGCTGGTTAATTGTAAAGCTTCCCGAACTTTAATATGACTCTAAAAAAGAAAGATTCAATCTAGAATATTAATAGCACCATATTGGGCATGGATGGATTCTCTGTTAGTATTTTTTGCATGAATTATTGATTTAATAAAAACTTTTTGTAATTACTTAAGATTAACTAACAAGACATCTGCATAGCTCATTGCTTACATAAAAAACCTTTACCGCCGTCTAGTTATAACTATAATATTCATGGCCTTTAAAATAATTTCAACTGCTAAATCTTACCTCTTGCAATATTTACCTGACACATCTTTTTTATGAAACTAACTGAATTTGATTGTTTAATCTTTGTGTCACAGTATTGATAAACCGTAAAAACTTTAATAGTTACATGCGCAGCCTGGGCATAAACTTACGGATTAGTTTACCTATTTGTTGTGAAATTACGGTTAGAATCTTATTCCTTTATACGATTCCGTTTAGCAGGTATTCATTCAATCATTTTTCTCTGTGCTCTTTATTGTTCTCCTTTTCCTATAGACTGCTTTGTTTTTGATGTTATTTTTGATTAAGTTGATCGAGCCCATTCTCGTTATTCATTAAATGATTTGGTTGTTATTGGTAACTTTTTTGGTCATTACACTAAGTTTCTTACTCAAACAGTTAATTTTGCAACTCATTTTCTAGACAACCCTAATTAACTAACTTTACTCGTTGATTTGTGTCTTGTATCTGACCAATGCACGTGTTCAGTTTCTACTTTATAGATGTCAATATTACATTTCATTACAAGCCATTCTTATTCAGCCTAATAGATGAAGAAGGGGTGCGAAGCTGGTAAACAGATAGAATCTGTTTACCCCTCGAGATATATAAAAAAGTTAAAGCATAATAACAAAAATTTGTAACGAATGTCGATAGCAAGAATAGAAAAAATAATGTAATATATACCTTATTTTAATTTCAAATTGATTTTTAACATATTAGTTTTAAATGTGACTTCATATTTCGATTTGCAGAAAGTTCTTCATCGTCGGATTATTTAACTGAGTTGTTTCTGAGCTGTGCCACGGCAGCTTATTAATTCTCGACCATTTTTTTCTTTTCAATAAAATATTTTCAAAGTTTGGTTTAAATTATTTTAAAACTGTTTTCTCTGTAAAAAGTTCGATAAAAATGAATTTATGCCCACCTATTACTAGTTCCAGTTGGTAGATATTGGTAATAAAATGTTATTTAAAAAAATTTTGGAAAATGAAATGCTTTTAAAGCACAAAAATTTAATATACCTTTTTCATAGAAAATCCATGTTATCTTTGAAAACCCAGCAAAAAAAGAGCTGTAGTAGCAGTTGCTACCCTAGTCTACCCTTTTACGGTGTGCCTGGATATCCTACTTTACAATTAAGGAGCAAAAAACTCAGTTTGGGTGGTGTATGGCAATTACTAAACTGCCTAGTTTTACAAAAGGTGGCGCAGTGGTTAGAGTTCTGGCTCAGAGCCCAGAGGTCTCAGGTTTGAGTCCGGATTTAGCACAATAAGCGACATTGGTAAGGAAGGAAGCGTGAACTTCCTTCGACAGTAAGGACTTCTGGGAGCACCTTAATACCTACACAAAAAAAAAGTGTTAGGGCCTCAAAATATAAGTTCCAAATTCGATTTTACGGCGTTAACAAGTTCCGCGACAATAATAATATGCTGATTTCAGCTAACGAATGTTCCAGCAATAAACAACAAATATGGCGGCTATGCAAGGGAGAGGAATGATTGTGAGTTTTTATATCTTATAATATCTCTAACATCTTTTACAATTTTTATCATATTATTTCTTACAATATAAAAACTGTGACATGGTTGTTGCAAATTGAAATATTCTTTGTTGCAAAGTTGATAAATTTAAATATCACAAATCGGAGTAAACAAAAATAAAGTATAATAAATCAAGTGGACCAATAAGTATTCTAGTAAAGTAAAATTGAAAAGTCGCAAAATTGAAAGTAAAATAGAAAGTTATAATAGGTCTGATTAGCTCATTTCTTTGCCAAAAAGAAATAAATTGGTGTGGTTTTAAAACAATCCATGTTAAAATTCTCGTCATTGTTTATATGTCTTATTAGCTTCTCCAACCAATATAAAGATTTTTATGCTATTTTGAAGTCTGCCAAAACGTTGAAAATTGAATAAAAATGCTACAAGTTCAAAATAGAATTTTTTTAAAAAAAAAAAAAAGTAGAAAACCAAAAGGATTTTCAATTTGCTTATGCTAGTTATACAACTTTGCAAATTATGTTTCACTACTATAGATTGAGTTTAAACTGTTATTTAAGATAGTGGATTGCAAGCATAGGAGAATTAAGGAGCCACTTAATTGTTTTATTAATTCTGTGATACTCATTTTAGTTTGGTAGGTACAATCTGCATAACAGAGCAGATCATTTATATGGTGGAAACGGCAGAGCCAATAATGAAATCAGTTTTCATAAGAGACAATCTTTTGGATTTTAAAATAAACTGAATTCTTATAAGTGATCTGCCAAATAATTGGACATGACAATTGTTAGAAATATATTGTATTGTGATCCGCAAATATGCTATGAAAATGATGTGTGTATGTTTGTAAATATAAAACTAGTGATGGCATATTCTTTGTACCATCGACCTCTAATCAAACATGATACATTGTACCTAAACTTGCGGAAATCCAAACAACCTTATTCTAAAATGTGGTCTGCTGAATTATTTGGCAAATCACACTAGAATACAGCTGATCACTTTTTTTTTATTGGTAATGTGTTTACTATCTTAGCCATTCCACCGGTTTTTTTTCTATATATAATTAACATGATTGTATAGAGTTATAAAAATCCTAAAAAATGAGGGATCCTTTAACTTTAGAAATTAAGTGAATCTAAAGTTATTGCTTTTTATTTTGTGCTGGAAAAACTGATAATTTTTTGACAAAACGCCTTGTACTCAAGTATGCAAAATCAAACCAAGCAAGATGCGAAGAAAAAAAAAGCATTATAAACATAGTTTCTATATATCGAATCAAATAAAAACTGTGTTCCTAATTTATTAGAAACATTAAATATAATTACAGATTCTTTAAAAAATAATTGTTCTGTAGATTTGTTATATTTAGATTTTGCTAAGGTGTTTGATAAAGTGCCACATACCAGATTAATAAGAAATATTGAATCATGGTATTGCTAGCAATATTTTAAAATGGATAGGAGATTTTTCATATAACAGAAGATAGCAAGTTATTCAGGAGATTATGTATTAAAATGGTTACCTAAAACAGATAAGCCCTGAGGCAGTGGTGTGCCTCAGGGCTTATCTGTTTTAGGCCCATTTTTGTTCTTAATCTTTATCAATGACCTAACTGATGATATCCTCAACTATACAAAGTTGTATGCAGATGACAATAAAATAATAAATATAAAATCGGCTGCAGATCCTATAAAGCTGCTTATCTAAATTATTTTATGAAATGGTCATTAATCTGGTTAATTAAATTCAATTATGATAAATTCAAGATCATGTAAATTAACAAAAAAAAAATTTCAAACCACTTATGTAATGCATAATTCAGATACTAATCATAATCAAATTTTGACAGTAACTGATTGTGAACATGGTTTTGGTGTCATAATTCAATCAAATCTAAAATGAGAATTACAAATTAATGCAGCAATTTGTAAAGCTAATTCAATCCTGTGTTTAATTGATCAAACTTTCAAAAGTTTAGATATAAATATGGTTAAAAAATTATATATAACATTTCTGCGTCCGCATCTTGAACATGCTGTGCAGATCTGGTATCCTTATCTGAAATAGGATAAAGACAAATTTGAAAGAATTCAGCGTAGAGCAATCAAACTTATACCATCACTTCAAAAATCTTCTTACAAAAAACGATTAAAAATGATGAATTTGACAACCTTACGCGATTGTAGGCTGCGAGGTGATTTAATCCAACAATACAAAATTGAGCACTATCTAGATATTATTAATTGGATTCAAAAAATAAAAGTTTCATATATGATCTTAACCTACGTCAGCACAAATACACTTTGTGTAATTATTTTTGTAAAAGCAAGTATAGATTTAATCCCTTCTTCAATAGAGTAACTAATCCATAGAATAACCTGACAGATAAGGTCGTAGAAGCTAGGTTGTAGAAGATGAGGCTAGGTCGTAAAAGATGAAGCTTTTGAAATAATCAAATAATTGTATAATAAACTGTAATGCTTTTTTAAAGGCAGGTTATTAAAAAAATAATTTTCACTTTATAATAAACAACGCTTGTTATGTATATATTCTTGTAACATTAACGTAACATTCATGTTCGTTTTAGAGAGCTTTTCTCTGCTCTTGCACTCATAATTTATTCATAATTTATTCTCACCAAGGCCTGTGTATGTATTTATGTGTGTGTGTGTTTATGTATATATATCAGGCCTTGTTAAGAAGCGTTACGCAGCTCGCATTTTGCTTGCGAAAAGGCGATTTGCCTACGCGCTCAGCAGTTTTGCGCTACGCAAAAACTTACATCTTTTAGAATATTTAAATTATCTTTTGATTGTCGTTAACAAAAACTTACATCTTTTAGAATATTTAAATTATCTTTTGATTGTCGTTTATTCTGAAGAAATAAAGTCGTAAGTAGAAGCCGCAATTGTAAACTAATAGATTTTTTGTTAAAGAAAGTTTGTTAAATAATTTTTTTGTGGTTAAAAATTAGTTAAAAAAAATTAAGTGTTTTAAGTTTTATCTTAAGAAATTAAATATATAAATTTCTTTTAAATATAAAATTTATCTCATAATAGTTTAATAGTCATAATAGTTTAAAAAATGCACGATTTATTTTGATGAAATACTTTATCAATAAGATATTTTGTTTATTGTTAATTCATTAACGTAAAGTTTTAATGACGTTCGTTTAATTTATGAAAATAAATTATGATCACAAATATGTTATCGGTAACTGATAAACAACAACAAAAAAACTCTTTCTTGTTTAAAAACATTAAAATGAGTTCACATATTAAATAAGCAAAAATTTATTAACAGTTAATAAAATAACCAAAAATCAACTGTAAAATCATAAGAAAATAAACAAACATTATTTTACGTTTCATGAAAAAATATTTTTTTCAAAATAAAATTTAGTTCATATTTGAAAAAAATAATAAAAATGATTTTTTAAATAAGTTAGATTTTATTTGTAACTTTTGTTATAGTGAGAAAAAAACAAACTGTTTGTATGACTTTTAACGCGTTAATAAAATAACTTTAATTACAATGCGGTACTTGAAAAGACGCGAGTGACGCAATATAACTTATAACGATGCAAAATATATTTGAAGAGTTTAGTTACTTAGAAATGCGTTACGCGTTTTTGCTACGCAGCGAAATCTCGTAACAAGGCCTGATATATATGTATATATATATATAGTAAATAATTATTTTTATTAAAATTGATAAGTTTCAAACAATTAAAGTAATGTTTTTATTTATTGATTAATATTTTGTTGTTTAAGTTATTTAGTTTTATAATTTTTACTGCTATTTTGCTTAAACAAGCATTTTAAATGCATGTTTTATTATATAACTGATATGCTTACAAAGGTCTATTTTATTTTATATTAATAAGTTCTATTTTAATAAAGTATATAGATATGTAATGCAAGCCTTCCTGGGAAGCTCAAAGTCACACACCTTGTTTGTCCATGTTTAAAGTAATTTTTTAGACAACTTGACCGTGTTTTTAAGTAGGAGGCGTTTAAAAAATTCGCAGCAAAAAAAGCTATGAAAAGTTAAAGAGAAAAAAACAGCAATACTGGAAGAAAGAAAACAAATACTATATGAAGTAGAAAATCTAAATAAAATAAACTAAAAAAAAATTAAGTATAAAAAAAAAAGCTCTCTATAAAAGTATTAACTAAATATTTTAATGTTTTTGATTTCTTTTTTTAAGGGCATTTGTTATTTTCCAAAATTGATACAAGTCAAGGAAAGAATATAATGAAAATAAAAACATTTTTGATATACAATTTATTCTCGATTTTTGTCAAACAGTATATTATGGAAACACTTCATTATTTGTGCTAGAAATATGGACAATTTTGAAATTTGTTTTTCAAATGTTTTTGCTAAACTTTACTGTTTTTATCAATGCATAGAAAATTTATTTTAAACAAGTTTTTTGTGTAAAAAAAAAAAGTCATTATTACTAACATTTTGATATAAAATTCAATATGATATTTTCCTCAACTTGTATCAATTTTTTTTTTTTTTTTGCTACTTAAATTAAAATAAAAATAGCCAAAAGGATGCTTTGAATAAATACTGGATAAGATAATTTAAAAAAAAGCATTTTTCATAAAAGTTGAACAAAAAACAAAAAAGTTTTTGTTGCAATTTAAAACAAAACGCTTTTTTTTTTTTTTTTTGGCAAGCGCTTTTTTATGCGCTCATCAAAGTCTTTGTGGGCCTGTAGGCAGGCGCAAAATGACTTAAGCGCAAAGCGCTGACTAAGTGGAGAAGACTAAGGCTTTTAATGTGTTTAAAGAAGATCTTCTATAAAAATATTGTTTAAAATTTTAAATTGCTTTTAAGATAATTGTTTTTGTTTTTAGCAACCTCAAATAATTCTATTAAAGGAAGGTACTGACTCTTCTCAAGGAATACCTCAATTAATAAGTAACATTAATGCTTGTGAAGTGGTTGCTGATGCAATTAGAACGACTCTTGGTCCACGTGGTATGGACAAACTTATTGTTGGAGGGAATGGAAAATCAACTATTTCAAATGACGGTGCAACAATAGTTAAGCTGTTAGATATTGTTCATCCAGCTGCTAGAACTTTAGTTGATATTGCTAAATCACAAGACGCTGAGGTAATTATATGTAGAGGTTTATGTATCAATCAAATTTATTGACCAAGATAATGAAGATATTAAATGATATAAACAAATTAAACTTTTAATAATAACAAAAGTTATTTAAAAAAAAAAACTTGACTAAGCAAAACAGTTTTCTGAATATAATTAAGATCTTCATTTTAACATCAATGCAGACTGTAAGAATCTTTGAGCCTAGACAAAGCTTTTAATACTGAAGTTCTTACTGTTCTGCAACAATAACAATGATGAGTATTTTTGTATACACAAGTAAAAAATATGCGCCATGCTTCACAAATAGCTTTTTAGCTCTGCTCCATGCTAACACTTAAATCAGATAAAGTGTATTATTATATGCATGCAGAGTGTCAGAGGTTGGTGATTTTGTTATTATGGTGAAACCTTTGTATTTAAAATATTATGCTGACTAATAATAGTTTAAGTTATGCAGTATATATATATAGGGCTCAATTTAGCAGTGTGACAATGTCCGGCTAAAACCTTAGATTGTCTGATCAATTTAAAAAGTAATCAGATATTTTGACCAACGGGAATTGAGTTCTACAAAATAAATACTTTATTATTGAAATAACTAAAGAATAAACAAAATAATTCCATACGGAAAAACTCAAATAAATCGAAGTGAAAATTACTTTTTGTTACATTTTTAGATGGCATTTGAAAATAATTACTTTGAAACTTATCTTTTTAAAACATTTATTGAAGTTACGCAAAACACTATTACAAATTACTTCTATTAAGAAGTGAAATTAAATTATTAAAAAGAAAAATATAATATTTTTAAGTTGTATAAGCATTTTTTTCAATAAGTTGCAAAAAAAAAATTTTTTTTAATAGCGTAGTCTTTTTAAAATAGTAATTTTTAATCTTAAAATTAAAGTCATTTTCAGTCAATTTTTAATCTTAAAAAGTAAGTCAAGTTTTAAAAAAAACTTTTAAACAATTTAAAAAATAAAAAGAAATGATAAAGCAATTAAATCGTGGAAAGATTTAATTTAACTTATTCATAATTAAAAGTAACTTGAAAAAATAATCTTATAAAGGATATTTAGAAGAATATGGAATAATAGTTTCAATTGTTTAAAATAATCATAAAAGTACATACCTACTAAATAGAATTTTAAAATAACATTTAATTTACACATTTTGTGTTTGTTTTAAACAGTCATTATAATTATTTTTTAATTTTATTTAAAGCCTTTAAAACTTTAAAAAAGAACAACTATTAAAAAATAGTTGTAACGTAACGATTTTTAAATTGCATTTAAATTGTTAAAACATCCAAACGGCCGTTGTCAAATAGTAAAAAAAAACATCACTAAAATATACGATATTGAATTGAAACTATTTTATTTAAAAAAAAAAAAAATCTGCAATGAAATGTTTTAAATAAAAAGGAAACTTCATTAGACTAATGTTAAATAAAGTGAATAACATGACATAGATTTCGATTAAAACCGTAAAAATTTTATTTTAAAAATTTGATCAGACACTGTTAAACCCAAACAAGTTTAGATCAGACATTTTGTCTGATCTAAACTTGTTTGGGTCAGACTGTCCATAAAAATAAATTGAGCCCTATACATAAAGTAAAAAAAAAAACTCTTAGCTAACTTAAGCTTCTACTGTTTTAGCAAGATAATCAGGAATTTGGGCTTGTAAAATTGTATTAAGTTGTCATCAAGCGTGATTGTGCGCACTTGAGATAATGCCTGAGAGAGCGCAGGCATGACACTACAACGAAGTAGCTCTTAATACTTTCCAACTTTTTGTATATTTTTGGCACCTTATTGGGATTTTTTTAAACTCTATATGGTAAAACTAACACACAACTTAAAAACGCATTTGTTCTTATTGATTTAGTATTGAATTGATGACTTAACCGTTTGCTTGCGTCATCAATTCAATACTAAATCAATAAGAACAATTATATTATAACGTTACGTTTATTAAGAAACGGTTAATCGTTTTTGTATTTCTTGATAATTTTTTAATTATTAAAATAAATTTTTTTAAAATTAGTTCATGTTTAATTCACCTTTTTTTTATCATTAAAAATTAAGAGATTATAATACAAGAAATTTAATTAAAAAATTTTTTTTTAATTATTATAGTTCTAATAACTGATTTTCATCACAACTATTGTCAATATCAGGGTTAGCATTAAAAAACCCAATAAAACTCTGGCAGTCTCAGGCTTGGTTGGGAAGCAGGAGCGATCACTCTCGATTACTGACCACGGAAATAATATTTAGTTGCGAAAAACTGGCCAGGTTTTGTAATCATTTTGAGAACATTTAAGTTTATGTATGTCCAAAAAAAAATTTTGTTTTACGGACTTACATGGAAACATATAAAAGCTTGAATGTTCTCAAAATTCTTGGTGTGGAAGAATAAAAAGAATATTCGCGAACACTAAAAACCTGCCAAACTACAAACAAAACGATTCTATTCGTTCAAAAAATACGCTGTTTAAGCGAAATAAAGTTCTTGAGTTAATGTTAGTTTTAAATCTTTAAAACTAACATTATTTTTTTACAAAAATAAATGTTTTAAATATATTTTTTAAACTGTCAAAATTTTTGAATGTTTATGTATTATTAATTTTTATTAGTATATTCTTATTTTTCTTTAAAAAGTATATATTTTTTAAGTAAATATAATTTTGTGTATCTATTTTTTATTCTAATGTAATCTTTTAAAGCAATTTTTACGATCTATTTTGTAAATAAAAAGACTTTCATCAATAATTGTGTTTTCAATGAAATTGTTAATAATCAACGAAGTTATTAAAACTAATTATAAAATAGACATAAAAGAAGAGTTTAGGTTACTAAACATAAACATCCATACAAAGTAACTCGCCCTATATATATATATATAATAATATATATATATATATATATATATATATATATATATATATATATATATATATATATATATATATATATATATATACACACACACACACATATATTAGGGTGTCCCAAAAAACAACATTTTTGAAAAATATATGCAGAGGCATTAATGAATATATAAAATATATAATATATATAATATATATAAATAAAATATATGCAGGGGCTTAATGTGTTTTATCTAATACAAAAACACTAGATTTAAAAATTTTTTGAATAAAAAATATTTTAAGGGGTCCCTCAAGACCATTAAATTTAATGAGTCCTTAATATTTTCAAAAAAAAAAGTTTTTTAAAAGTATGTCAACCTGGTACTCAAATGAAGCAAAAATATATAAAAATTTCAAAAATAATATTTAATTTGGAAAAATTTTAACTAATTTATTAAAATTGTCATAAAAATACATAAAAAATGCATTTTTGTTTGTTTTTTGTTAAAAAACGTAATTTTTCATGTAATAAAACCAAAAATAACAATTCTATATTTGAAATCTATATTAATTTTGAAATTTTTATATAATTTCGCTTCATTTAAGTACCAGGTTGACATATTTTTGAAAAATTTTTTTTTTGAAAATATTAGGGACCCATTAAATATTCAAGGGTCTTGAGGGACCCCTTAAAATATTTTTTATTCAAAAAAATTTTAAATCTAGTGTTTTTGTATTAGATAGAACACTTTAAGGGGGTCTCTGCATATATTTTTCAAAAATGTTGTTTTTTGGGACACCCTAATATACATATATATATATATATATATATATATATATATATATATATATATATATATATATATATATATATATATATATATATATATATATATATATATATATATATATATATATATATATATATATATATATATATCAGGGTGCGGATTCACAACTTTTGCGTAACTCTTTGGTCAAAATATAGGTACGTCCAGTTGTTGTTACAGGTGCATCAATGATACAAATTATGTTGGTAATTGGAACCCAACACTCATCTGCTCTAGATGGCCATAAAAGTTTGTTAAAAGAAACATGCAGGGGCATAAATGTAACCATAACATCTTACTCAATATTATCAATTTCAATTATTATACCAATCCAATGAAATGTATCATATTTACACAGAATAAATTTACCAAATTTCAATGTATTGATGTTAACTTGTTGATTAAATTGAGTACTTTGAATACCAGAAAGAGAAAACATGCCTGTTATATTAAAATCTTTACTTATTCATTTAAATGTAACAGTATTTATAGGTTCTGGGTTAAATTAATGATAGCTCCTAGTTCCAGGAATTATTCTACTTAGCTGAAAATGTTTTTTCAAAGTAGTAAGCAATTCTTTCGGTCATTCTTTTATCAATCTTGAAAAAAATAATCCCTTCAATTTAACATTTAACAATTAACTATTTGTATCTGAACTTCATACACAAAACCTATGTTGTGCTCATTACCTTCTGACAAAGCAAAATGATTTTTCATTAAGCTGGTCATTTTGGTTTAATAAATAGGGTGTTTAATAAACAGGGCGTAACTTGCATTGAATTTGCCACCTATGCTAACTTTGAATTTTATCTTAATATACAAATGTGCAGTTTTTTGCAAAATCACCTGAGACAATACAGCCTTTTACCAACTTTTCTTTTTGTTGCCTCAGGTATCTTGCTTGACTTTTTGCTATGTAGGAATGAGCTGTTAATTTGCCTCTGATAACATCAATTTGTATTCTTTAATTTTTTTTCTTTGACAGATTAATATTATTCTGTCTGTTTTCTTTTCAATTCAAAAAGTTTTAAATTATACAGTGTAAAATCCTGTTAAATTCATTATTTTAGATGGATGAATGTATTTAATCCATATACTTGCAAATCAAAAATCCTATAGACATGTACTTTCTTAAAGCATTTTAAGAAAGATCATTGAATACAGAATGGTCAAAAACCGAATGAAACAAATATAAACCAATAAAAAAATTTAAAACAATATTTTCAAAGTAATTTTTACTTTATTAAAAATGCAAAAAAAAAAAAAAAAAATTTTTTGAGAAAAATGGCGCATTTCCCCCAGTGCCCCATCCCTCTGGTCATCTGCCCTGAAAACAATTTTAACACATGTTCATTAGGAATACACAAATACAGAAAGTTTTAGAGCAGTTTGTCTGGGCAGTAGTGAGAAATCTATCACAAGACTCCACTACAAAAAAGTGAGGAATTTGCCCCAGTCTCCTCCTAATGTCTTGGGGTCCTGAAAATAATTTTAACATGCACATTCATTGGCACTACAAAAATGTCAAAATTTTCAGAGCTCCAACTAGTCTGAAAGGTAGTAAAAAATCAATTGCAATATTCTACTACAAAAAAAGTAGGGATCATACCCTGTTATCAATATATGGAAATCCATATACTTGCAGGTCAAACTCTTTATATTTTTTAATATCATCAAGGCCACATCGGTTTCTTGAGCATCAAAATCAGGTATATAAAAAGTTGCCTAAATTTATTTGAATTGATAAATACAGGTACTTAGAAATATTTTAGGTTCTCTCAACTGTGTAAAAATCATCAAAATCTGAGATATGGGGTGACATTATTAATTATTAGAATTAAAAATTTTAGTCTAGTTTTGAAGGAATGTAAAACTTTTTTATTAAAATAATTTTTTGTTTAAGCAAAAGAAAAGCGTTTTTGTTTAAAGGGATCCCAAAGTGTCAAGACAAGTTGTGTTCATATTAAAGAGAATGATTTTAAAAACAATTTAAGCTGAATTTTTTTTGATTAAAACAAAATAATAAGCATGTACCAAGAAAAACTAACTTTGTAGCTGACATCTTCATTTTAGTGTGGTTTGTAAGTCTTTATTATTATTATTATTATTATTATTATTATTTTTTACACAATCTACAGACTATAATTTATTTAGTTTAATTCTAAAGAAATTTAGTATACGAAGTTATTGTAAATTTTTGATAAGAAAATCTAGAAATTCTTTATAATTTTTAATTCTTCGTAAATTACTAAATAATTTGATTATTTAATTTTTGCAAAACTCACATTAAAAGTTTAAAATCTTTTCGATATTTTAAGCTTGTTTATTGGTTTAAATTGGTTTTGGTCTTTATTTAATGTTATTAAATGATTATCACATTAAATATTACACAAATCCAATTTATACCAATAACAGGTTAGCATAAAAAGGTATGGTTTCTTCACTCCAAATTACTAGAGCTAAAATTAAAGCAGTAATCAGGGCGCAACAAATCTTTTTTTTAATAAATGTTAACATTCACATCTTTATTTATTGGCGAACATCTAGTTTAAGAGATATATGTGAAATAAGGGAGTTTTGTTTTCAAATATTTTATATTCTAGTTAATAAGTTATTAGATATTTCCCAGATGCTTTTAATCAATTTAATCAATTTCTATTTTTTCAAACCAATTTTTACGCATTTATAAAGTGCACGCAAATCAATTATAAACAAACAAACATTACTTAACTTTAAGGAAAATAAGAAAATTTAAAAAAAATCACACTATGAAGAAAGCAAAAATAATATTTAAGCATGGTTTCTTTTAAAGTAATTGCAAATGCATTTATTTTAAAGTCAAGTTTTGCATGCTTTTGTTAATGTATGCTAAAACCATGCTAAAACATAATTACTTTCTTTAATATGTACTTAGCTATTGCATAGTTTTATTTAAAGTCTTTAAAATGCATTTTAAGTTTTAGTAACTAATTTTTTTAATTATAAATATGTGTTTCTTATAATAATTTATTATTAATATATAAAAAACTATCAATCACATAATTAATTCGAAAAAAATTTAAGTAAACGCTAGCGTTTGCATAAGCAAAACTGAAGAAATGTGACCTTTGTTTTTCTGAAAACATTCGTCGATTTATTGCGCCTTGATAATGATATCAGTTACCAGGCTTGGCCAGGAATGTATGCGATTTCAAGTCTTTATATGACCACGGTTTTAAACAAATGTGCTGAAATAATTAGTTTTTAATTACGTTGAAAATAAATAATTTCAACACGTTTATCTTTACCAACGTTTTTTTATTAGCAAAACGCTTTTAAATAAAGTAGCTCATGGTTTTAATTAAAGTATCTTTAAAAGTTGTATAATTTTTTACTTATATTATTTAATTATATAAGATTTTTTTATAAGTAAAACAAACGTAAAAATTAAAAAAAAAAATTTTAAGCAACCACTTTAAACAGCGAAGGTATCTTTAATAAACTTTATATTAGAATCATAAAAGTTTTTGCTGAGAAGAAGAAAAAAAAGACAAACTTTTTTGAAAGCCGTTAGAATTAAATAACTTTGATCTTTACTTTTGTTTTTATATTATTGAAACGCATTCAAATAAAGTAACAAATCACTGCTAATGATTTTTTATAAAAACATTAATGAATAATGCATGTTTTTTTATATTTATTTAAGTATTTTTTATTATAAATGTTTTTAAATAAAAAAAAATTATAACAATTTTTTAAATAAACGATTTAATTATTTTTACTTTTTGTGCGAAGAATTGTTAAGAATCTTTTTTTAAACTTTTAAATGTACGCGTTTATTAAACAATTGTCAGTTGTAAGTTGTTACTTTATTTAAAAAGGGTTTCGCTTAATATGAAATTATAAAAACATAAGTAAAAATAAGTGATTCTAAGTTATTTATTCCAAACGTAATTTAGATAATCTTATCGTTATAGTTTATTATTTATTTTAGTTAAGTTTTAATTTTATTTTTGCAAGTTATTTTTATTTTGTTTTTCGTTATTTTTTTTATGAAAATTTATTTGCTTCTTTAACAATAAGTTTTTTTAAAGTTTCTTTATAGTTGAGTTGAGATTTTTTATAGTGCGTTTTTAAAACGCATACAAATTTTTAAAACTTATTAATAGCTGTGGTCTAGTTAAGTAAAATCAAATAGTATTTGCGTGGTCATATTATGATGTGAAATCGTACGCCTTCCTGGCCAAGCCTGAGTTACTATAACTTGTTAGTAAGTTGTCAAAGAATGTGGTTTATAATTTATTTACTTAATTTGAATTAAAAATTGTCTTAGTTTATAATTAATCTATTTGACATTTTATAATGTATCTACTTTCAGAGAATGGTTGTTATACTCTCAGGAATGTCTTTAAAATGTTTAAACCATTCAAGCAGGCTAACTCAACTGTCAAAGTAGGATATGAAACATATAGTATTTTTTAACAATAATTTTAATATTGGGTTTAACTTGCCTTGAAAAAACTGAGTAAATGCTCAGCTTCTAATGAACTCATTGTAAATATAAAGTGAAGTCATCAAACTAAATCTTGATATATAGAATGAAATTAACGCAAGAAAGGTTTCAGTCAAAGCTGTAATACTGTCTTGGTCAGGAAGGCGTGTAAAAGATTCTTGAATACAGTAACAAGTTACTGATGGTTTTTTAAAAGTATTTCTGAAAGATTTTTTATTTCTATTTTATAAATAATATAAGTATGCATTTTTTATAACAAAATAATTTATTTTTCTTGTTTTTATTAACAACAATAGTCTCTGAATAGTCTAATGAATTTTATAACAAATAAGTAAAGTTCACACACCAAATAAGATTTCGTTGATAAATAAAGGACAAATGTTTTTATATTATCAAAACGCTTTTAAATAAAGTAATAAATCATGGAACTTTTACAAAAGCTTAACAAAAGCAACATGTTTCTGACTAAAGAAAAGAGCAATTTTATCTTTCTATTGAAATGGAAATGATTTTTTTTATTTTATATTAGTACAAAGAATTTATAAGAATATTTTTTTTGTTTTCTTTGTTTATTTAACAAAGCGTTTTAAAGAATTAAATATATTGTCCCCTTATTATGTTATTGCGTTCTATGTAATAATAATAAATGTATGTTTAGGCATAAAATGGTTTAAAAGATTTAAATTATTACATTTTTTTAAATCCGTAATTATTTATTAGCGTGTATTTATTTGGAAACTTGCTATTTTTGAATTGGTAAACTAACACTAATTTAAATTAAATGTGTATTTTTTAATTTGTTAGAAGTTATTATTTTATTTTAAATGCCATATTATAAAAACAGTAAGATGAAAGATTTAAAGTTATTATTGAAAAGTAAAAACTGGAGTGCTTTGCCAGATAATGTTATCAAGGCAATATCAGTTGATAAATTTAAACAACTACCGGACAACTTGAGCTGTAGTACAAGTCCTTACTACAGCTCATCATTTACCATAAATGCCACACAAAAGTGACTGACTTATGAGTTGGGTATAGACGCGTATACTCAGCTGATGATGAGTTTAAAAGGCTGTGGCTTTGTGTAACTTAATTAACTAATTTAAAACTTGGTTAGAATAATCTTAACGTTTTAGTTTTAGTTTTGATTTTAGTTTTATTAGATTCTTTTCATTTTCTCTTTCTTCATTTTCTTTTTTTTAATATAAGATTTTTTTCAAAGCATTTTTATAGTCAATTCTAGATATGTTTTTCAGTGCATTTTTGAAATGTTCAAATTTTCAAAACATGTTAACAGCTGTTGTCATATTGTCAAAACAAAGTATTATTTGCATGGTCATATTTATGTATTTATTGTAGCAGAAAATCAAATTTAAAAAAATATATGTTCTTTAGGATAATTTTTTATTTATTTTTTATTTTCTATTTTACAAGTTATTGCACAATTAAGAGCCTCACGGAATGACAAATCGATGTCATGTTGAGCTATATCTGAAAACTTTTTTTTTTTTAAATTATAAAATGTTTAGTTTTTACAATACAGGTAGGTTTCAATATTATGTTTATTTTAAAAATCTAAATCTGCAAACTTTTGTTTTCTCGATTAAAAACCCATTAATGCGTGTCATGGAATTGCTGTAATATTGTATTAGTTTCTGATTCAATTAATTAATAAAGTCTAAATAAATTGCTAAATTAATTTATTCAAGTTAAAACATTAAAGATAGTTTATCATACAGTAGCAATAAAGCTATTTGTTATATAAAAGAAATTGTCTTATTTTAGATTTAAAATTATCTAATATTTACTTCAAAAAGGAGTTGTTTTTTTTTATTTTGCGTTGTGTTGGTTTATAATAATATGAGCTGTATTGCACAATACATAAATACAAATGACATGCTAATGAAAAGTATATATCCAGTCTTGAATGTTATTTTTATTTTTTAAATTGTTTTTTTATATAAATTTAGTCAGTTTGAATTTTATGTATTAGTTGTTCACAAGTTTACAAATTTTACCTGTGTTAACTACAATTAGCATCACATTAACACATACACCTTATTAGCTTATAGTGATATATGTATATATATTTTTATCAGGTTGGTGATGGTACTACAAGTGTAATACTTCTTGCTGTTGAATTTTTAAAGCAAGTTAAACCACTTGTTGAAGAAGGTGTTCATCCACAGATATTAATTAAAGGCTTCCGAAAAGCAACAAAGTTTGTAAGAATTTGAATGTTGAATTTGAATGTTTATAAAAGTTAGAATTAACATTTATAAAATAAAAGTATATTTTATCAATATTTTCAAGGTTTTAGAGAAAATTCAAGAGCTTTCTGTGAAAATAAAAAAAGAAGATCCTGTGTAGGTTCTTTTGTTCTTTTATTATTATTTGTAAGTTGAAGATTTTCCTTTGGTATCACATATAACATTTTGACTTTATTTTACTTGAAAATTAGCTTTGTTTAATTATTTATGTATTGTTTGAATCAATATTGGTATTTACTTTAAGATTATTTAATTAAGAAAGGTAAAACTATAAAAAGTTTTAACTTGTTTTTTAAGTTGTTTACTTAAATCCATTTAAAAGGCTCTAATAATTTTATGTAGAAGTTGTAATATTTTTCGATCCATAATTTTATCTAAAAGCATTTATGAACCAAAAATAAGAATTATTATACTCTTAGTAATGGGGTGGTCCCAGCTAAATTCTTAAAAATTCAGAATATATAAAATAAATATTTTTCCTTATAAAAATGAGATCTAAGTATTTATTTTTCTGTATAAATATTTAGCTGAAAACCAACGGTCAGTGGTCTATTCGGGTGTCTAGTATCTGTTTTTTGCTCTTGAATATTTGTGAAGTCAAATGGATTTAGTTTTTTTCTAGGGAAATGAGGCAGGTGCTGCAGAGATGTGCTGAAACCGCACTAAGTTCGAAGCTTGTAGCTCGGCATAAAGAATTTTTTGGAAAAATGGTGGTTGAAGCTGTGACACACTTAGATGAGTTATTACCTCTTAACATGATTGGTGTTAAAAAAGTCCAAGGCGGTGCCTTAGAGGTTTGTTTATTATTTGTTTTTAATAAATTGTTTACTTTTATTATTTATTAAAAATACTTTATAACATAATCTCATAAAGAACACTAGGTTGTCACATATACATGATTTTCACAATCGTTGTTTTATAAATCTTTATAATCTCATTTTATGGCTTTATTCAGAATTTTTTGCTCTACCAAATAAAATAATGTAATGGGTTTTTTAACATTTATAAAGATCAACAATGAGTAAGAAATTATTTTTCTATTCAAAAATTTTAAAAGTGTAAAGATGCGTTAAACTTAAAATGTACTTTAATAGCAAGAACTCTTTATAAAAAAAAGTTACAATGATAAAATCAAAACGATACAATTTTCTCTAAAATTAGACAAATTTAAATGGATTTTTGAATGTAATAAGTATTTATTTATTTGAAAGAACAAAAAAAAGTTTGTATATTCTTACCAAATTGTAATAAAGTTTGTCTTCAAAAATAAACTTTCTTTTAATCACTGAAAAATGTGTCTTGTTCAAAAGTTTATTTGCTTAATTATTTCAAAATATATAAAAGATAAGATGATATAAAAATTGAAACATTACTGCAAGTTTATTAAGATTCAATAGTGTACCGTATGTATTCTAAAAATAGAACTACTTAATGTAGCACAAGTGATTATAGGATTGATATTCGGACAAACAATTTCATAAACATGAAGAGCAAAGATCCTATAAAGTATTGTTCTTGGGGAGTTTGTAGATCAGATTCTAGATATAGTGATAGATTACCTCCAGGAACATTTTTTATAAGGTTTCCTAAATCTTGAAATAAGAAATAATGACTGACTGACAAAAACAAATTAAAACTTTTAAATTAAAAACATGGCTTTATATATTTGAACGAAAAGATTCTTACAACATTGCTAAAGCATTGATAATTAGAAATAAAAAAGTAGTATATAGGCATTATTTGATTTTGTTGGTCCAGCAAAATATGATTTAAATTATTAGAATTCCACAAACAAAGATATTACACAAAAGAAACCTAACTAATTATAGCCCTGTTTTACCTTTAAAAGTCGTAAACTTAAAAGAAACATGATGATGAAATATGGCAAAATTGAGAACATTACTTGTTTTGTTTAACAAATACGAATTCTAACCCTGCATAGTTATATTTTAAACACAGCAAAAAACTATAAAATTAGTTTTTTAAGGTTCTTTTTAAAATATCCAGCAAAACAATTAGCAGCAAATAATAAACTCTAGATTCAATTTGCTTTGAATTTTCAGGCTGTTTTCAAATTTCTTATATAAAAAGTGTGTATAAAAGAACTTGAATGCCTGCCTCTATTTGTAAAAATTTTTAAACACCTGAAACTTTAGATGTTAAGACAAAATAAAAAAAATATCTTAGTCTTAAGCCAATAATATATATTTATTTAGATACGTAGCCATGATAATAACTGTTTTGACAATATTATAGGTCTGTCACACATCGATCAGTCAAAAATCATTCAGAAGCAATTATCTTTTCAGAAGTTGATGGCATATTAACTACGTAACCATTAAACAAAATATAAAAAGTAAAAATGTTAAGTGCACTACCAAGACAATTTGCAATCCAGTTGCATCTTGCATCTTGGCGGTTTTTTTAGTTTCATGTTGCTACTTTGACTACTAATAATGCTTATTGTGCCAGTTAAGTCCAATGGCATATCATTTTTCATTAAATGGTAGACATGTGTACGTAAATAATAAGTATCCACAGAAGAATCAATTCCATTTATAGTATTTGAAGTTAAAATAATATTGTCTTTAATATTTTTAATGCAACAGATATCAAAATTTTCTGTCCTTTCTTAAGAATTTTTTGTTTTATTAGTTACATTTAGTTTTACTTAAATCAACATCTTTTTTCACCTTTTTTGTCTATGACATTTAATCCATCATACTGTCCAGTATGTTGTACTCCTGTTGATAAATCAAATATTATGGAAGTTAAAAGTAATGGGTTTCAGTGTTATTCAAAATTAATTGATTTGATAATTTTGAAGTAGGATTAAGATCTTAGCTGATAGTTGGTTATTTAAAAGCTCTCTGTAATTTATTTTCATTAAAATTTATTACATTTTCAAGAATTACATTTTTTTAAGTTTAAACATTTTGCTTATAATACAAATATCAAAATTTTTCTAACTCATTACAATATTATTAAAAAAAGTTTTGTCTTATGGTTGTAAAACAATAGAACTTCTGTTAAAATATTGATGTGACAGTCATGCAAAAATGTCCATAATGCGAAACACTGCACATGTATGTTTATAGATCCTAGGTGTGTAATTGACACAAATTTAATATCTGTATGGAAAAAGTAGGATTTATACGCTTATTTAAAGAAAGCAAGAATATAAATTGATTTTAAATTTACTGCAGTTATACCCAAATTCAAAAACTTTCAAGAGTGAATTCAAGATTTTTCAGTTAACTACTGAATTCAAAATTTAACGTTTTAAAATTTGATTTATCATCAATTTGATGCATGGCATTAGTGTTGTTAAGTCAATTAACATTAAAAAAAGCCAATAAAAGCAGGTCTTTTACAGGGTTGGATTTATACCAAAGGCTGAATCAATTTTCGAGGCCTATTTTAAATATTTTAAATGAAAAACTATTAGGGAAGACTTAGCAGCAGGAGCAAGTTGACAAACTGCGTTTATCTTCAGAGCCTTTCATTAGAAAATGCCAAGAATTACATAGAACTTTCTTAATTAACCATTTTATCGTTTAATGTAGTATATTGTTATGATTCGCACACACACAGGAGATATTAGGATTTTTGTGTTTATTAGACAAATGTAACTTTTAAAACATTGCTTCCTTTTTACTTTACAAAAAAAATTGTCCTATGAAAAAAATTTTTGTAAAGATTTTAGTCACTATTTTCACTTGGTTTAATATTGGGTAATTCCAAATTACCCAATATTTATTATGTCAAATAAGCCAGAAATTTTTAAAAATGTTACCCTATATCTCAAATTTAGCTGATTTTTATACAGTTGAGAGTACTTATTAAAATAAGAAAATTTTAGCCTCTAGCTCCAAGAAGATCCAGAAATTTTATTTTTAGTAGATATTGGCCAGACCTCTCTTGTCCCCTCAGAATTGCAATGTTTATTTAGAGGTTTCAAGTTGAATAATTTTAAATTTGTACTTGACTAATTTCAGGGTTGTCAAATCCATTTAAATGATCAGAAATGTAAAAAGTTATCAAGTACCTATATTTATCAATTTAAAATAAATTTAGGCAATTTTTAACATAACTTATTATGATGCTCAAGAAACCCGTGTGACCTTGATGGTATCTAAAAAAAATTTTTACACATCTTATTTTCATTGAACTTTCAGAAAACGTGAGCATTTTAATCTGCAAGTATATGAAGCATTTTAATCTGCAAGTTGTTTCCTGGGCCCAAGACAACAGAGGGGTTGGGTCATGTGCCCTACTTTTTTATAGCAGAATCTTGCAATATATTTTTCACTACTTTCCAGACTAACTAGAGCTGAAAATTTCAGCATTTGTGTAGTCCTGATAAATGTGTATTAAAGTTGTTTCCAGGGTAGACAACCAGATGGTCCATAAAGCCTGATGCCAGGGGCTTCTTTTCTAATTTTTCACCTTAAATATTAATAATATAAAGAATTTTATTCATACCCGTTATATTTGTGTTTAAATTACTGCTGTTTTGATTTTTTAGGCTTCCCAGCTAATTCAAGGAGTTGCTTTTAAGAAAACATTTTCGTATGCAGGTTTTGAGATGCAACCAAAGAAGTATAAATTACCTAAAATTGCTATGTTGAATGTTGAGTTGGAACTTAGAGCTGAAAAAGAAAATGCTGAAGTTCGTGTTGATAATGTTGAGGTATGTTGTGTTTTCATTCCTCTTTTTTTTATTTTTTTTTTTTTTTTTTTTTTTTTTTTTTTTTTTTTATTATTAATTCTTAGATGCAGGATAACATTTTATTTGTATTTATTTAGGAATACCAGAAAATTGTGGATGCAGAATGGAATATATTATATGAAAAACTTGAAAATATTGTTAAAAGTGGAGCCAAAGTTGTTTTATCCAAGTTACCTATTGGTGATGTTGCTACACAATATTTTGCTGATCGAGATATATTTTGTGCTGGAAGAGTTGTCGAAGATGATTTAGTACGAACTATGAAAGCTTGCGGTGGCTCTATCCAAACGAGTGTTCAAGTACTTTCAGATGATGTTCTAGGAACATGTGAAGACTTTGAAGAAGTTCAAATAGGAGGAGAACGGTATGTCTATTTTATTTATTCAAAATTTAAATCCTAATTTTCATGTCACTAATGTTGACTTTATTTTATCATATTGGGTGAGCAATTATTATTTTTATTTTAACTAATAATTTTCCAACTTGAAGCAGAAAACTAATATCATATTCACTTACAATTATAAAAAACTGCCTTGTAAAATAAGAAATTAAAATTGAGATTTTTTTAGATATAACCTTTTAAAAGGTTGTCCTAATGCAAAAACAGTAACTTTGATATTACGTGGAGGTGCAGAGCAATTTATTGAAGAGACTGAGCGATCTTTGCATGATGCTATTATGATTGTCAGGCGTGCTCTAAAGGTGACTTGAGTTTATCTATTTCTAAAGTTATAAAGGTTTTTTGTCATTTTTTATATTCATGAAGTATATATAAAGATTATCAATTTTTATAACAATAAAATTAGCTTTTAAATATTCTAAAACAAAATAGGATTTTAGAAAAGTTAAATTTCTTATGACAACATCTAATAAATTGATCATAATTTTATTATCCTTTTCTTTTTTAATGTTTTTTTAGTGTTGTCATTTTACAGTATTCTAATATACAGCTCTCGGATTTAGGGTCGGCATTTGGCAATGTTGACTTGGCTGACCTAAAAATGTTCAAGGTTGACAAAAAATTGCTAACCTTGTTTCTATGTTTTATGGTAACCCCTTTGTGTCAATTTTTTTTTCGCCGACCTCTGACAATAAGAAGTCGGCAATTTATTGCCAACCTCATTTTTCCTAATTCCGAGGGCTGAATATACTAGTTTTACTGACTGTGTCTTTGGTCTTTGATATGTACTTAATAAGTTCATATCAAAGACCAGTTCTATAACTTGTGTATAGTAAATTAATAGTTTGTAATGCAAAACTATTTAGATTTTTTAATTATTTTTTTTAAAGTTTGCTTTGTTTAAATACTTGTCAGAAAATGGCTTGATTGTTATTTATAGAACTTTAAAAATGCAGCCATAAATAATGTTCTAATTTTACTTGATATATAGTTACTTTATTATTACTAAATAAAATTTAACATAAAATTTTGGTTCTAATTTTATTTAAAACCTTTTCCTCCATCGTATTTTATATATATTTGTTGTTGTTATGTTTTTTATGGTTATAACATTTTGCTTATAATACAAATATCAAAATTTTTCTAACTCATTACAATATTATTAAAAAAAGTTTTGTCTTATGGTTGTAAAACAATAGAACTTCTGTTAAAGTATTGATGTGACAGTCATGCAAAAATGTCCATAATGTGAAACACTGCACATGTATGTTTATAGATCCTAGGTGTGTAATTGACACAAGTTTAATCATGATCATCAGCACGATTGCATGAAAATTAAAGTTTTTAGATATATCTAACTATTTAGTTTTCAGTTTACACACATGAATGCAGACACAAAATTAGTTTTGTAGAAAAAGGTTTTATATTATTCAAAATGATATCAAGCAGTGTATTTTACCAACATTATTTTTCTAACAAAATTTGATTACTTTTAAGAATGATGCAGTTGTTGCTGGTGGTGGTGCAATTGAGATGGAGTTAAGTAGACTTTTGCGTGATTATTCAAGAACTATTGCAGGAAAAGAACAACTCATACTTGCAGCTTTTGCTAAGTCATTAGAGGTCATTCCAAGACAGTTGTGTGATAATGCTGGTTTTGATTCGATTTCCCTATTGAATAAGCTTCGCCAGAAACATGCAACAGGTATGTTAATTTTATTAAATTACACAATATTGCAAAAATAATATTGTCAATTTGAATAGCTTCTGTATTTCTAATAGATTTTTTTTTTTTTTTTTTTACCCCATTGAGGTTTACTAAAAATTAAAAATGTTTTAAGTTTTTTTTAGAATTAATATTATTATTTTTTTTTTTTTTAATAGTTTGATAAAACTTTTTTATTAAATTAGTTTGATTGCCAACTTTATTATTATCAAAATAATAAACAACATATACGAGTTACCATGCGTGATTTTTTGGAAATACCTATATGTAACACTTGCGTATAAAAAATATATAATTGTTTTGAAAGTTTTAATTTTTGTTCATATCTTTTTAATCGATATATTGTAATTCTAGTTAAAGGGGAGAGTTGCCTTAATTGGAGCACTTTAGGAATAAATATATGTTAACCAAAGATGGCTTAACAATAAAAACATTTATGATTTGATTAATACAAACAGACAACCCTACTATACTTTTAACCATAATTTGACTTGATCGATTGCACTGTTATTGGAAAAAAAATTGTTTTTGCAAAGATATCATTTTGTTCCAAGCAAGGCAGCTGGTTCCCCCTAAATTGAAACTTTGATTCCTTAATCAGAACAGTAAAATCAAAAAAATTGATTAAAAATAATTTTTATCTTTAAAGGGAAAATTTAAACAGTTTATTCAAAATTTATAATAAGATTAATATTATCCTGCCAAACTGAAAGTCTACAAACAAAAAATTGTATAAAAGCTTCAACTGTTATGACGTTCTCTTAATTTATTGATTAAAAATCACCAAATAAAGCATTATTTTTAAGGTTTATGGTTGTTATTAAATATTTTTCAATTGCGCTTGAACTATTTCTACAACCCTTTGATTTTATTACTGATTAAGTAAGGAAAGCTTTAAAGTTCTAATCAAGGATGCTTTAGACTATTTTGTTATATCACTGCAATATCATGCTTGCAGTAAATATCAATTACTGCAAGCATGATATTGCAGTAATTGATATTTAATTTTATTTCATGCAAGCATGAAATAAAATTAAATATCAATAAACTGATATTTAATATTATTTGATAATAAATATCATTTTATTATCAAATGATATTATTTCTTAATGATTAAGAAATAATATCGTTGTTTGCAATATCTATTGGTTTCACTTTCAAACCGATCTCTTCTTGAGCTTGACGATTCACAGGCTTAGTATGGCAATTAATGGAGGCCAAACCTTTTTCAATTTTTCAAGTCTTTTTAATCTCCAGTTTTTGAATTTAAAACATCTTTGTAACATAAAGTTATCATATGGTTGGTGTCTTATAATTTTGTCTTTAACTTTATTTGTGTAAGGTTACCAAAGACTGATTCCATGTTTTGTACTATACTTTAAAATATACAATTTAAAATTAACGTTAACGTTAGTGTTTAATCAAAGAATTTTTTTAATTTATTCTAGGTGGATTATGGTATGGAATAGACATTTTAAGTGAAGATATTGCTGATAATTTTGAAAAATTTGTATGGGAACCTGCGATTGTTCGAATAAACGCTTTAACTGCTGCATCAGAAGCTGCCTGTCTAATTCTTTCCGTCGATGAAACCGTACAAAATCCTAAATCTGACGTTAGTGGAAACGATAATCCGATTACCGGTAAACGAGGCCGAACTGCACTGGGTTAAACAAAATCGATCAGTAACTAGGCATATTAGAATTACTTTTGCAGTACGAAACAATAGAGTAATTACTGTTTTTTCCGTCATTACGGTTGTGTATATACTTATAAACTTTCTTAGAAAAAGTTTTCTTACCGTTCTGAATTGAAAATCCGTTTTTGTTTTTATAAGTTACGCCATCGTCTCTTGAATTTTTGATGACGACTTCATGCATCATGATTATTTCCAGATTTTTGGAAATATGAATCATGAAGATGTAAATGAGTTGTTTGCTTAGATTTTGACGTCGCTTTCTTAACTCAAATCGTTTGAGCGAAGCTTATTAGGTTGTAATTTTAACATGTACATATTTGTCTATCTTAGAAAAATATGTATATGATTAAAGTTTGTTTAACAAATACATTGTATGGCGTGTTTCGATTATCGTTATTAAACTGCTTTTTACATAATAAGCACTGAAGGTTCAAAATGTATGTTGTAACGATGTATCGTTATAACGATGTAAATTATTTTTACTCTTTTTTCTAGTTAGAGTATTTTGTATAAAAGTAAAAACAAATTGATGAATAAAAAAAAGCTTCAAATAAAATACAAAAAATTCGATAACTCAAAATCTAAAATCTAATAAGAAATTCTACTCCACTCATATCAAAAGTATTGATAAAATAAACAATCCCTGAAAATTTCATCATGATAGCATTTGTTTTTGAGATTTTTGTTACGGCATGCCTAAAATGCAAAGTCTCTAAAAACGCAAAACAAAAAATAAATTATAAAAAAGTGATACTTTTAAAATTAAACTAAATTGAATATGAATTTTTGAAAAGTTATTTTAAAAGTTCAAATAAAAAATAATTTATTACGTCCTTTCCACCATTTTACACCTGGCACAAAATTCAGAATAAAACTAATTTTTCTTACTTAAAGTACAAATATGATGGTGCACCATATAGTAATTATCGTGACGTCTTAATATATTTACTTAATAATTATATAGTCATGTAAAATAATGAGTAAATCAAGAGAAAAATTATTTAAATTTTATGTAGAGCTTTATTAAGGTGGTAGTATTCTTTAAGAGGAAAAAAATTTAAAACTTGATATTTTTTAGGAACATTTATGTTTTTCTGAAGTGTTAAATTATTTCAAAAAATAACAAAATTAATTTTTTTTTAGCCCTTTGCTTGGTAATTATGCGCATAAATTAACAAAATTTAAACAAAAAAATTGACCTTTTTTTAACAAGAATATGTAGGGAACCGTTCATGTTTTACAAACCAAACTTTATAAGTAGTTTTACATATGTTCAAAAAATGTGCTGAATTAAAAATTATATAATAAACAACATTTAATTACTTTAAAATCGTTAAATTCTATCAATAAAAAGAAAAAAGTATAAGTACAGCTTGCTAAAATTCAAAATTTAATACTTTAACATAAATAAATTGATTTTCAATAATAATTGCTGAAAATTGGAAAAAATTTCATTGAGCGGTTATGCCTTGTTAAAAAATGCACAAAAAGTTAATCGCAAGAAAAACGCAATTAAAAAAAAATACTAAAAGTACATTAAGTTTTTTACACAATAAAAACCACCGCTACTGTATGCAATATCTTCTGCTTTATAATGTTGGTCAATAAAACCTTTCTAAGGAACAATTAGTAAGCACAAAAAAAAACTATAAAAATTAGACATGTATTTTTCAAGATATTGCAAGAAATATATCTCTAAGGCCCGTTGCTAAGGCGGTTTATGATACAGTACCTAATCTATTCAGGCCTTTTAACTTATTTTTTTTTTAACTTTTTTTTTATTATTATAAGAGTAAACATAATAAATGAATGAAAATTGTAAAAATTTAAATTTTGAAAAAAAAAAAATTTCAGCCGGTTTTTCGGGGTACTACGACCTTAAGGTGTTCTAACATATTTTTTATGTTTTATTTGTAATTTCAAATTTAAAACAGCGCATTAAAAACAGGTTGATTTATAATTAGTATATTTAATTCAATAAAGCGATGCTTAGCATGAAAAACAATGCTTAAAATTCGACGCTGAAAATATTAAGAATATAAAACAGTATCGGACAAAACGAGTACAACCAAATAATGCTAATTTAGTTTCTTTATATAAAAGTGCTGCATTTTTTCAATTTAGAGAAACAATTATGTAACTGTTTAGAGACAAAGTTCTTCAAGTTTTATTCATCACAAAGTTCATTATTTGAACACGAAAATTAATAAATTAATCAAAAGTATTAAAAAAAGTTGATTTCCTTCTGGACAAAACAAGTGCAACTTGACAAAATGTTGACCAAGCTGTATATCGCTACCAATATTTTGTGGCGAATCCTTTGTTGTCGATCACAGCCTTGCATCTTCGAGGCATAGATTCGATCAGGTGATCAATGAAACTTTGTGGAATCGCTGCCCAGGCCTTTTGAATTTGTTTAAACAGTTGATCCTTATTACGAATACCTTCACGATTAATTCTGCGGTTGACAATCTCCCACAGGTTCTCGATAGGGTTGAGATCCGGAGATTGAGGCGGCCAATCCATCACCGATAGGTGGTGAAACTACTGCTTGACTACTTTTGCAGTGTGTTTCGGAACGTTGTCTTGCTGAAAAACCCATTTTATTGGCATATTCCATTCAGCATGAGGTAACGTAACATCTTTCAGGATATTTTTATACATGAAACGGTCCATTATTCCATTGTTTCGATGTATTGGACCTAGACCGTTAGCAGAAAAACACCCCCAGACCATTACATTGCCTCCACCATGCTTCACGGTCTTATGGCAGTAACGTAAATTGAGGCCTTTTCCGGCCGGTCGATGTACACGGAAAATGCCATCGCTTCCAATGATGTTGAACTTCGATTCATAACTGAACAGGACAGTTCGCCATTTCTGCACATTCCAGTCAGTTTGAGATGTAGCAAACAGGAGTCTTTTCTTCTGGTTTTTTAGTGAAATCAGCGGTTTCTTTGCAGGGCGTCGAGAAAACAATCCGGCTTCAACAGCACGTCGTCTGATTGTTCGGTCCGATACAGGCAGCTCTAATTGTATCTCGACTGTACAGGCAGCTCTAATTGTATCTCGACTTTTGTATCTCGACTGATGATATCCAGGGATCCTTCTTGACGGATCTGACGATCATAGAATCCTCTCTAGAAGTGGGGGAACGCAGTCTTCCACCTTTGTTATCTGCTGCCAACTTCCCCGTAGAACGATATTTGGAACATAGTCTTGGTACGGTCCATTTTTTCACGCGATATTTATTACAAATACTTTTTTGTGACATCCACTTACGTAATCGCCAATAATTTTCTTTCTTAGTTCCAATCCAAGACTGTCGGCAGCCATTTTTGCACTTGAAGTCATAAAAATAATAAAAATAAATAATCACGCTTCTCAAGGCTTACCGTGTTACATTTACCTTGTGATGATACAATAATGCTCTGTGGAACACAACGTCTTGGTTGGATGTGGACTGTATTGATGTAATGAAACACTTGTTGTATTTCACTTCTTGTATTGATGTTCTTCGATAAAACACTTTGATAAAACTCACTTCGATAAACTGTCTTGATAATACTGACTGATTGACTTCCATATACTGACTGAATTACATGTCGATTTACATGTCTCTTATATAGTAAAATGAACCTGTGTGAACCTGTTCTGGAAGATTCTAGATGCTTCTTTTCGATGCTTCTGGAAGCTTCCGGATGCGTCTGGATGCTTCTGAATGTTTCTGGATATTTTTGGACGCTACTGGATGCATCCAGATGCTTCTTCTGGAAACTTCTGCATGCTTCTGGAAACTTCTGGATACTTCGTTTAATTATTAAAAAACTTCCGTGACGTTGACACGGACTAGACTTAAGAAAATGAGATAAACCAAAAAAGTTGCACTTGTTTTGTCCGCTGCAAAATGGCACTTGTCAACGAAAATCTGCCAGTGTGCTGTCACCTGTCAGCTGATTGTTCATGCCATGCTATGACTCCAGACTCCTGAACTGTTTGGTGTGGTAGTATAGTTCGTTTTGTTTTTAAGACATGTAAAATTAGGAACACTTTTTAGCATTGTTCGATATTGGTTGCAAATGTTTTGTCCAATACTATATATATATATATATATATATAAAGAAGAAGAAGCACTAAATCAGGTTTGGGCACAGAAATATATATAATTTGATATAGTTATAATAAAACTAAACCATGATATTAAAACATAAGATCTTAATAGTTATAACTAGAAAGAAACTTAGTACTCTGGTGCTTCAAAAACGCCTGGTATAACACCATACTGAACTCTCTCACGAGAGCTTAGTTCTATCCATACCAGTTTATAGATATTGAAATTCAATTTATTTAAAAAACTATTACAAAAACTAGAAATAATCAGCTGGATAGACTAAATGACGGTTTTCTTAACTACCAATGTTATTATTTATGAAGATAAATTTTATTTGGATCTCAAATTTCAGTTTACAACTATATGTCTAAATTACAGTAGTTTTAAGCAAAAAACACATAAAAATCACTATTTTTTAATGAAATACATATATATTTACGACATTAGTCATCAGAAGGTATATGTTGTAAACTGGAATCTTAGATATACACATTATGAACCCATGTGTGAACTTTTAGACTATAAGATGCATTATGGATCGAGTCTATCCATGAGTTTGATAGTACCGTCAACCGGGGTGACTTCGGACAATTTTCGAAGAAAATATTAAACTGTTTCATTAAAATCAATACAAAATGGAAATATTTTTGTGGAACGTACCACTGTAATTATATAGAACATGAAGAAATTTTGGCTTCCAGGTTTCCAATATTTTATTAGCACTAAAAAACGGTCTGAAAATCAAAAAATCAAAATCGGAAAATTGGGTGACTCCGGACACTTGAAGCTTAAGATTTTAAAAGTTAAAATTTCAACAACAAGAATTTTAAAATGAATGTATAACTATGTAAAAAAGCTGCTTAATTAAAAAAAATTTTATTTCAAATAACAAAACAAAAAGCAACAACTATTGATAAACTATTTCAAATGTACATATAGTTACTGATACAACTATAATGATTAATTAACTACAATGAAGAATGAATTGCTAATCTTTCTCATTTTGTTTAAGTTATTGACAACTGTAAAAGTAAATCATATTAAAATCATTGTCTTTTAAAAAATTCAAAAAATAGTTATAGTTTTGGGCATACAATGCAATCAGTCGACATGGCATTTTCCAAACACATTGAATGATACCAACGACCACAACGTTCACAACCACACCAATCAATTAAAACTTCCTCTTCTTCTTCACTAATTTCAACGCTTTCGTCATTATTTTCTTTTCCACAGATGAAACAAAGATCAGTTTCAATATCTTCAACTACATTTAAAACTCCCCAGATGCAATGTTCAACTTATTGCCCCTTGGTTTTTTTGTTTCATATGCACCACGATGAGACATTAGCAAAGTTGTAACCGAATCGTTTAAAATGGATGCTGTTGATGCACCAGGTTCCTTGTATTCAGGAATTCTTTTTAAAACCTTTATACGGTTTATTGGATATAGCCCGCATGTAATAAAGCCAGAAACCAAATTTTGACACACTGTCTCTTGCAACTTAATTGATAAACTTTTTAATAGAGCTGGAAAATGTTCTTTGGGAAAACATCCAGTTTTTCTGCTTTGTTTTCTCCACTCATATAGTACATGTTTCCAACAACGCTTCATTGGACCAAAGACAGATACATCTAATGGCTGCATTAAATGTGTGGCATTTGGTGGCAACATAGCGAAGTAAACATTATGCTCCTTAGCAAGTTTAATAACATCTAGATTAAAATGAGAGGCCAAGTTATCTCCTAAAAGAAGCTTGGGTCCATTTAAATGTTGAACGTTTGGCAAGAAGCATGTTTCAAACCACTTGGCAAATGTCTCCATATCAAACCAACCTGATTTTGTGCAACTGTATATTGTTCCCTGTGGCCCTCCTGTTACCCAACCTTTATAAACGTTCGATGCTTTATAAACTACCATAGGTGGTTGTAGTACTCCTGAAGCAGAGCCACACCACATAAGAGATATTGACGTTTTACTATGTTCTTGAACATTTTCCACACGTCGTCTTCCTCTTCGAACTAAAACAAACTTTTTTCCAGGATCATCTGAGAGGTTTGTCTCATCGAAGTTAAATACGTTTGAAGGTTGAATATCACCAAGAGATTCATAAGTTTTTTCAAATTCATCAAAAAAATTACTTATCATTTCTACTCCTAACTTTGATCGTGATTGTTTAATGTTAGAAGCATTTCTGCCAGAAATATTGTTTCGTTTCATAAAAGAATTTAACCAGTCATTTCCAGGTATCTGCAAATTGAAACTATTTAACCCATTACGATTTTTGAGGAAATTAAAAGCCATTATTCTGACTTCTAATCTTCCAATAGGAAAACCCCAATCGGCAACAGCTTCTAGCATTTGAGCAATGAGTACCTCATCGGCTTTGCTTATAATTGTCTGGCCTCCAAACTTCTTTAAAGTGGGTTTTCTAATGTGATCATGCAATGTTGATTTTTTGACTTTGTGCTTATCAGCAGCTTTCCGAATACTCATGCCTTTACTGTGATCTTCTATAGCTTTTTTTATATCTTCTTTAGAGCTTGTTCCATACAACACTTTTAAGTTTAGTTTACGTTTGTAGTTTCGCGCCATTGCTAAAAGAAACTGAAGTAGAATAATAAGTAATGCTCTGTCCGGAGTCACCCTGCAGTCCGAAGTCACCCCGGTTGACGGTAGGTTACTTTATCGGTAAAAAGATGATTTAGAAACCATTTTGAATTTTTATTTAGAAAAAATTTATTTACGTGGCGCGTAAAAATAAAATAAACTGTTTTCGTTACATCCGTATCCAAAAATCTCGTAAACGTGGGAGAAAATCAATCCAAAGTGGGAAGAAATTGTGGGAGAAGTGGAAGAAAATCAATCAAAAAAATCGCCGTTGAAGCGAAAATTCCTAAAATTAGTTAAAAATTGAGTATTTATTTTTTCATGAAAAGCTACTATTCCAATTTTCAATTTAATAATCAATCTAAAGATATGCAAGTCAATACATTAAATTAAAAATAATAATATAAAAAGTTTCAAAAACAAAAGTATTCTAAAAACAACACAAATATAGTGTTAATACGTTATAGTTTGCAATGAATATAAGTTCCTTTTTTTACTTTGATCCTATAGCGTTATCTCCTAACTTACATAACTTATTAAAGAGTAATGATAACCAACGTGTTATAAATATTGTATCTTTAGAATTAATTCTGTTTTGGTTAGAAAATAGACCACTATTAAATTTATTTCTAAAGAGTTTAATTTGGACGACAAAAAATAACTTTTTTACTTTTACAAGGAACCCCACATCATTAATATTTTTTGAGTTGAACATTTTTGCTTATGTCATTTTGTAACTAAACTATTCACCTCTTGTATGGTTGCTTTTGGTAAGCTATAGAAGCATCTAATATGACAAAAGAACAATTTTTGTCAAAATGGAGCGGGTTAGCATTCTTGATCCTAATGCGTATATGCACCTTTGATCCTATGATCAAAGGTGCATACAGACACAAAATGTTTAACCAATAAAGTAACATGTACAATAAGTCATATCGTTTTTAAATATACTTTTTTCTTCCAAAATATAGCCTTAAAATGAAGATTTTATACTATTTTATACTTTTTTTTTGTCCTTCTAATACTTTTATATTATATATATCTGTGTGTGTTTGTTAATAAAGAAGATCCTAATAAGTAAAAATCGTTATAAATGTTTATCCAAAAATTAGGAAAATAGCAAAACTATATAAATATGTATAATTTTTTTACATTGAAAAATGGTGTATCATAAAAAAAGAATAACCAATAGACCACCTAGAGAAAAAGTTAATGAAAATGAAATGCAAGCAGCTATTAATGCAGTTCTTAACGGTGGTACAGTTTATCATGTCTCTAAAAAGAGGGGAATCAATTTAATGACACTTAAGAGATATGTAAGGAAATGTCAATTAAATTCAAATACAGTCTGCAAACCTAACTTCATTACCATGCAAATCTTTACTAATGAAGAAGAAACATCTTTATTAGACTATCTTTTAAGGGCTTCAAAACTTCACTAAGGTTTGTCAACCAAAACAAAACAAAAACTTGTCTATGAGTTTGCAATGACTCTTTCTAAGCGCATTCCTAAATCGTGAAAAAGTTTACAAATTGCTGGGAAACAGTAGCCTTGTGGTTTTATGTTACAAAGGAATAAGTTATTTTTACAAAATCCAGAAGCTACGACACGAAGTATGACACGAGCAACTGCTTTTAATCGTTATGCAGTCAGAGAATTTTTCACCAATCTAAAAGATGTTCGTCTGCGACACAAGTTTCAGCCACAAAATATATATAATGTTGATGAGACAGGTCTCACAACTGTTGAAAAACCAGTTAAAGTAATTGCTGAAAAAGGAGATAAACAAGTTGGAAGGATAACTTCAGAAGAAAGAGGAACATTGGTAACAGTTTGTTGTGCAGTTAATGCTATATGAAACTCAATCCCTCCATTTTTAATTTTTTAAAGAGTTAATTTCAAAGGAAGTATGATAAATGGTGACCACCTGAATGTGTTGGGGTTGCAAACCCATCTGGTTGTATAAATGTTGCAACGTTTTTAGAGTGGACGAAACATTTTATTTAAAATGTGAAATGTTCACTAGTTAGTCCAGTGCTTTAACTTCTTGACAACCATGAGAAACATGTTTTAATTGTGTGTTTAGATTTAGATAAAAAAAAATGGCATAACTATGCTGTCCCTTCCACCACATTGTAGTCACAAGCTGCAGCCATTAGATTGGTCAATTTATGGGCCACTGAAACGTTATTACAATGCAGCCTGTAATGATTGGGTAGTATCTAATCCAAGACTGATGAACATATATGATATAGCTGCAGTTGTAAGGAAAGCTTCTCCACAAGCTTTTACTTTGTCTAACATTTCTGCAGGATTTGCTGTAGCAGGAATTAAACCCTTTAATCCTAACATATTTTCTGATAATGAGTTTTTGGCTTCATATTCCAGACCTTTTTGATCTAGTTTCTGCTATTGTTCATGTCCCAGATTTTAATCAATAATTGATGTCAAGTCTGTCATCAGGTTCAGCTTGTAGTGTATTGCCTTAACAGTCTATATATGACCCTGTAAGTCAACTATCCAGTGTTTCTATTAATATCTCTCATCAAGCAAGTCAAGAAAAATTTGGGCCATTTCTGAAAGTTTGATCAAGGAAGTTCATTAAAGGACGTAAGCGTCAGCATACCCGAATACTCACAGATACTTATGTTCGAAATGAACTAAATAGGCTTCAGGAAATGAAAAAAGTCTCAGTCAAAAAAGAAAAAACATGAAACATAAAATAAGATCTTCATGACAAGGAAAAGAAGACTTGATCTTGAAAGTAATAAAAAAAAACGTTGAGCGTCAGTAAAAAATAACATTTTTTTTCATTGATTTTTTCTTATTTTAAGAAAGATAAATTTGTTGTAAAATTAATAATAACTTTATTGGTATTTATTATAAACATAGTTTTGACAACTTAAAAATAATTCTTTCACATTTATGATATAAATTTGATCTCGTATCAAGTATACACACTCTTTTAGAGTAGATATATACTTAATAAATAGAATAGATAAATACTTGAGTATCGTCAGCAAAAAGATTGAAGTTTAGTATACTAGATGATAAGTAAATATCGTTGATATAAATAATAAACAATAAAGGTCCTAGAATAGATTCCTGTGGAACTCCGCAGGTAATGTTTTCTAATTTAGTGTAGGTTTTGTCTGCGCTTTTATTATATGTCTGCGGTTTTATCATATTAAAAGCAAACCGAAGTTCATCAGGCGCTACCTCAAGCTCATCCATTACATAGTCATCCATTATATATTACACTTCTTTTAGATATGATTAAAAAAATTTATTTTCCTGGTATTATTTTTTTGTATTTTTCATAGAGTTTTTGTTTCTTCTTAGAAGATTTAATAAATCCTTTCGTAATCCATAGACTTGCTTGGTTTTGATTTCCTTCATCGAAAACGCTTTGTCGTACGCATTAAAGAACTCATTGTGAAAAAATTCATAGGCTTTATTTGTATATTTGCAATTATATATGCAGCTGATTTTTTTAAAAAAAAATATATGTATATTAGGGTTTAATAAAATCATATCGATCAAGTCCTTTCATGCAGACTTAAGTTTAAGGAAGAAGTTGAAATTGATAAAAAAAATTTATTTTATGCTAATTTCAAACATTAATAACTTATGCAAATATACATTAATAAAAAAATATTATTATTTCAAATTAAGCTCTATATTATAACACTTATTTTAAAAAAAAAATCTATACATATATGCATATTGTTATAAATTTATACACAAATGAAAAATGTTGTATTTTTGCTAGAAATTATTCATCGATTTTTAATCGCTCTTGGATACAGTTATTGACTTTCCCTTCAAGGAAAAATATGAAACCTAAATATTTTTGAATAGCCTGGATAATATTGTGCTTAAAAATAATAATTAAAAAAATTACTAACTTTTTTTTAAATTTTGACCAACAATCAAGTTTTTCAGACAACTGTGGAACGATTTAAATCAATTGGTTTAACGCTTCATTACTATTTTGAGTCATTAAAATTATATATTTTTTTAAGCACATCAATATTTCCAAGATTTTGATGACTTTTTTGATAATAACAATTTTGTTCTAGGAACTTTTATTGACTTATCAAAAGCATTCAATACTGTTGATCATGTTATATTACTTAAAAAATGGAAAAGTATGGCATAAAAAATGCTGCTTTGCAATGGTTTAAGAGCTTTTTTAAAAACAGACAGCGATCTTTTATTACGGTTAAAAATATTCATTCAAAATTGCTTAAAACTAAATGCGAAGTTCCCCAAGATTCCATTCTAGCTCCCTAAATCTATTCTAGCTATACATCAATAACCTTCTAAAAGTCTCAATCAAACTCGATGCCATAATGTTTGCAGATGATGCTAATTTATTTTATATATCTACTTCTATAACAAAACTCTTTGAAACTGCAAGTATTGAACTTGAAAAACCTAATACTTGGTTTAAATCTAACAAATTATCATTAAATACAGAAAAAACCAACAACATTCTATTCCATTCCAATCAAAGAAAAGAAATCTATACCAAATATATTACCATTTCTAAAGATAGAAAATAAAATTATCAAAAGAACCAAATCAACTAAATTTTTTGGGATACTTATTGATGAGAATGTTTCATGGAAATTCCACATAAATTTTTCAATATTAAAATAAGAAACAACATTTGTATGCTTTACAAATCTGGACCAATATTACCCCAAAAAAACCTAAAGCAACTTTATTTCTTTTTCATTCAAACCTGTTATACGTAGGGCAATATAGCATGGGCAAGTACCCATAAATCTAACCTAGTGGCACTCTATCGACATCAAAAACATGCTGCAAGAATAGTATTTAATAAAGATAAGTTTGCTCAAGCTGAACCTTTGCTAAAACTTCTTAATGCACTAAACGTCTATAAAATTAACATCTATCAAAATTTGTTGTTTATGCTTAAATATAAATTTCGAGTTCTCCCATCACATTTTGCAATAGAAATAGATATGATACTCGAGGAATAGAAAATTTTAATGTAGCAAATAAAAAACAAAACTATCACGTTATTTCGTATCGCGGCCCTTACCTCTACAACAAACTAATAACTAAAAAAAACACCTGGAAAATTAACTTCAAAGCAAAGTATATGTTAGAATATATTATTATATATTAAGTATAACAAGCCATGTAATTATATATTTATGTTTATCAAATACAGCTCTTTTCTCTTTTTGATTGTCTAATAGCTTTTTATATGCAACTCTAATGCCACCGTAAGACTGTTAAATTTTTTAATAAATTAAATATACAAAAATATCGCAACTAAAAGCGGTTTCTTGACAAGATCACATGGTTATCTGCAAGTTTTCCGCGTTCTTTTAACAGCGTTACTTTTTTATATTTATTATTTGTGCTAAATTTGTTATTTGCATTGAAAAAAGTTTCTATTATATGTACGATATTTTATTTTATACATTTTAAACGAATCAGTTTATATTTATGATCACGTATTTATAAAGTTTTAATAAGAGAGCAAAAAAAAAAAAAGTACCAATCGACACAATTCAGAAAAAAGTTATGCTTGGTTTCTGTTGCGTGTTTAAAACCTCTAAAAACAAAAAGAATAACACGTGCCAAGAATGGTTTTTATTCCGTGAAATTAACTATTACAATTTACCATAAACACTAGTTAAAACATTAATGGTTTCACCGTTACGAAGACGTAGTATTATATTATAATAAATTTTCGTTAGGAACCACTGACAAAAGCATGCGATATTTAAATTTGACTTTAAAACATCAAAAAACACGTGTCAAGTTTGCGTAAAACTGCCCGTAATATATACGTGTTTTTGGTTTACGCTTTGATCGGGACAAACTCGTATCTATACAAGTTTTAGTTTCAAAAAAGAAACTAGATGTGCCGGTTGGATATTTTGCATATGACGTGCACTGTTACGTTTTAAGTGGTTTTATATTAGATTTCAATGGTTAACGATTACAGTCATTTTTTGCTATACAGTATTTAGTTTGCGGTTTGTGAACGAATAAGTTGTGAATTAAATTGCAAACTCCTCCATGTTTTAGCAAAGTTTCTGAAATGACAAATTATAATTTTGGGTTTGAAAATTTGTGTTATTTTTCAGTATTTATATTTTGACACCACATCTCTGGCAAATAACATTAAAAATAATTTTAGTATTGATTTAAAAAGTTTTTAAATTTCTCTTCATTTTTGCATACTCCTAAAGTAAAGGACAAAAAAATGACAATATCAGTAGTTTGACTTTTAATAGTGATAAAGTTTTCCTTCTCAATAATAAAACGTAGATGCAAGAAAAATTTGGATTTTTTTAGTGTCTTTTTTTATCGACAGGGGCCATAAATTATTTGTGCATTTTTATGTCTTTTATCATAATTTAATTGCTAAGTAATTTGGTCATAAAACTTAACTTTGAATAGCGTAAATTGTTGGTTGTGGACGAGCAACAGTTTACACTGTTGAAAGTTATACTATTCAAACAATTTACACTATTCAAAGTTTAAGATATAAGTTAAATATGGAGAAAAACCTTTTTTCATCTTCATTTGTTGCTAAAAACCTTTAAGGTCCATAAGAACCTTATTTTACCATACTTGTGCATTTTTAGGGTTTTTTTTATCGTCATTAAACTACTTAGTAGTTTTTGTTCTAAAACTTTGTTTTAAATTGTGATAAAAAAAAATGCGTTTTTTTTGGCTGGAGGACTTATATTGTGAGTTTTTAGGCTAGATTATACCAAATAACTTATCTGTATATGGCTTATAGAGTTTAAATTTGTTATTAGAGTTCTGTTTTGTAAATTTTATATAAAAATATTTAGAAAAATAAAAGTGTTTTGATTTCTGCGACAAACTATGGCTTTTAAAAGAGCACAGCTGTATTACCCTGTTTATGGCATTAAATGTGAACGTCTTCTCGCAAACTTCCAACTGTATAGGAAGTCAAGTAGCACTATTCTTTTGTTAAATAAGAACTTCCTAGTTGTGCTTTGACATTCGATTGAAATCTGGCATTTCAGCTGTCACAAAGCTAAGAAAGCAGCAGAAAGTAGAAACTTTACAAAATAGGTTGAGAATGATTTTTAAAGGAAAATGTGAATCAAATGCTTCAACGTATCAATTGCTAAAATGAAAAGTTTTAATTTGTTTGAATTGAATCAATACAATAACATTGCAGCATGTCAGTGTATTAATTCAAGTAATTGCGGACGCCCGAGAAAATCAAAAGTGTCAGAATTTAAGCGTGAATTTTTAATGCATCAATAAAAATGATAGAAATATAGTTATTTGTCTTTTAGGAAAGCAATTAGGAAAAGCACCTAGAGACAAAAATACTATTTTATTTCCTTTAGCAAAAGCAGTCTGGAAGCATCAGCTAGTATCACTTCTGATAAAGATGTTGAAACTAACTCTGGTGATGAGGAGTTCATAAATGACACTCAGAGCAATGTCAACGATAATCAGTTATTAGATTTCTGTGAACGTGACAGATATGGTGTATCTGATAAAGCTGAAGCCGCTATCGCTACTGTCACATATTCAAATTACGGAATTATAAAAAAACATGACAGAAAAACTAAGTCGCCAAGCAAAGACGTTAAGCCAAGTTAAGACGCCAAAGACAACTACATTATAACATAAAGCACATAAAGACAACTACATTATCACACAAAGCAAAGTTAGTTTTGTGCTCAGTAGGCCCAAAATCAATTTTCTTTGATAGGCAAAAAGATAAAAGTCTGTGTGCATTAGCAACTAGCTGTAAAGACATAACCACCGAAGAACATATCTCATTATTAGAAGATCCTCTTTCCATTTTTCTTGTTCATGTTTCTCCATCAAGCGCATTATCGACAAATATGACGAAGCTATTATAGATTTTTTTAATGAAAACAAAACATTACTTGATAATGTGTTAGCGATTGGCGCTGACGGAGCTAACGTAAATACTGGTGTGATTAACGGTTTTAAGATTACTGGAACTGCATTTGGGATATTCAGTTCAATGGTTAGTGTGTATGTTCCATTTTAATAAACTACCATTGAGACATTTAGTATTACATTTAAACGACACTTCTTCTAGACCTACTGCGTTTTGACAACATGCAAAAATTTTCCCGATGTTGGAAAACATTGGGAAAGCTTTTGCAAGTTATTAAAGGTTGTCAAATGTTAAATTTGAGTTCAGATAGAATAAGTTACCAAAGGTTCTACATAAGATCGTGACAAGTAATATTAGCAAAGATCAACAGTGTTGTTATAATATGTGCAAGGTAATAGAAATAGGTGAGGTGAAAAAAAGCCTTGCAAACAAAAAGCCTGGCCCATTGTCCAATGTGGTTCATTCTTGATGGCTGACAACATCCAATCGAATCTTTTGTTCGCATGTTGTAACCACTCCTCCTTCTACCGAGTTTATAATACTTACAGATTATATTCTTATAAAGAACCACACGGGTTTTTTACACCCGTATGATTCTTTATAAAACTGGAGCCTCAATGTTACATGGTTGAAAAGTACTTGTGGCGCTTAATTCAATTCTCCCATTTCCTTTGTGAAAGTGATCAACTTATAGTTAATAAATGTATTTAAAGAAATCCATATTATGGTCAGCCAAAAAATATCTTAATATCAATTTTGATTGATGAACGAAACGAAATATAAGAAATAGCCGCTAGAAGAATGAAATGTGCAAGATATACAACTTTAAATTCTACAGAAGTTGAAAATTTAAAATTCCTCTTTTAAATTTAAAAAACATTTTATTGGCCATAAAAAATGATTAAGCTAAATCTAGTGCTAAGTTGTGCTACTGGATAAATTTAGAGTTTTAAACAACCATTTTAGTTTTTACTTTAAGAAAAGTTGAAGTTATGATCAGAAAACAACAAAATATTTTGTAAAGCAGATATTTTTACATAACATATATTGTAATATCAAAAATGGCTTATTTGAATTAGAAAGCGGCAAAATTAGTAAAAAATAATTTTAATGGCGCTTAGATGTTAGATCAACATTATTTTGTTATTCAGAGTAATTTAAACAAAAAATGCAATGATGACATACCCTAAAAAGCAGGTGGATATGAATTATTTAAGTTGTACTATGATAAGCTAATTTTTTTAGAGTAATTAGGGGCAAAATGGAACACTTAAGCACTAGTTTATCTAATACGGTCCATGTAACAATGTTTTGAAAAGAGAACCAAATTTTTTTAAATCTTCTAAAACCCTTCTATAATAAAAAAATGAGTTTTAAAATTGAACTGGTTATGTTTCTAGAAATCATTTATTGACAAATTTTAAGAATTAATCTAAGGTAAACAAACCGAATTTAAAAAGGATTAGAAAGATAAGTTGTTTTTATAATAAATTATATTCTGCAACTCTATTGCCTCTTTATAAATTAAACACACTGCCACCAGTCATATAAACCGCATATGGCTGCAAATTATTTAAGGTATGAGGTGGTAACGTACAATTTTTTTTAGCAAAATTCAATAAATTAACATTCTTTCTATGAGTTTTGTGGCCAATCTTAAATTAAAAGAATCTTATTTTCATTAGCTCTTGTGTGCTTAGCAAAATACTTTATAAACTCTATGAAAAGATCAGTATATTATGTTATTAATTAATATACAGTATATTTTTGTTTATAGTTTACTACAATAACCTGTAATTTATGAAAATTATAGAATAATACTTTATGTTAAAAATAAAACACAAACTTAAAATATAAACTCTGCAAGATCAAAAAAGGTTAAATCAACAAAGCTTTAAAATTCGTAATTGACATATACCCAAGGAATGAAATAATTATCATTCTCTTCATTTTTTTTATTTCAAAGTAACTTGTAATATTTTTTCAAACGCTAAATTTTTTTAGAACACAACTGCACTTTTAAAAATCTTTAAAACAAAAAATTTTGAAGAAAGCTTTGAGATAAATGGGATCTGTCTTATTTTGCCCCCTGTCTGATTATCCACATTACCCCAATTCCGTCGTTATAAGTGTAAAATTAGTGTAATTAATATAAGTGTAATTAATATAAGTGATTCAAAAAAAATACAAAACATCTCAAAATGAAAAAAATGTAATTTCTGTAATAGATATGATTAGCATTATTGCTGATTTTTTGTTGTCTAAAACTTTGTTGTATTTCTGTTAATGTTAAATTTATGCTTAAATTTATCTATGCACCTTCCAAATTTCATTGAATATTTTTTATGAGCAGGCAATTTATTTTTAGGCACATTTTTGAGGGGTCAATTCATTATTTTGTATTATATTTAAATTAGATAAAGATAACTTAAAAAAAAAATGAATAACTTGAAAAACAAACGTTTTACATATTATCTAAAATATAAACATTTTTATTATTTCAATTTAAAGGTAATGTTTCCTTACTTTAATATTCATTAAAAAAATGTAAGTATCCAAGGTTTTCTTTTTTTTTAATTTGCTGTGCATCAATTGCTTCTTGAAGTTTACTAGTTGTTCCATTCAGAGACGGTTCGAAAAATAAAGTTTTATAGGAAAAAAGTCGGCACTTTTTAGGGATTCTATGGCGAATCCTTAAAAAGTGCCGACTGCTTTCTAAAAAAAAATTGGTCCTCAAAACTAAAAATTGCTCGACTGAAATGTGTTAAACGCCCGACTAAATGACGACATTTAAAAACTCAAAAACTAGACTCAAAAAATAGACTATAACTTGAAAATTGCCAATTGTTAATAAGATACTCTTATTAACAGTATTCTCACATAATTTACAGTATTCAGAGTTAGAATGAACAACAATGTCAGGTTGAACAACAAGATTTTATAAATTTTTTATAAATAACAAATTAATACAAGATATTATTTCATGTTAACGCAAAAGCCACTTTCACATTCCTTTGCATACTTTTTTTGTTTTAATAAAACATCACACTGACATAAATAACATCTTACAAATAGAACAGTAAATGTTAAAAATATTTTTTACATTTTAGGTAGGAAAGGGTGGTACCCAGCCAACAACGAATGATGGGAATCACATGGGGGTTATATGGGCTAATACATGGGACCGACGTGGGCTAACCATGTAAGTTTTGATCGCTGGCACCAACTGAGACTCATGCTGGCTAACCAGTTAAACTGCGAAAACCGATTTCTGCCGTTCTTTAGTTAGCCTAAATGAATTCCAGTTATTCTTGTATGGATTGCCTTTGTTCTAAATTTTTCGATGTGATATTTATTCATGATAAAGGAATACTTTTATACTAAAACTTACTACCAAGCTTGCAATTGCATTATATCATACACGATTGCTTATTAAATATAACAATTTAGAAATGTCTAAAAATGCATACCACTTCCTATAGGAAATGGTATACCCTTACCATAAATTTATATTTTTATATGTGTATATTAAAACTTGTATAATACAATTTTTATATTATATGCTAGTTTTACTTTTGTTAGTAATGATAAAAATACGTATAAAAACTTACAATTTTTGATACAGAGTGGTGAGTAAACGCATGTTTTTCGAACCGCTAGTACGCGGCAACGGGACGGGGGTATTGACCTTGAACGAATGTTGGCGCAAACAGTGCAAACGGCGCAAACAGTGTCGTTTCAGTCGCTATGGAGCATTGGAGCGTACAACATCGTACGTCAATATTTTAGAGTTGAACGTCGAGGTGCAGTGCCTGATCAAAATACCGTACTCCGATGGGTTGCAGCGTTTAGAAGTACTGGTTCTGTGATGAAAAAGAAACCACCTGGTCTTCCCCGTTCAGTTCGTAATCCGGAAAACGTAGACTGAGTCAGAACGGCAGTTGTTACTAGTCCTAGACAATCGACTAGACGACATGCTGTAGTGCTGGGTATGACACGTCGTTCGCTTTACCGCATACATGCATACTTTTTTTACCGCATACATGCATCGCTTTACCGCATACATGCATACTTTTTACCGCATACATGCATCGTTTTACCGCATACATGCATACCGCATACTTACATGATGACCTCAAGTTCCATCCGTACAAAATAATAATTGTCCAGCAGCTTAATGAAGGGGATTTTGTACAGCGCAGAGAGTTTTGTCGCATAATGGATGAAATGTTTACGCAAGATCCCGAAGCTACAGTCTTCATGAGTGATGAAGTACATTTTCATCTTGACGGTAACGTCAATGTTCAAAACTGTCGGTATTGAGCATCGGAGAATCCACAATAATTACGCCAAAGACCTCTGCACAGTTTAAAGGTAACAGTGTGGTGCTGCATTTCAAAGTTGGGGATTGTTGGACCCTATTTTTTTGAAGAGGAAGGAATTGCAGTTACTGTTAGATCAGCTCGCTACGCTGAAATGTTAAACAACTTCCTTTATCCAGAACTTGAAAGGTATCAAGTGAACATGAGAGACATTTGGTTTCAGCAGGATGGTGCCACAGCTCACACGGCGAGAGCATCCATAGAAGTGGTTCGATAAATGTTCCCAGGACATGTGATTTCGAGATTTGGTGGTGTTCACTGGCCCCTTCGCTCACCCGACCTGTCGATATGTGACTTCTTTTTGTGGGGATATTTGAAATCAAAAGTGTATATGAACAAGCCTCGCACACTCGATGACCTTAAGAATTCCATTCGTTAGGAAATTGAAGCCGTGCCAAATGAAATGTTGGAGAGAGCCGTCCGTAATTTTCAGAAGAGGATCCAAAATTGTATCTAGCAAGAAGGACGTCATCTCAAAAAAATTATTTTCCGTACCTAAATATGGTATGTAATTTCAAAAACTGCATTAAAAAACCTATCATTTAATACTTGTTTTTATTATTTTCAACCCATTGTGTCCCAGTAATTCAATATTGAAAAACATGCGTTTCCTCTGCACCACCCTGTATTAGAGTGTTTTAAGCCATAACCATCATACCCATCATACCCATCTCCTACTCTTACATAAGTCTTGTATAAAATTAAAATTACTTTTTGTCTTTTAAAAATTATAATTTGAAAATAGTTTCAGTTTCTTATTGCCAAGATGGTGATTTAGTGCAATGTCTTCCATGATACGCTCTGTAGTTAAAATTCGACATAATATTGTAACTAACTGTTACCTATTAATAATAAGTTATTTGAATTTTAATAAGAATTGACAAAGTTATGACAATTTTAGTAGAGAGAAACTTTGTTTTGATCACAACAAATCCATATATCTGAACTTAAACCGTCATAACTCTTTAAAGAATTGTTCAATTTTAATAATTTTTTCACCTTTAAAATACTCTATTGATACTCTTTCTACACTCTAAGAAAAAATTCATTATATACAACGAACTGCATCTGTCGCTATTGCACCAATGGGTTTTCCATTATGTTAACGGATTGATTTCGTTGATATTAGTCCGTTGAAAAAAAGGATTTACTCCGTTCGTGCAACAAACAATTCGTTAAAATAAGGGAATTATTATGCTAGGCAGCTTTTGCTGTTTTGGTAAAACAAAGAATTTACTACATCATTGTATAGAATAATTTATTATTTCCTTTATTAAAATTACAAAATAGTCCTTATTTTTAATATATAGATTATCTTATTATGATATTCAACATCTGATATAAGCAGTACTACCTATACAAACTAATGTGATTGGGAGAGATTCTTTAGCAACTGATGAAACTTACAGTGTGATATTGCATGCCACGTATCTATTCAAATTATAACAGCATATAAACTAGCTCTTTGTAAACACAGCTGCAACTAACCTAAATGATGATACCTATCGAAAGAAATGATAACATTTTTAACTTTACAACTGATTTAAATTTATATCGTAAGTTACTACATGTCACGTTTAAAATAGAAAATTATACAAGAATATATACAAGTCATATAGTCTGTATTATAGAAATAATTGTTCAACTAACCCTTTAGTTTATCATATAAAAAAAATCAAAAATATATTCAATGCTTTATGGGGCCATCCATAAAAGACGTCATGCAAATAGGGGGAGGGGGTCCAGATTAAAAGGACAAAATAGGACAAAGGGGAGGGTGTCATCAGAAAAAGACGTCACTTTATATAATTTTTACGTCAACTTCATAAAAATACATGTAAACATGTTTTTTTGTGAAGTTGACGTAAGGGAATGTTATGCTTTTATTTATCGTAATATAGGAAAAAAATTCGTGTTGATATTTTCATGTGCGCACCAGTCAATATTTCACGTAAACTGTGAAATGTGAAGATCCCGGATGTTGCGCTTTGAAAAGAAACTCTTACTTCCATGTTATTCCTGGTCGATTTCTGCCTCCACCTTTTCCATTCAGCCAGTCAGAAGATGGCTTGAAAGCTGTATCTATTTCAGACGTCGCCAGCAAGAATTGCTTTCCTTATGTATCTTTTTCTTATCGCTTCCAATATTCAGAGCACCATTCCTCGATCATTGAAATCATTTAAACCTCCTCCTTATCTGTTTTGTCTCTCTGTACAATCAAGTTTGTCTCAGAAAATCTTCAAACACTGTAACTTGCACTTTGCCTCCCAAGTCATGCTCAAAAAGTCATGTCAACTTTACTCATTTCAATGTTATGAACTTATTTGCATTGCCGCCAAGCGCAAAAGAGAGTTAATGGCCGTAGTTGCAGTAGAAGAGGAAGCGTGTTCTTTGCTGAATGGTTCGATGAGGACAAAATCGAAACGGAGGGCCTTCATATTCCGAATGATTCAACTATTGCAGACGAACCAGACTGCTCTTTTTCAACCATATCAATTGACAATTACTTAAAAAATCCTTGGATAGATGATGAGTGAGGCAAGTTCCCATGATACACTTTGATTAAATTTAATATGTCGGATAAGACTAAAGTAATATTAAATAGTTTTTTTTTTCTTCTGAAAGGCAAAAGAACAAAAGCATACGTGGGGGGTCAAAAATGCTTAATAAATGGTGACATCCTTTATGGACAGCCCCTATATAGAAAATTTTAAATAAGTTTAACAACCTTCGAAAATAGAAATAACAGAGTGTAATTTAAACTGTGTTTATCCATTTCCTTTCTCTACTAAAATTTAGTCAAAAAAGCAAATGGATAAACACAATTTAAATTTATGCTTTTCTTAAAGAGCTTCACATTTAGTCGAAATGTGAAGCTATTTAAAAAATGGAAAATTAAACTTACTGCAACAAACCTTTTATCTACGACTTAAATGTGGTTTAAGAAAACCGCTTTTTAAAACTTTATCATTTATAAATAAAGAACTACAATATATTGACAAATGTAAATCAAACTAACAAGATTTAAAAATATAATCTGCAGAGGATGCACTTCATAATTTCTTATGAAAACCCTTTTTAATAAAAAGTTCAGTTGTTTTTCAACGGATTTGAATTTTTAATCGTTGAATTAACGAAATTTAGAAGAATCCGTTAATAGTTAATTTTACTCCGTTAATTTTATGATTTTTGGTTAAGAATTACTTTGTTAATTTAACGGAAGAAGGCAATCCGTTGCTTTTTCTAACGGATTGTTTTTAGAGCGCCATGATAAATAACAATATATAAATATATATGGATATAATATTCAAACAGTTTGAAATTTTATACACAGTATATTAGGTATACTTTAAAGGTGAACTCTATATTTATTTAGGAGAAAAAAATGAATACTCAGATCTGAGAAAAATCCCAAATTAACATAAGGCATTTTTAAATTTTAAAATTTTAAAAAACGGAAAAATTAATAAATTGTCATGCTCAGATTTTTTGAAGAGTTATACGTTAAAGATATATATTAAATTAAATCATGATAAAACGGTTTAAAATGCCGACCGATTTAATTTAATCTTTATAATTTTTGCAACGTGAACGTAAAAAATACAAGCAAATCACGCTTTTAACAGTTAGATAAATGTAGCCGAAAATTACAGTTTTTTATTAATAAAAAAAATATTTATTTTGTTATTATCATTGAAGCATCAACGATTGAATGATATCTTTGTAATTATTTCATTCAATTTAAAATATACAATTGATGACTACTAGGTAAAACTTTAAATATATTATTGTTACAAAAAAAAAATTCTTTCCATCTAATAACTGAAGACATTTTTTAAGTTGTAATATTAGTATTTAGCACATTTAAACGATCGTGGTTCTTGATTATTTTTATTTAATATTAATTTTCTTAGCTGCAGCTATTCAAGAGATCAAGAAAATTTATTCATGGAATGTTTGTTGTTTTTATTGTTCATTTTTTTTTAATTCCGACCCTCCTATTTATTAGAATCCTCTCGTTTATTAGATTTTTAGAAATATTTCCAAGCCTCCTGTTTATTAAAATCCCCCTCCCGTTTATTTGGAAGGTGAGAGTATTAATTTATTCGTTATATTTTGAACAGCTTAGACCTTAATCAGAATTAAAAGAATGCTATCATAAAAGCCGTTATAACTAGGGATTGCAATCCCGGGATCCCGTATCCCGGGATCCCGAACGTTTTTGGGTCCCGAAAATCCCGGGATTCTAAACACAAAATCCCGGGATTTTCGGGATTATAGCAGGATTGAACTAATTAAATTATTCTGTAATACAAAATGTTCAAAGTTGGTAACTATACTGAATTATAACGAGTTATATAATGCTGCTTTGCAGGTTTATCCTGTTTATGCTTTATCCTTACGATAAATGGAACAAATTTTTGAATAGACCATGGAGTTCGGGAGTTTATCATTGAAAAAAGTTTTACAAACGCAAATTAAGGCAGGTTTCTTTGACTCAACGTATAAAAAAACAATCGTTAAGTTTGTTGGCAAGACTTCTCGCGTTAAAAAGATAAATTGTAAAATTGTTGAGCGAATTTGTGGTTAAGTGATTGCTTGAGTTATTAAGTCGCTTGAACGTTTTGAAATGATAACCTTTTTATTGCTTTTGTTGTTTACCGCAATAATGTTTACCGCAATATATGTTAATAATAATGTTTACTAATGCTTGAGGCATCATTTTTTGCAATGACTTTGGAATAACTGAAGAAATTAATTTTAATATAATGCTGCTTTGCAGAAAGAATAAAGATGATGAAAAAGAAGCTGCTTGACCCAATAAAACAAAGAAGAAAGCTGCTTTGTGCACAACGAAAAGGTTTTACAGATATAGTAAATGAAAGTGAAGGTGCATCTTATGAAGCAGGAGTGTTTTAGATATTGGTTTTTTGTTGTTTTATATGACCAAACCTTAAATGCTCTACTATTCCTCCGGGCAAATTTTCAGACAAAAAAAGAAAGTTTGTAAATAAAATATGCATTTAATATGAATTGTTTTTTTGTTTTACATTTATTATTTAGCTACCATTTATTTATAAATATAAAATAAAGATTTTCTTTAATTTTTGTCTCTCAATATTAACAAACAACTTATTATGTTATTTTTTACAAAGTAGCTTGTTGCTACAGCAGCTACATCGGTAGCCAAATTTAAGAAAATTTATGTTTACAAATTTATTTTGAAATTTTGATTGTTTAGTTACTTTAGTCAAATACACTTTAAATGTTTAAATGTTATTTACATATCCAATTATTTGATGAAGGTTATTCTGTAAAGTCTGTAATCTTAAAACATAATATAGAAGGTACCGTATATATATTTCTGCATTATTTTAAGATCTTTATATACACCTGCTGCCTGTTACACAATTAAAACAATTTAAGGCGCCATAGAAAATTAATTTCAGTCATTAAGGCATAATGAAATTAAATAAAAAATTGATAACATCAAAAAGTATATTCATATATGCAGTATTAAGTTCTGTTTTTTAGCAAATATCTCACATTATATAAAATCCCGGGATCCCGGGATTTTATTTACTTCAATCCCGAAATCCCGGGATCGTAATTCATGCCCGGGATTGCAATCCCTAGTTATAACATAAAATTTATATAACTCCTCTGTTTTGCATCTACGCATAAAGCTTAAAACATCGTAAACAAATTCTAAGAAAAAAGGTTACTTTTTTAAAAAACGCATCCTTATTATTTGTTTAGAATAACGTCTTCTAAAATTACAGACAAATGACTATATTTAATAAAAATTGTATAAAATATACGTCGCATATAATGACAATAATATTAACGTCGTTATACTAATAGTTATCAATTAAAATTAGTTTAAATTCTTACGCACTTATAATTTTTATACTGTCGTAGTAAATATGACGTATCTGTAAACAGTATATCAAAATATTTACAGCATATTAAATATTTCATTTACAGTCAGCAAATAAAAAAGTATTGAATACTTTTATACATTTTAAAGATTATGGTTAATGATTACAAAATTATTTATTTGTTATGAGATTGTATTTTTCCAATACTTTAATAGTATTGACAAAATATTACGTGGAGTTAATAGTATTAAAAAAATATTGAAAATGTTAAGTATAAATGAAATAGTTAAGAGTTTTAATATTTTTTTTTACGGGAAAAAGATTTTTAATAGTTTTTTTTTAGTTGTAGTTAATTTTGAGATGCATTTAAATATACAAAAAAAAAAGAAAAGTTTTTTAAGAAACTTTTTTTAATTGTAAAAAAAACTATTTCAATCTACCCTCATATAGCATAGCCACGAAAAAATCGATTCAAATTTATGAGCGTCTACCAAAAAAAAATATATTTATTTATTTATCAAAGTTGTTTTTATATATAGAGTAGGGGAAGGTTGCCTAAGATGAGCAAGTTCCTAAGATGGTATAACTTCTTTTAGGGGTAAACTACTGATTTTTTCGCGAACTTTTTTGGTTAAGGATATTCATACAAGTTCGACGGTGTTATTTATTTTAATTTCTTGATTGTATAATTAATATTCTTTGATTGTTTTATAGTTAAAAAAAATTTACCGTCCCGATTATTATTTTTTATTATTCAATATTTTGTAATTACGTCAGTACGAAACAAGATCATCAAAAGTCATCCTCAATATTTTATGCTCATCTACTGCTAATTCCATGGGTTATATGAGATAATACATAAGCTGTTGTCTATTTAAATTATGATAGTACTTGGTAAAGTTGCAAAAGATGATACGTTTTTAGACGCTCAAGATGAGATGCGGCTTTTTATTTAGAAAAAGAAAGTTTTAATTTAGAAAGTTTTTTCAAAAAATAGTATCGCAAACTTTTTTAGAGATAGGAAAGATTTATTATTGTTTTTTTTTATGGTTGATTACTTTTTACTTAAGTATAGTCTTTAAAGAAACAACTTTATCTAATTTTTTTTGTGTGATTATTTTTTCGTTATTTTGAGTTTTTTTTAGTTCCATTAAAAAAGCTCATCTTAAGAAACTAATTTCCTAAGATGAGATGATTGGGTGTGTTGAAAATAATACAATTTTTGGTATAAAGGTTTTTTTTTAATGAACTATTCATTTATATTCTTTAAGAGGAAACATTAAACTATGATAATCTTCATAAATAAATATAGATATTATAATATTTCGGCTTCAAAAAAACAATGACTATTAACATGCTCAACATACGCAACTTTCCCCTACTCATTAATCTATAATTGGCATATTTTAAACTATTCAATCGAGCAAGACTACAACCTTTGACTTAACGCCCCTCATCAAGTTTTGCACTGTGCTATCGGAAACTTTATCATAAACTTTTCTCCATTTTCTCCTGAGCAGCTCCGACTCTGTATTAACTTTACCTTGTACCTTATTTAACTTAAACTTACAAATAACCCAAAATTTATCTATCGGACGTAACTGTGAACAACTTGGTGAGTTATGATCTTTAGGTATAATTTGAACTTTTTTTCGGTATCAATTCATTGTTGCTTTAACATAGTGACAGCAAGCTAAATCAGGCCAAAACTTTACAGTTACATTATGAGATTTAATAAAAATTAGAAGACGTTTTTTCAGACAACCCTTCTTGTAGAGTTTGGCATTCATTAACTTTGAGGTTTCAAACGGTTTGCATTTTTTGCCACAGCTACAAATTGAATGCCTTATCATACTTTTACTGACAATCTTATTCTGCTTCGTATATTTATATTTATCACTGACTGCTCGACGCTTAATACCAGAATATTATCTGTGACTAGGTATTCGTCTAAAGTCTAATTTGACATAAGTTTCATCATCAAGTATTAGGCAGCAAGCGAACTTAGTCAGAATTTTGACGTACAGTTTTCTCGCTCGCGTTTTTTTCGCATGATACATTTTTGCTGCTTTTCGGTACGGTTTGGATATTTTATCATGCGATAAGGGTAAATTTTGCAAAAATTCTTTACTTTTTGCACACAAAAACGTGATGTATTGTATCTGGTCTTGTATCTTTCATGCTGGTCTTCTCCATAAGCTTTCTTCTTATGGTGTATCTGGCAACATCTTTAAGAATATTAAATCTTTCCTTTCCAATCGTAGTATAAAATTTGTCCTCGATGGATAGCACTCTTCTTCTTATTCTGTAACCTCAGGGGTTCCTCAAAGTTCTATCCTTAGCCCTATACTCTTTTTAATTTACATTAACGATCTTCCAGATATTCTCACATCTAAGGTGGCATTGTTTGCTGATGATACTACCATTTATTCTTGTCGTGATAAGAAACCAACACCCTCTGATTGCTTGGAGGGGACTTTTGAGCTTGAAAAGGATCTCACTTCTGCTACAGCATGGGGCTCACAGTGGCTGGTGAACTTTAATTCAGATAAACCCTTACTTCTGATCACCCTTCACTTTTAAATCACCCTTACTTCTGATCTTTCTTGGAAACCATATATCAAATCCGTTGCAAAATTAGCATCTGCTAAAGTTGCATCTCTTTATCGAGCTTGACACTTTCTTACTTTGGATTCTATTCTCTATCTCTGTAAATCTCAAATCCGGCCTTGTATAGAATACTGTTGCCATATCTGGGGCGTATCTTCTTATGATGTGCTTTCTCTTTTAGACAAGGTGCAAAAACGCATTGTAAACATAGTTGGACCTGCTCTTGCAGCCAACCTCCAACCATTATCACATCGTCGTAATGCTGCTTCTCTTTCTCTTTTCTACAAATACTAGAGTGGGCACTGCTCTAAAGAGCAAGCGTCTCTTGTGCCATCTACTAAAATTCATTCTCGTGTTACTTGTCATTCAATTAAGTGTCATCTTTTTTCTGTGACTGTTCCTAAGTACTCCAAAAACTCTTATTTGTCTAGTTTTTTTCCTCGAACATCAGTTCTTTGGAATTCGCTTCCTTCACCTTGCTTTCCTGATTCATATTATTTGCAATCCTTTAAGTCGTCTGTCAATCGTTAGCTTGCTCTACAATCTACATCTTTTTTTTTCCAGTAACTTCCAACTAATTAGTAGTTGCTTGCAGCCTTGTTGGAAGCGAAGATGTTAAAAAAAAAAATCTATTTGCTCCTTCATTGTCACGTAGTTCAGAATTCTACAAGTATGAACGACGAATTTTCGAGGATAAATTTTTATTCTCAAACCCCTTCTTTCTTCTAGATGTTGATTCTTTAGGAGGTTCTGGAAGTTTAGTTGAGTTTTCACTTGTGCTGCATCTTTTGGTGCAATAAAACTTGCTGCTTTTTATATATCACTTTGAAAGACATGTTTGACAAAACCAAAGTTTGCATTTTTAATTTTCACACTGATACTATTCACTATTTTGATTTGCTAGAGCTTCGGTCAAAACATCACGGTACTTTTTACACTTAACTTGGTTTGCTGCATTTATTGTTGTTGGAGTTGCTGTTGTTAATTGATTTATTAGCTGCTCATCATTAAAGTCAAGCTTACGCTGTTTCCTAGCTTGCTTTTCTGTTTTTTGCTGTCAGCATCTTTGAATCTTTTGAATATTTCATATCTATTGAGACACTCCCTTTTGCATCTTGCCACATCTACATTTTCACGTTTTTTTGAGTAAACTTGTTGGATGCAAAATATTTTCTGCAAAACTGCGGCAATTGATTGGTTTCGATTGCAATTGTTTTTCAACTTCTTTTTAAATTCTCTAATGAATAGTCGAAGTTATATTGAATGTTGGTTGCATGCGAGTTGACTGTGAGTTTGACTATGGAGCTCGTGCTATAAGATGTATACTGATACTAGATGTTGCTGGTGTAATTCAGAAGGCAATGGCTGAGATGGTGTAGCTAGTGGTGCTGGTGGTGATATTATTGGCATTGATTCTGGTGGTTGAGATGACAGAAGCTCAGGTTGAGATAAAAGTGTTTCAAACGTACTAGCATTTTGTAATTTAGACTGATCAATTTTCATGAATGCAATTTGTTACAATCAGTGGTGGATTGTGGTTCTTTGGGGCCCTTGGGTGATTGAATTTTTTCGGCCCTAGCCTAGCACTCCAGAAGCTAAATTTTCTAAATATCTGAAATAGCCTGATACCGATACATAAACTAGCCAATACGAAACTTATCCCTTCCATTAAAAATGTCTCTTCTTTTTTCTCCATCCGAATACATTTTTGTTCTTACTCTTTTATGTATATCACTAAAATTTTCTTCAACTTCTTGACTCATTTTGGCTGGTTTTTTCTCAAAGTCAAAGAAAAATGTTGTTAACTTTATTAAATCGCTCTAAAATTATTTCCCATATTTCAGTTAAAACTGCTGTTTCCCGCTTCATAAATCTTTAATATAAATTTTTTGCCTTTAATTTACATTCTACTTTTTCAGAACTTTTATCAAATTATATTAATTTATCAAATTATATTAATTTATCAAATTATATTAATTTATCAAATTATATTAATTTATCAAATTATATTAATTTATCAAATTATATTAATTTTATCAAAATATTTTATATATCTAAAGGTATTGACAACTTAACGTTTAAACGTTAAGTTGTTGATAAAACGTTTAAACGATTTTAACGCATAAACTAACTTTTAACGAGTTTATGCGTTAAAATCGTTTTCTTAAATTTTTTAGTGAAAATATTAGTGATGCTCTTTCACACAAATTTTCCAGCGGTGTGGTAATCAGCGGTGTGATGATGCAGAGAAATAAGTGTAAATATGTTAAACAATTCCTAAATATTCTGTTATTTCCCTTACAACGCACACTGCCTCTACTTCAATCGAACTTAAAGAATGCGCTGCACAAGGGGAGAATCTCCTAATGCATTCATTCTTTTTATTCTTGCTTGTTGGCCTGTATATTTTCCACACACATTTGACGCGTTATCGTATGATTTCTAACGGATATTTTTAATAGGAAGACTTGCGTTATTTAAAAACTGAAATACTTTTGTAAATAGTGTCTCACTGGTTTAATTTTCAATTTGTAGGTTGTAAACTTTTCAAACAATTTTCCGTTATAACAGTATCTTAATATTATTACCAGCTGATCGGTATAAGCAATGTCTGGGGTGGAATCTGCAATAAGGGATTAATATTTTGTGTCGACATTAAATCTGCTCAATAAATCTTCATAGCTTTCTTATGGTCATCAGATTCTTCATGGGATGCAAGACTTATTTTATACTTTTCCAATCTTCACAACCGTCAGATGTAAACGCTGCGATGTTTCCTGATTGGGGAAATAATTTGCATGGTAAAGAAAATGCTTCTACTTTGCATAAAGAATAACAATGTTGGGATTTTACAACTGTTTGACTTTTTTTCATGAATTTACTTAAAAAACTGTTACAAAAAAATCTGCTTTGATCTTTGTGATTTTGCTTATATTCTGAATATGAATTAATTTCCTTTTTATTTTGGAAAAACAAAGATTTTTCCAAAAAAAAAGGAAATTGATTCATATCAATTCATTGATTCAAGGCAAAAACTCAGAGCTAAATAATTTTGGCCAATATCCTATATGGCTATAGTTTACTCTTATATCAGTAATATCAGTAGTTTTAGACATTTTTTCTATCTCTTCTTGCATGTAGCCCTTGTCTCTGCCTTGAACAAGATTTTTGGCTTGGCATTTGGTACCTACATTGCCTTCAGCAGTATGCTCTTCAGTTAGTTTTACATCATCAGTTACATTTACCTCTTCCGAAGATGTCATTTCTTCGAATGATTCACCTACTTCGACAGCGTTGGATAAGAAAAACCTGGGTAGTTTTGGAAACTATTATAACGTTTCAACTTTTTTTTCTTTTCTTTTTTGTTTTTGACTACCACTTAAATATTTCCTTCCGAACATTTTAATTAAATTTATAAGCCAAACCTTCAAAATAAATTTCAAAGAAATACAAGAAAAAATTTGTTTACAAAAATATGGATTAAATCGCTTAAAAGTTAATTTTAGCGTTAAAAAGTATTTTGCATTTATATAATATATATTTCAAAATAATAATACAAAATCAACTAAACTCTTGTAGCATAATTTTTACGCCTCGTTTTTGTTTCGCCACTCTTTGCTGAGAATTTGATTACAATCAAATTGTACTGCTTGCAGCTGTTTACAAAGTACATTTTGTCTGAAATATTTTCAGTGGTGGTAAATTTGGATTATTTTTTATCATCTTATTCGTTAGCGCAGAGCAGGCAGACATTAGTTTGTAGTTTGGTGCTGGGACTCATTCTCATTGGGGGCCCTTTTTCTCTTAGGGGTCCTAGACTTTAGCCTACTTAACCTAATGGGAGGTCCGCTACTGGTGTAGTGTAAACCTTCACCGGAGCTAAAAAGTTATACAAGGATAGGTTTTATGTTCAATATCACCAAACTTCACTTCCGAGAGTTTTATGCCTATTTTTCAAATTAAAAAAAGTAAATTATTAAAAAAGTAAAGTATAATTATTACGCTATCGAAAATTTGACCATGTCTAAAAAAAAATGAATTGTTTTGTAATAAAATTTTTATCATCTTATTCAGAAAAAGATTCTCCACAACATGATCAAAAATATTTTCAAAATCTTTATTCAATAAGTAGAAGCAAAAAAATTAACATTGTCATAACTATTACAGTCCATCCGCAATTTCATTCTAACCTCGATTTCATTCTACCCGCTTTTACTCCATTGAAGGATATATTTTTAAAAAAGTTTCAGCGTTACGCAGGAGCAACAAACTATGAAACTTTGATAAAAAAAAACTGACAACTTAATTATTTATAACAATCTTTTTTTGTCAAAATTATTTTTTCGCCTCAAACATGGAAATGAAATTTCTAATTTTTAACATTCGCTTGGATAATAAAACTACTAATTTATTCCAATAGTTTTAGAAAAACATTAACTCAAAAAATTATAACTTTTTCAAATAATCAAAAGTTAGGCAATAAATCATATATAACGCAACTTTGATAAAGGCAGCATAAAAGCCCCTGGCATCAAAATTATTTTTGGAAGCGGCCACCATTGGCTTGTGCCTACCAATGGGAGTCAAACTCCAAAACATTTTGCTTCCTAAAATAACTTTGGCTTTGGCCGCCAATTGAAAAATTAAATTTTTTTTTTGATCACTACTAGAATCAAACTAATTGCAGTTACGAATAGGTGAGGCTTTTAAAGTGGATCACGACAAAAAATAAAATTTTTTTGAACTATGATAAAACTTTTTAAAATGCCGACTGATTTAATTAAATCTTCATATTTCCTGCAATGTAAACTGTCGTTAAACAGAGCGAACCTTCAAAAAAAAGCAAAAACTATTAAAATTAAGTTAAGATCAAGCATTTTTTATCTGCACTTGCAACACGATTTTCAAGTTATAGTAATGTTTTAACGCGACAGTTGTGCTAAATTATAAAATAAAAAGAATGCCAAATCGCATTGAGTTAGCGAGTGCTAAAATACCCAAATATCGTTGTTGGCATTAAAAGGTGGAAATATGTCATAATAATGAACATATATATTTTAATTAAGTATTATTATGTTAAAGGGTTATATTATGTTAAAGCGTTATTTCATTCGGTTATTTACACATGAATTTGACAATAATTGTTAAATTCATGAGTAAATGTGTAAAATCTAATGAAAATACATTAGTGTTTTTTACACTCTTTTTCATTTTTTGAGAGTGCTTTATGCTATCGCATTGATTCGACGGTAATGTTCCGTTTAGCGAAATAACATTATTTTTCAAACGTTGCACACGTGCATTGTTTGGATGGTAATTTAAAGTTGGGAGAACTAACGTTAAGTTACATACGTTGTTCCAAAGATGATATACAGTTTCTAACGCTTTTTCAACCAAATCACAACGTTGAAAAAAAGGTAGCATGTCTGCGGGGAATAATACATAAGTTTATAAATATGATTTAAAGATTAACTAATAACTAAAACGCAATTTTATATTAATCGTTTTGTCAGAAACAACTAATATTACATTCAAATTTTTATCTGAAACAATCAGAAATATAGTTTAAAATATTTTATTCCAATATATTATGTCTCCAATTTTTAATGCTTTGCTTTATTTATTATAATTCCAAAACATTAAACAAAACAAAAACAGGATTTTCTAACTTATTATTATTTTCTTGAAGAGTGTTAATATGATTAATTTTTCTATTAATTAGTTATATTTTCAAGTATATCTAAAATGTAACTTGTTAAACTTTTAATGAATAGACGCCAACGGATTAATTTTAAACAAAGTGATTTAATAAGAGTTAACAATACTGTCTCAAACATAATAACTATTTGTTTGAAAGTTTAAACATTTTGGAAACACAAAATTTTTAGTTCTAATAATATTTTTATAAGTCTTTACTTTTCTCAATATATATATATCTATATTAAAAACTCAATAAATCTCTCTCTCTCTCTCTCTCTCTCTCTCTCTCTCTCTCTCTCTCTATATATATATATATATATATATATATATATATATATATATATATATATATATATATATATATATATATATATATATATATATATATATATATATATATATATATATATATATATATATATATATATATATATATATATATATATATATATATATATTATTCACTAAAAGTAGATGTCAATTAAAACTGGTTGAAAGTACCAGCCAAAATTAGAAACGCACTATGAAGCGAAAAGTTTAAAAAGTGGCCATATACGGAATTTTTTTAATACGCCATTTTCATTAATTTTTTTTTACAACTTATTAGAAAAAATATCAAATGATAAGAAAAATATATATTTTGATTTTCTCATGTCTACTATCCTAGTCAGAGAAGCATTTTTTCCTACCTAGTACAAGGTAAAAAAAGTTCGCAAACTACGAAGGTAAAAAAAGTTCGCTAAAATTCACGAACTTTTTATACTTTTCTAATTTTTCTTTTTTTTACTCATTTAAATGATTTTTTTATTTTTTTTTATCATAAAGCTTTATGATAAATATTTAGGCATTCTTTTTATCTTTTTCAAATGTAAAAAGCTTAAAATATTGAATATAGCTTTTGCCAAATGAGTAATTAAAATGTTAAGTGAAAATATAAATTTTCCGATAAATATTGTTTTTGAAAATAATATATTTCAAAAGTTCCGCAGAGTTCCACCCTGAAATGACTTTTTTATCCTAGGGGATGTTATCATGGATCACAAAAAAAAATCAGCTGCCCCAAATTGCCCGAAATGGATTTCTAGGCATAATTATAAAAAATAAAAATCTGTGTAAAATATTTTTCCCCCAACAATGAGGAGGTTGTAACCTGTACGTGGTCATTACTTCTTAACGCCAAAAGATTTTTTTATGAAATTTGAATTCTATTAATAAAATTAAACTTTTTTTTAAGTTTTGAAAACAATTATGTTTAAAATACTGTCCCCCCTCTCAAAGGGATGGAGAGGGCCGTTATTTGGGTTCTTCATGTTCCCAAGCTCCAATACCCGTAATAATTGAACCTGTCATTTCGAAAAGGACATATGTCCAAAACTTTTAGCAGTTAGTTTATAAGTTTGAATAAAAAATTTCTGTATGATTTATGTTTTTTTTATAAAAAATAAAAAATACATAAGTTATATACGTTCTTTATTTATCTACTTTTATGTTTAATTTCTTTAGCAACCTAGACATTATTTTAATAAAAATCATATTTTTGTTGATTTTGAAAAGTTTTAATAAATGGACTTGTGCCCTTTTCGAAATGACAGGTTCAATTTGTAACACATCCTCATTTGACAATAGTATTAAAATAAAAAAATTGGGAGTTCACATCATGCCTGGAAAAATGTTTCATCCGTATTTCTTGAATCTTGAATACAGATGTTGCTAAAAGGAGAAAGGTATCCAGGTATATTAAAATCTATATGCTACGTTTTCGGTTGCTAATTTTATTTAAATGAGTATATTTTTCTAAAAATATAAAATATTTTTTTAGTTTGATTGGTGACCATTGTATCAAAGAACTTGCCTGTGCTGCTGCGTTGAAGGCTAAATCAAGCCCAGGAAAGACCAACTTTTCAAAAGTTATTAAACATTCTGTTAAAAATCCAGCTCTAGCCAGGAAAATTATTGAAAATACAAAAACGAATCCAATAATGATGAAAGCAGAAAGGGCCCTTGCATTAAAGATAATTTGCGATCTAAGTGATTCACAATATCAAGTTATTAGAAACTCTTCACTGAAACAGAATGCAGAGATATACCCTTCAGTCAAAGTAATATTTGATGCAAAATCCAAATATTATCCAGAAAATTTGGAAATTTTAGAAACATCTGCCAAATGTTATGTTCAGTCAATGGTGAACCACACTTTATCAAGAATTACAAACATATCTAATAAAGAGTGTCTAGATGGATCAAAAACAACTGGAAAATTCTATATGAAAGCTGGAATGGATGGAGCCCCATCTCAAAGTGTATACAACCAAAAGTTTGATGACACAGATCTTTCAACAGGAGTTGAAAACGAAAAATCCTTGTTCCAAACTGCAATTGTTCCGTTGAAACTGGAAATAGGGGTCATCACTGTATGGTCAAACCCAATGCCTTTAACCCCCCCCCCCCCCCCCACTTTTGCAGGCTACTTCACCTGCAATACCAAAAAGAAACAAAAGAGTCAACAAGAGCTGAAGAATTAGATGTTAGGAAGCAAATAAAAAGTCTTCAAGATTTTGAACTTGAAATCCCCTTCTCTAACTAGAAAACAAAAATAAAATTAAAGTTGAGATGACCATGTTGGACGGCAAGGCAGTGAATGCTAAAACAGATACAAACTCGACTCAATCTTACAGTGTTTGTTCTGCCAAGCCTAGTGAAATGAACAAGCTGGATATAATTAGAGAAAAAATTTGCAATAAGCAAGCTATAGCTTTAGGATTATCCACACAGCACTGTTGGATACGAATTTTTGAATTCATTCTACACTTGGGATATAAAATGGATATTAAAATATACCAGTCCCGATCTCCAGAAGATAAATTATCTGTAAAATCTCGAAAAAAAGAAATCAAAAGAAAGTTTAGAGAGGTGTTAAGCTTAGTGGTTGATACTCCTAAGCAGGGATTTGGAAATACTAATATAGGAAACACTGCAAGGAGGGCATTTCTAGCAGCAGAATCTTTCTCTTAAATAACAGGAGATAGTTTGGACATCATTTTAAGACTAAGAAACATATTGAATGCCGTTTGCAGTGGATTACACCTGAACTTGGATGCTTGTAAAGCATACTGTTATAAAACTTCAGAGCTGATAGTGGAAACCTATCTTTGGTACATTATGCCACCTACACTTCATAAGGTTCTGAAACATGGATTTTTAATTGCTGAGCGTTTGGATCTTCCCATTGGAGCGTATTCAGAGGAGGCTCAGGAAGCACAAAATAAGGCCATACGAAATGCAAGACTCAATCACACATGCAAAATATCTAGAATTAATGTGATGCAGAACCAATTCCATAATTTACTAATAAGAAGCAACCCTGTCATCTCTTCGATTGCTTTCAGGAACCCCATGACATTTTCTGCTCCTGACGTACATTTTCTGATCCTGACCTTGATCCTGACGTACAGGACCTTATCAGTGGAGATAAATAGTTATTTTTTTTTTAATAAATGTTATCTTTTCAAATTTTAACTTTTTCATGTAAAAATTCACTTATCGGTATATATAATCAGGGATTACATATTAATGCTTAATAAATAAGGTAAATATTTTTTTCACTTAGAAAATATTTTTAGAATAATTTCTAGAATCTAAAAATTAAAAAAAATTGCATTGAAAATTCAAGGGAGGAGGGGAGGTAAGAGGGAGGTAAGGGGAGGGGTTTACGACTTGAAAAGTTTTTAATTACCCACTTTTTAAGTTTGTTTTTGTTAAAGTAAAAACCTCAAACTTAAACAAGTTTTATGATATTGTCATTTCAAGAAGTTATAAGGTCGGCGTTTTCGAAATAATTCCTTAACACTTAGATTTGGCATTTAGAATTTTATTTAACATCGGTCCCAACTTCCTCTTCCAAAGAGCTAAATCATAAATCTAGTAGAAAATTAGAAAATCTTATGTAACCATATAAAAGTACACATTATTGACTTATTTTAAAATTTTTATCAAATCTACTTAATTAAGATTTGTTTGCAATTTTAATTTTTTTAATTTCTAAAAATCTTTTCATAACCATGATAATCTGTTTATTAAACAAAAAGACTTTTATCAGATTTATGTTTATGACATTGTTTTATGCTTTTTCGAGCACAAGCATCCGGTTTACGGTGTTCATTATTAATTGAATAAGTTTCAACAAAAAAATTCTTAGCATTGCACAGTGGGTCAAAGTAAAATTCTTAACATTCGGTCAAAGTTCAAAAGTTACAAAAAAAACCTTTAACTAATACTTTTAATTTAGAAACAGTTTATTTAAATATCTGAAAAAAAAATAATGTTAGTTTAAAAAAATGTTTCCAGTTTTATTACATAGTTTCACAAATTTTCCAATTTTTATGTTAATTACACTAAAAATAAAACATATATATATATATATTTTTAATAACATTTACATTAAATATTTACAATTTACATAGAACCTAAATAAACTTATTAAATAGAGCAAAAAGAAGACATCAGTTTGTCTTATCACCAAACCCCATTTAAACGTAATTTACAAAACCGTAATTTGTTATATATATATTTATAAAATAAAAAATAATAGAATTGATAAAAAGTTAAGAGGTAAATAAAAAATACTAAAAGAAAATTAAAAAATAATGTTAAGGAGGTAACATCTATATTAAATTTAAGAACCATATGTGATATCTTTTTGTTTAGCTGTTTCCTTTCCATAAACAGTATCCATAAAGAAGATTTGCGATATTAATTTGTGTATGAAGCTAACTTCAAGTTATTTTCTCTAAAGTATGTTTAGTATACGTGTTAAAATAGAAATAATTTAAGAGACAATCCTTTGTTTTAAACTTAAACATAAACGGCGTTAGTCAATTATATACGCAATTAAGTCTATAATTACACGCAGAAGGGGCACACAAACCCAGCTTTGTTAGCTCACACAAACACTCTTTTATAAGCTCACACAAACACTACAAATAATATTTTACAAGCTTGTTTAATGTTTCTTGTTTAGCTTTTTTGGTTTTGTATAACTTTTACTTGCTCATGTATTGACACAGTAAGCCATGTAGTTGACAATTATTTAAATCCCAGTGGAAGAGGTGCGTTTTTTAAACGTTTTTTAGACGTTTTTAAAACGTTTTTATTAGGTTTAAACGTAATAAAAACGTCTAAAAGTGCCTACTGGGATAACTACATAAATTGTTCAAATAAATGCACATAAAGGTTCGTTATCTAAAAGTTTTTTAAAAATCTTTATGTAAATAAAAATAATATTTGTATATAAAATAAAATTTCAATAAGTTTACTGCTATATTTAAGTAACTAATATACATTAAAAGCAATAGCAGTCCTTTATCTGATATAAGTAAAACAAATTCGAGATAAAAAAGAATCAACACGAACAATTATTGGTTTCTTATCCAACAGTGCATGCATTATTTGTTTGATCCAACAGTGCATGCAACATTTGTTTGATTCCAAATTTCGATCACAATATAAACTATTATTTTCATATACAAATTTGACTCCCAATAGTCTAATAGCGCAATATTTTTGTAAGGAAACAAACTTTGATTTAGCTACATTATTAGAAACTTAAAAGCTTTAAATTAAATACATTAGTATTAAATAATCCATTAAGTTAACACCAATAATATTTAGTAAAACTAAAAGGTCCAAATTTAGTAAAACTAAAAGGTCAAAAAACTAAAACTAATTCAAATGGTTTTGGTAACTTTGCAGAACGATGGATAATGATGAAAAGTTTTAAATTAGCTCAAAATTTGTTCTCAATATTTTTTTTAATAATGGAAAAAGTAAAAAGTCTCAGCTTGTTTGATTCTTTAACTTTCTCAATTCTTCCACCTTCTTCAATTAAATAGTATTAATTATAACACAGATTATTAATAACAAAAAATATTATCAACAATCTCATTAATAGTTAAAATAGAAATAGTATTAAAGAACAAAAATTTATAGAAATAATTATAATAACAGTAATAATCGGTTGAAAATTATGCTGGAAAATATAAAAAAGGTATAAATCTAAAGTGTTTATAATTATAACAAAATGCCTTTAAACTACACTTAAAAATAGAGAATATCTATCTATTTTGGCTGATTCTGCATACCCATGATCTCACCTTTTTATAACTAGTCCAGAGCGTTGTTTGAGAATCTTACGAAACAGATTAAGCGGAAATGGTTTAAGGTAACTCTAAGCTAGTCATTGTGGATTTGCTATCGATAAACTTTGTCTTTAATATGGAGACGATGAAATAATTTTAAAGAAGGTAAAAAATAACATTCTGCTAAAACTAACCAAAAACAAATACTAGCCGTTGTGGTTGAAATCGTGCGAGATAACTAGGCGGTGGTCTTGCAGTCGTAGAACGTGCAGCATAAGTTATACATAAATAAACACATAAATTATATATAAATTGTTATAGATGTTTATAAATTCAAACTAAAAAAATACTGAAAATTAAATTTAAACTTTATTGAAATAGTTTTTTTGTAAAAAAATTCTGATTTAAATGTGGTCTTGTAATTCATTAATCTTGTTGGAGTTAACGCTTGTTAAAGGTTTCTTATTGCGTTTTTGTTGTTGTGTGGTGAGCTAATTTTAAAAACTTTATTCTTAGATATTTTAATAAAATATCCAAGATTAAAGTTTTTAAAATAAAAGTCATAAAAATCCTTTAGATATTTTATGACTTTTATGACACAAACATTAGGAATAGAAGCTAAGGTTAATTTTAGTTTAGCTAAAATGAGTCGACTATATTTTTTTAGTTCGACTAAAGTTAGTTGAAATTCCGCTATATAATACTTGCTGGGGTTTTTAGTGTCTTAAATTTTGTATGTACATTTTTTTTGTAATTATCTCAGCTTATCAATGGATCTAGATCCTCAGTGGATGTGACTTTAGTGGATGTAACTTCAGCGGATGTGACTTTACTGATCTATTAGCATAAGCATTAGGCGAATAAAAACTTTTAAAAAATTTAAAAATATAGCTAATTTAAGTCAAGAATTTAAGTCAAAAATTTAAGTCACCTAAAATGTAGTCGGCCTTCTTTTTATTTAGTCAAATCAGCTTCAGTATAGTCATAAAGTTATTTGACAAATATTTATCAAACCTAAAAGTTAGTCGACAAATGTGTGTCCAACTAAAAGTTAGTCGACTAATTTTAATCGAAGTAAATAGTTTAGTCGACTAATTTTAATCGAAGTAAATAGTTTAGTCGACTAATTTTAATCGAAGTAAATAGTTTAGTTGACTAATTTTAGTTAAACTAAAGTTAGTTAAATTCAAGTCGACTAAACTATTAGTTACGGTTTTTTTAATTAACTTTGTAACTAATTTTAGTTTCGATCATAAGTTATGATCGAAACTAGAATTAGTTACAAAGTTAATTAAAAAAACCGTAACTAATAGTTTAGTCGACTTTAGTTTAACTAACTTTAGTTTAACTAAAATTAGTCGACTAAACTATTTACATCGATTAAAATAAATTCGATTAAACTATCGTATTATGACTCATAACACTCGTAAACATGAGTACTGCTGTCTAAATGACAATAAGTTCAAAACCTACATCTATTATAAAGTAGTATAAAGTTTTACGATATTCTAAAAAACAAGCAAAGAGTTTTAAGTTTTTGAAAAAATAAACTTATTAAATCTTATATAGATTAGACAGAAAATAGATCTTTATTTAAACAACTTACTATCAACAATGTTTGAGACAACATGGTCTAACTTTGTTGCTGTCTCCTTAAAAAAAAAAAATTTTTTTAGTGACATAAAAATTGCAATAAAAATCACATATTAACATAAAAAACAAAGCTAAAAATCAAATTTGAATAAAAAAAAAATTGTTTACATAAATCTGTTATTTCTAAACTTACTTTCTAAAAACCATTTTTCAAAAAATTTTTTTTTTGAAAACCTAATCTACGTAACTTTTTTGAAAACCTAATTAACTGCAAAAAAACATTTTTATGATAGCGTATTAAATCGTTTTTAATTCGTTATCATAAATTTTATAATCGATTTAATTCGTTATCATAAATTTTATAACTAATATCATTTATAAAATTTTTTGTTATCAATATATCGATAAAGCAAAAACTGTCTATAGTTTTTTTAAACACATAACAAAATTTTATTTTGTAGCTCTTTGTAAGTAATCCATTTCTCTACCACATACCCGGCTGGCACATTACACACATTTACATAGGAACATTCTCTAAGACCTTGCAACACATCCCCATAAATTTTTTTTTCAATTATCATTAGAAAACATTTCCTCATTCAAAAAATGTAAACGACAACTTTTTTTAGTGGGGGCCTTGGAAGAAATCAATTTTTGCCTCTTATTGAACAACAAAATTTGATTTCTTCTTGGAAGAAATCAAATTTTGTTGTTCAATAAGAGGCATTGCGCATACTCAAATTGTATGTTGATATTGGTGTCGAATGGAGATGACTTGCAAAAAATTAGGGTAACTGGAGCTAAATCAACCCCGCCCCGACCCCTAACTGCCCCCTTCCGTGGAAATACTTCTCCATTAATCGTAAAAAGTCTTTTTTATTCTATCATAAACTAGATCAAAATTCATCGACAGATTTCAAGTTTCATCAAGTTTCTTTTCGTTTAAGGTTTATAACCATGCAAAGCTTAAAATAACCCCCTGAAATAACTTTAAATGGTCTCAACTTTTAAACGGAAATATTTTTTTTGATATAATTTGAAATCTGTCGATGAATTTTGATTTAGTTTAATATAAAACAAGCAACAAATTGAAAAGTGTTTTTAGGAACCATACGCTGGATTCGGGGGATCGTTTCGAACACCACGAAATCATGCTTATGCCCCTGTATTTAGATTTTCAGAAATGTTTGTGATAGATTTATCAATGTTTTTTTTAAAGTTTTTAAAAATGTTTGTTTAATATTAAAACTTACAGACGAATAAGTAATTTTCATTACTTTCTATTTACATTTTTATTTAAATAAAAACAAAGCAAAGCAACCTTTGATTATTAACAATTAGTAAAAGCTAGCAGTTGCTAATTGTTAACAATCGCATAATAACTCCTTGCACAGCTTTGAACTGTTTTTTCAAGAGTCTAGTCTTAGAGTTTCCGCTGCCAAGTATATTAAGGTTTTTTTTATTAAGGTAGAGATTAGAGAGGTAGAAAAATAGTCCATGGTTGTTTTGGAAAATCGTTAGGCTCCGCATATGTTAAAGGTTTAGAGGAGTTCTCTACGAGCTATAGAAATAAAAGGACTACAATTCCTTTGAAGGTACACATAGTTGAGCAACATGTTATCGAATTTATCGACATGAAAGGTGGAGTCTTTGGTATGATAAAAAATTTTAAATTTGATAAAAAATAATTTATAATCTTAGTAATTTAATTACTAAGATTATTTACTTTAAAATAAATTAATTTAGTTTCTAAGATTATAAATTATTTTTTATCAAATTTAAAAGTTATTTATCCCCAGGCCCCCGCTAAAAAAAGTTGTCGTTTACATTTTTTGAATGAGGAAATGTTTTCTAATGGTAATTTAAAAAAATAGCGATGTGTTGCAAGGTCTTAGAGTATGTTCCTATGCACCGTGTTTAGATTCACTTTCGGAATTAAAAGCCGTATAAACGCACGTTCGTCACGATCCAGGCGTAAACCAAAAACAAGTTAATTTCACGGGCAGTTTTACTCACTTTTAATACGTGTTTAATGAGGTTTCAAAGTCAAATTTAAATATCGCATGCTTTTATTACTAGTTTCACATTTCTTTCTACTGAAAATACTAAGTTTTAATACCATAATTGGTGTTTCGGTAAATAGTGATAGTTAATTTTACGAAACTGAAAACCTATTTTTGGTATTCAGGTTTTAATTTTGAAAGCGAAACTAGATGTGGCGGCTAGGTAATTTATTTCTTAAAACTTACTAAGTTCTCGAGGAAAAAAAAAATCTGTGTTTTACCGCTGTTCTACCCAGCAAACATTCTAGAGCGGAATTTCAATATACTTAAATAGGTTATTGCAAATCAATTACAAAAATGTTTGCTGGAAAGTGCAATCTGAATTAAAAATATGTTAAAGCAAAACAGCAACTTAGCATTAAAAGACAGCGCCAGAATCTTTGAGTAGAGCAGCAGCCACTGTTTGTAAAAGAAAAATCTATAATTTCATTTAATGAATAGAGAATATTCGGAGCATGTCAGCAGACAAAGTGTTTTAAACTAAATCTACATGAAGTATGATCATCGGCAAACTCTTGGTGCTGTCTATTAGAATTCCAAATATAGAGGACAAGCAGATAAGAAATTTTAATACACAAAAAATAATAAGCTTGCTAAAAAAGCTTTGATTTGGCAAGCAATTTGCAGGTATGACAAAAAATCAGCACCCTATATTTCTGAGTTTACACTTTTTGGTAATATATATGTTAACATATGTTAGAATATAAGCGTGTTAACAAAAACGTCCTTGACATGTTTTGAACTAAATCTAAGAGTAAAAAAGTATTTGCTAAAAAGGCAAAGCCATTCTAATGTTTATTTTGTCGATTCTGTAAAAAAAAAAAAAAATCACTGTTACCGGCTGTTCTGTCAATGAATTTTCAGGTTTTATGATTTGTATCATTAAACCTGAAAAACGATATATAGTTTTTGTGGCTCGGGCATTTATCCAATTAAGTATCAAAAAGTAAATACAGATTGTTGTCTTAGACAATTTATATCGGTCAAAGTCTTCGTAAATGTAACTTTATCAGCAGCAATTCGTATTTCTCGACAATTCTAAATTCGGTTTAGCTTATCTAGCTTATTTCCATACCGGTTTTTCAATAATTGAAGTTGAATGCGTAGCTATTACTAGTGGTTGAAAAAAATCATAATTCGCGTAGAAAGCTTTTTTTTATGCTAAAAAATGTAATGTTTTTTAAGGGAAATTTTGAATGTTAAACACACTGTGCCTACTCTAGTAACCAATCCAAATGTAAAGTTTTTTTTACTCCAGTAACCAACTAAACTTGGTATTCCTAAAGCAATTTCATGATTATTTACGTCTTGTACTCGTATATTTTAAGAATTATCCTGCAAAGAAGAAATGACGTACAAAGCCCATCGTTTTTTTTAAACGTAGCAATTGTAATTAAAAAAATTAATTTGACTTGTTTACGACCAAAAATTACATTTTTTAAGCCATAAAAAGACATTTTTACAGTTTTTGTTTGAAGTGAGGTATTTTGTCAAGTTTTAGCATTAAAGTTGGTAAAAATCAATATAAAATAATTTTAATCTGGGCATCTCATCAGTTAAAATGTTATGAAACCTTTCTGGTTGAATAAACGACTACGGTCATGTAATCGATAGTTAACCCTAATATAACCTAGTGTATACTAATTTTTTAAGTAATACACATATACAGTGGCGGATTTACCATATGCGAGGCCATAGGCAAGTTTTCTATTATATTAGTTGAGTTTTTAATTCTTGTGTTCTATTGTGTTTTGGATATTTATTAGAACGTAACGAAGCAAAAAACGCACATAGGTTTTAAATGTACATTAAGTATTTTTTTTATTTTGGATGAAGATGCACTAATAAGACTACTCAAAATGCGATACCATTTATTTTTTTCGCAGACTTTAGGAGGATCGATTACATTGACTTAGAACTTAACCTTTCTAACTTTTAAAGACGCAAACTCATCAATTAAATCAGAACAGTCCAAGGACCGACTTTTTTTATTTTCAATGGAAATTAAAGCTAATGCAGATAAGCGGTCTTTACCCATAGTGGAACGTAAATAGTTTTTTATGAGTTTTAATTTGAAAATTTTTATGAGTTTTTAATTTGGTTTTTTACATCATTCATTACTTACATTATACCAAAAAATTATAACTCGCACACAATCATAACACAACATTTTTTATACCAACAACAATCATACTATAGCTATAGCAATATAACAAACTATAACAAACGAGAAAGAAAAAACAAAATTGTTGTCGGGAAAAATAAAAAGATTGTTAATGAAGACATTAAAGTGCTCACAAAAACAAAAATGGCATAGCGACGTCAAACAAATATAATACTACAGAAACCACAAATAATATTTAATTTTCAATATAAAACCAAAAACGTACCAGGATTTTGTATATTAAAATGTACATAAAGAACTCAACTCATAAAATGCATAAAGACTCAAAGTCAGAAGGAAGGAACAAGCGTCCTCATGAAAACATTAATGTAAAATAATAAAAATAGTATGTAAATGTGATAAATTAGTAAAAGAAAAATCAGTCTTTGTTGTAAGTTCTGTAACGTCGAGTCTAATCAAAAGCCAGCGTAAGGAGTGAATATAAAAGCCACAACAATAATAAGGGAAGTGCCAGTCGTAAATCAAAGAACCCAAGATGGCTTTAACAGCAATGCAAGGAGAGTCTCTAACTTTAGAATTCACCAACTCACCAAGAATATTCCCAGGGAGGGGGCAGCCCCGCTTATGGGACTATTGTCAATAACTGTTAGCAAATGTAGCCATACTTCATCGAATCCACAATGGATAAAACACCTATACATGGAATAAACACTGATCTATGGCTCAAAGAGAAACCGCTACAACAAATACCCGGAACCAGCATAACACCCCATCACTGCTCAGATTATGTCTTGAGCAACAGTAAAAATGTTATATTATATAAAATAAATAAACAAACAAACAAAAAGTCATTCAGTTAGGAGGATGGAAAAACAGAAAAAGCCTTTGAGATGTGTAGGGGCAGGGATATATTTGTCACAGTCATTGTCAATGTATATGAGACTAGAAACCGCATACTCTTTCATATGGTTGCCAGGCATTATGTATAACGCAAAAAAAAATTGCTACATACATAATAATAGTAATAATACATAATAATACATAATAATAGTAATAATACATAATAATAGTAATATGTAAAGTTGAATATTTTATAAAAATACTGTTTATAAAAATGCTGTACGCATACATTATATTGAATTTTAATAAATGACTTTTGTTGTTTATATTAATTGTACTAAGAAAATTTTTTTATATTACTTGTACTAAGAAAAAAAAATGCGAGGCCACCTGAGCGCGAGGCCACCGGCAAATGCCTGCTTTGCCTGTGCTTAAAACCGCCGCTGCACATATACTATTATACATAGACTATAACATAAATAATTGTACCTGTTTCTTTATATCAAACTTTTACAATTGTTTTAGTGCTTTTTAAACATTTTTTTAACGTTCAATTATTGTTTGAAAATGTTTGGAACTTTTATAGACGACTTTAAATTTTTGAAAACAGCTATAAAATAATTAGTTCGTTGAATAGAATTTGAAAAAATATAAAACCACAAAAAACAGTCTAGAATTAAAAAACATTAAAACGATTTTTTTAATTAAATGAAAAAAAAAAAACATTGTCATTATTTATATATAGAAAATGACACAACTCCAATGACATTTTAAGAATATTTAATGACATTTTAATATTTAATGGCATTGTGATTTTCAAAAGATGTATTTTTAAAGAATGTTTTTCATTCTGTAATGGTCCTTTATTGAAAAATGTTTAAAAATGAATATTTATTTAAATCAATTTTATGAATTAGAGTTTTCGCGATAAAATTCATTTTAATAAGTTATAAAAAAACAACCGTACTGCGTCCAAGTCGCAAAAAGACGCAATTGCAGATATTTTGCATTTTTACGCATCTATTGACTTTTAAGTAACATAAAAGTGTTTTCAACTTTTATTGTTTAAAGTATATAACACTATGCAACATTTAAAGTGCTTTAATAAAAAAAGCAAAAAAAAAGCTTTGTCAACTTAAAATAAATTCCTAAAACTATTTGCACAAGCGGCTGTTAAAATATATTATTAGTGGCCTTTTATCACATCAAAGAATTACAGTATTCGATTAAAACTTTTTTTTCTCTCGATAATCAAACAAAAAAACGATACCATTGCTTAATTACTTGGATTCGAGATAAATCTATTTTTTATAAAGATAAGTTTGATATTTAAAAGTATACTCAAACTTAATAAAAGTTATAAATAACTACACAAGTATTCTCTCAATTGTAAATTCCAATATGAAATGTTCTCCGTCATCTTTTAGTGTTTATTAATTAAACAATTAATCCTTTTGATTGATAGGTAAAAAGTTTTCTTTGTCGGAATAGTAATGTTGAAATTTTATTGGTTTACTTAATATGCTATGCACTTCCCCACACGTGATTTCTTGAAAGATATGTTATCGCCCTGAGTTTGTTAACTTCAGAATAATCAACGCTGGCTCGTTGTTAGTACGTAAAAACTAGAAAGAAAGTATTAAGTCGGATCGCTGGTCGATACCGCAAATAACACTGCTGGTCAGTAAGTTATAATAAAGAATTATCATGGAAGCCTCAAATTTTGAAATCTATTTTCAATCAGCTGCAGTTAACCAAATTCTTGGTTACGATAACTCAAGCAGCTTGCTTCATTCCTCATCTGTCCCATCATGCCACCAGTCATCTATATATCTAGAAGATTTAAATTCTCAAGCAGTGCCTAATGTTGATAACTTAAAAGAGTTAGACTTATCAGATGAGTTTAGTAAGTATAAAAACCTGTTTAAAAACTGTAGTTTTACTCAGGTTCATTCTTTCACGTTAGTGATAATGCTTAAGGATTTGATTTTTTTCAATAATAGTGCAGTTAAAGTTATATTTGTTAAAAATAGTTAAAATTAACGTTCGGACTTTTAAAATTATCATAGTTAAAGTTGTAGTTGTAAAGATCCAAATTATGTTTTTATTCAAGTTATGTAAAACCTTTTTTAGATGACTATGAATCTTACATGAGTCTTAACTCAAGCATGGATATATCAAAATCAAATAATAAACATGAGCATGATATTTTCCAAGATCAAGTCCCCAGCCCTTCTTCATTTTCTTGTCAATCAAGTTCTTATGATTACCCTTCACCTGCTTATAATCCACCTACTCCTCCCAGTTATACATCAGATGGTTCTTCTTTTTGCAGCTCTGCTGAATCTTCATATAGCAGCTCAGTTGGATCTCCTTATCGTTCTCCTTCACCTCTGTCATGCCAATCTTCTTCGCCAACTAACTTTAACCATTACAGTAGGGACCAAACTTCAAACTGGTGGACTCAACAGCAGAATATACAAAAGCAAGAACAGTGGTGTATGTCTCATGGGATAGAATTCCAACACCATCCTCAAAATGTGGATCAGTTAAAACAGAGTTCGTTTGGGCAATGTGTTTTATATGACAACATGCAAAGTTGTCTTGATAAACAAAAATATCTTATTGAAAAAATTCGCTTGCAGTTTTTGGCAAAGCAACAAGAACAAGCTGATCAAAATTATATGTCTTTATTTAGCAAAATGTCTCAAACTGAACAAGATAATATAAAATATTTTAAAACAAATCAAACTTCAGCTTTTCAAAATCCACCAAAGCAAATATCTCATCCTATAGACATTCCAAATACATCTGCTCTTGTTAATTCTATGAATTGTCAATCAGATTTTAATATAGTAAAAGAAAGGTGTTTTGAACCATTAAAATCAACAAAAATACCTTTAAATCAGCGTCCTTATGCCTGCCCAGTTGATAATTGTCCACGAAGATTTTCAAGATCAGATGAGTTAACAAGACATATGAGAACTCACACTGGACAAAAACCATTTCAGTGTCGAATATGCATGAGAAATTTCTCTCGATCAGATCACCTAACAACACACATCAGAACACATACTGGTAATATTTTTGTTGCAAATTTTATGAAATTTTTGAATACATTTGTGAGTGAAAATCAATGGTAAATCCAATGCTTTAAACTAAAATGCAAATTGTGTATTAATTTTTGTGTGTGTATGTTTTAATTTTACTAATAAATAAATTAGGTAATCTTTCAGTTAAGCAGCAAAAAATTAAATTATTTAATTCATTTTTTGCATTTATCACAAATAGGTCTGAAACTGGGTTAGTGCATTTGGAATAAATGTTAGTGCATTTGGAATAAATTATTGTCAAGGTTAGGGTTGTGGTATGGATTAGGGTAAGCTGACCCTAATTTATACCACGTTCATGGTTCTAAACCTGATCTTCATATGATTATTTACTTAACTTATTTTTAACAAGTAAAAAAGATAATAAAATTTTTTTATATACTGGTTATCAGAAATTACCAAATTATGTAAATAATTATTAAAAAGATTTTGTGTGTAACTTAATAAGTCTATTTATGCTAGCTGGATATATTTTCTGGTTTACTTAATGTAAGCGATTGCTTGATTATTCTTGAATGTTTACACTGAACTTACATGAATGTTAATTTGATATAAAGTCAAAAAGAATTACTTTTTTTACAGCAGGTGTTTGAAGTAATGACCTTTCTTTTTGAATACATTAATTTAACATATAATTGTTAATTAAAATTGTATAGCTTTCTTTGCTTTTTTCAATTTGAATTGTATACAAACTTTTTCTCTATTAATAGTGGAAGTTAAAACTATTTTTTAAAATAAGACTTACATGCTATATAATGCATATATAACTTATATGCATATAATGAAATGATATTAAATTTAATGTTATTTAATTGTTCCTGGGTGGCCCAATTAACAATCTCTATTTTTAAAACACAAATAATTCTTTAAATGTCAACTTTAGGTCTCAAGGGACTACATTAAAATTTAAAAATAATCATTTTATCAAAAAATTGTAGGTTTATTACTGCATAATTCATTTTTTTCAACAAAGAAACACTTTTCAGAGTTTTTTTTTTTTTAAATACTTGTTTTTTTCTGTCTTTGTTATTTAAAAATTATTATTATTGAAATTTTCATTTAATTTTGCTCTTTTGGAGGTCGACATTTGTTAAATTGTTAAAAGCTGTGTGGAACCTGAAAATGTTTTTTAAAGATGATTTTTTCAAATGTGTTTTTTCATTATATAGATAAAGATAAGAAGACTTAAATTCTTTAAATAACATTTTTAAAGATTGTTATGTGGTTTGTTTTGATTTTATTTCAGGTGAAAAGCCATTTGCATGTGATATATGTGGTCGTCGATTTGCACGTTCAGATGAAAGACGGCGTCACATGAAAATTCATTTAAAAGAACAACAAAAAAAACAAGACAAGGAATTAAGCAAGTTGAGCTATTTGCAATCCTCTACCAATCAACAATCTTTGAACTTCATCTTGAAATCATGCTAATCTATCAAACATGTTTTTTTTTGTTTTTGTTATTATATTGTTTACTCTACAGAATTTATTGCCTGATGGAACAGATTTTGTAAATATTTATATAGTTTATATTTGGGACAAGTCCCTTTCTTTTGTTATAAAAAACAAGAAGCTTATGTTATGCTAATTAATATTTTAATGATTCTTTTTAAAGTTCATTTTCTGTTTGCTGCATTTTTTGCTTTTCTTTTTTCTATTAATTTATAAGTTTCTTGTTGTCTTAATGTTTTTGTTTATTTGATTCATTCAAAAACCAGAATCTATGACTTTTGACTCCACTGTAGTTCTTTTAATACTAATATTTGTAATATTTTATTTTGCTTTTACCGGGCGCTACAGTGTGAATCTTATGAAATAGATGCATTCAGTTAAATTTATATATATATATATATATATATATATATATATATATATATATATATATATATATATATATATATATATATATATATATATATATATATATATATATATATGATTTTTAAATGTGCACCTGATGTTGTTTTGTTGACATTTTTCAGCCAATATTTTATAAGCTACGATAAATGTAAACAATTTTTTGGCTATATCATAGATACTGTGTAAACAAAGAAAAAAAAGGACACCTTGTATATCTTTTGCTGGTCAAATTGTATCAAGACACAATGACTTTTTCATTATATTGCCCATTGATTTTTTTATAATCCTATTTTAAAAATCGCGTTTTGTCGCTGTTGATTAATTTAATCTGGCGCGTGATTGTCTGGTGATTAAGTAACTTAATGAATAATTTTGTCTGGAAACCCATTGAGCTATTATCGCCATCAAGATCTGTACGATTTGACCTTGTAAATAAAACATGAACTCTTCGAGCTACAATTTTATCCATTATAAAAGAAATGTGTGAGCTTTAATTTTGTAAAGTATAAATTCCTTATCTGTTATAGAGCGCTTTTTATATTAAAATATATTTTCTCGCAGTCACAGCTGGCTATTTTTTTCCCAGTGCTTGTTATTAAAAAAAAAGGTACTTTAAGCGATTCAATTATCCACTCGTAATTAAATTTTGTTATTGATTGGAATTTCTATTTAAAGTAAAAACTAATTTAAAGTACTTAATAAGTAAACAAAATATCTTACTTGCGATGCGTTTCTTTTTAATTATAACGAGAAAAAAATACAAACTGAATGTTAACAATAACGAGGTTGATATTAAGTGCGTTTACTTTAATACAAGATAAGTTTTCTTAAGCTTGTCAGTTTTTCAATACAAAGTTGTCTAAGATAAATCTTTTTTTATGTATATTTCCGCTCGTTTAAACTAAGCAGATTGACAGGTTATAAGATTTTAGACAGATAATTGTTTCAGTTAGATTAGTTATTTTGTTTAGCAAATAGATTGTTTTTCATCTACTGGTTGATTTTTGATTTATAGAATTATTAATCTAATCACAAATTATCTAAAATTTTCTTTAAATGCAAAGTATTTATAACATGAACTAATTTCTTTAGTAAAAACGATTGAAGAAGAATATTTAAAAACCATATCTGTTAACCGAATTTCTGAAGCATACAAATTATATCCAGACAAATTTTCTATAATATATATATATATATAAAAAATGTCTTTTAGTAACAAGTAGGCGGCCTGTGCCTCATGGCCCCTCCGGTATTGTCAACCCGGTCAATACAAATTTGTCATATATTATAATAAAATGGTTTATAAATTTATTATAGTACAATAGAAATCTACAAACGTCGTAAAAGTATTATACAGAAAATAAGACTGTTGATTCTTATCATAAATTACGGCGGAAATCTTGAAAATGAGCAAGGGTTTTACAATACTTGTAGTGCTTTTTGAAATTTAATTACGATAACTTGTAACGTCTTCAGTTTATTATCCATAACTTAACAATTCAGTCTTAACGTCTTCAGTTTATTCGAAGTTCAGCATCTGAACTTAAGAATTGAGAATAAATTAGAATCTGAACTGAGAGAAAACTGTAGACGTTAAATTGTTATGCAATCGATAATAAACTGAAATTTCGCTAATCATTGAAACACTCTACTAACTGTTGTTTATTTACTCCAAATGTTTGTTTTACATTGGCATTTTCATCATTTTATTTTTCTTAGATTTTCTGTTTTTTTATCTGAAGATCAGACAGCATTAAAAAAAAGTGCCAATGTTAAACAAACATTGGGACTAGTTTATAATGGATTATAAAGGACAATGATTAACGAAATTTTGCCATTTAACATATTCATGTGTAGTGATCGACCGATATTCTGTTTTATTATCGATTTCAGCCGAAATTTCAATTTGAACCGATACCGAAATTTTTGTTTCAGTACTTTTTATAGAAGCAAAATTTCGTTTGAAAATTATGCCGAAAACCAAAAATGTTGTGTGATTTTAAATTTTTATTTAATTTAGAAAAATATTATTTTTTTTGACAATTTACATAAATTATTTTAATATTTATAAATGTTTTTTTAAGCCTGAAATGAAGTTTTAAGCCCATCGTTTACAAATTACTTAACCTCTTTATAACGCGTATACACGCGCTAATTATGGAAACACGTATCCATCTGCACCTTAAAAATTTTAAAACCGCAAATATATCCGCAATATATAACCGCAAAATCCGCAAAATATGTAAGTACAAAAATATCAAAACCTTATTTTGCTGCATGGTTTGATGCTTGCTACATAATTCGCCAAATATTTAACAAAATCATAATAAAACGTCAAAATAAAAGTAGCTCCGAAAAAAATTTATGAGCTATTCTCAATTTTGAGTTCAAATAATATCTTTGAATATAACCTAAATAATATAGCGGAAATATGTTATCATGCAAAATTTTTTGCAGTTTACAGAAGTTAATATTTTCAATCTGAGAGAAGCACTTTTGACAGTCATTTTCGAAAGTTTTGATATGAATTAATTCTCTTTCAATCAAAATTCTTAATTTCATATATTATTATTATTAGGATCTTTCCATCAAGGTCCTGTGAGAAAAAATTTAAAAAAGCGTTATAAAATTGAAACATGTCTAGATGACATATTTTTGATGTCGAAAACATTAACAGAAAAACACTTCATAAAAATTTTAATAAACTGTTTATTAATAGACCACTTCACAGTTCCGATAATTTCGCGCGCGCGCATATTTAATCAGAATGTAAAAGAAAAAAAGAAGATAAGAAAAGGAAAAAAAGTTACAAAAAGTTAAAAAAAAGTAGGGGAGAACGGGGTGAGATGGGACAAAAAATTTGCTTGCGTGCTGCGCTTTAAATTTTCCACAAAAACCATACAAATCGGTTTAAAACTATAGTCCAATGAGTTGTCATGTTAAATTATTGCAAAACCCATTATTTAACCATCAAATCTTAAATTAACCATCAAATTAACCATTAATTTAACCATCAAATTAACCATTTAAATTAACCATCAAAGTTCAAGGGCTTGGTTTTTTAAAGTGACACTGTTTGTCCCATGTCACCCCTTGTTGGGGTGAAATGGGACAATGGTTGGGGTGAAATGGGACAAAAATAGAAACAAATAATTTTAAGCATTATTTTATTGTTTATTCTACTCCTTATAAAACATAACAATACGCAAAATTTGTTTATGTTTAACAAAAATAAAATACCATTCTAAATGCATTTGTAACTTTGTTCAACAGGTTGCTTGATGTTTAAATTGAGTCAAAATTACGTTGATGTCTGAGGGGGTAACTTTTTTTCCTTTTCTTATCTTCTTTTTTTCTTTTACATTCTGATAAACTTTCAACTAGTTCATTTCTTGTTGGTGTGTCAGTCAATACCAGAGACCTAGAACATTTTCTTTTTGCACTTTTTCTCTTTGCCACCCTTTTACCCGCTTTTGGAAATGGCCTTATATCTTCTGCTGTCCAATGGAAGGCAGAAGTGCTAATTTGCTATTTCTTTTCACTAATAACTTCAGATACAATACACAGTGATGTGGGGATTGTTTATTTGTCGGAATTGTCATTTGCTGGAATTGGTCGATCAGATACATAAGAACATAAAAAGTCGACATCACTGATAACATATGGATCGTATGGGAAAATGCCAGCTGCTTTAAAACCATTTTGAATGTTTTGGGAAGTAAAGGCTCTCGTATAAGCTATTCCTAAATTTTCAGAAATGTCATATATCATCATAAGAGTATTTGGATGTGCCTTTAACCATGAATCACATGCTGAATTGTAAAATTTCTTTAATGGCCCAAATACTGATCTGTCAAGTGGTTGCTAAGATGTCCATACTCCACAAAATGATCAAACCATTTCAAAAATATTTCTGTATTTATCCATCCACTAGGATTAGCATCACCTTTTGTACCTGTTGGTGCACCTTTAAGCATATGGCTACGAAAGTGGACACAAGGAAATATCAAAATTGGAATAAAATTTCCAAGGGCATTAATGCAACCCAAAATTGTAACTAGGGTTCCCCTTTCAGCAGAAGTTACCTGTCCTACTTGCTTTACTCCTTTACCAGCAATCACTTTCACTGGCTTATGAACAGTTGTCAGACCTGTTTCATCAATATTGTTAATGCAATCAGCAGAAAAGTTATAGTGCGTCTGCACACTGTCAAGGCTTTTGAAGAAAGTATCTACATTTGTGCGATTGAAACTAGTTGTTCGACTGAGGCTGGTAGTTTCTGATGTACGAATAGATAATTTTGTACAATTTAAGAATAAATAAAACCATTCAGTTCCAGCTGTTTCACTCTTTTTCTAGTTTTCTGGTATTTTAATGTCATTTTTAATTGCATATTGATATGCAAGTTGCTTTGTTTCTCTAACATCAAGTCCATAATGCATATTAGATGCTTGACGAAGATATATTGAAAGTTCATCTTCTTGTGTCTTATTAAAAATATATTTATGTTGTTCATCAAAGTATAAGTTACTGTAAGAAGTTTCTTTATTAACCTTTATTTTCCGCTGTAAACTTGATTTTGAAATTGTATACTGTTGTGCAGCTGCTCGTAGCGATAAACTGCCAGATTTGACAGCCATCACAGCAGTTTTTGTTGTATGAGCATCAGGCATTAACCGACTTGTCATTCGTTTGTACTTTCTTGGCATCTGAAAAATTATTACTCATATTACTCACTCCATTATTAAAAAAAATTATGCTTTTTTTAATTGTATTAACCAAAATCCAGATTAGGCTATAAATTTTAAATTTATTTGAAAATAAAATAGTATTACAACCCTATAAAACTTATAATGTGATTAAATTTAATAAGGCTAATAGTGAAGAACTTTATTTAAACTGAATTTAAAATACAAAAATGATTGGCATTAAAACAATACTTACTGTGAAGATGTCTTCAGGACAAAGTAACAAAGAAATCCAATATAATAATTATTATTTTCTATGATAAAAAACACTTTGCTATAAAGTAAGCATTGAAATCTTATCATAAACATAAACATAATTTTCTGTTCACTTGCTTTTTTACAAAAATATTGATTATAAAAGTTAAAGTACAGTAAATTAAAAAAATGATAAAATTGAACATTTCACCCCAATTCTCCTGTCCCAAGTCACCCCATCATTAGTAGGTGTGAGAAAACCTTTATTTTATATAGTTCTCGTAGCCATATGCTAATCATATTTCTTCAGTAGTTAAATAAAACAATAGTGAATAATTAAAAACCATAAACATAAAAATATATGCAAACAACACATAAATATTTAATATTAATTATGTCTTCATAATCCAGGAAAATTATTAGATTTTTACATATTCGCAAATAATCCGAAAAAAAACAACTTCTGAAACTTAAAAAATACAATAATATGAAGAAACTATTGCAAACTTATAACATATATAAAAAACTTTTGCTATATTAAATTTTTCACTGAGATATTGCCAAGTCCCATTTCACCCCATGTCCCATCTCACCCCGTTCTCCCCTACGCCATGGCAGAATCGCATGAAAGAAAGTAAATACACAGATATATTATAAAAGCATTCTTGAAAGAAACAGTTGTTAACTTGAGGTTTCTTTTCATTTTTTCATAATAAAGACATCGATTGTGCTTTATTTAAGTTTATTTTAACTAATTTAAGTCTAAATTTATATTATTTATATATTTATACTCTATATATGTGTCATAGAATATATATGAAAGAAATAAAAGTATTAAATGATAAATACTATTTATTATATTATATTTATATTTATATATTTATACTCTATATATGTTTGTGTCATAGAATATATATGAAAGAAATAAAAGTATTAAATGATAAATTATAAATAAATGATAAATTTAGAGCTTTTACACTACTCAACGTACAAATTTTTTGTTTTTGTTTTTTTCCTTGATTTCAAATATTATATAACAAAAACATATAAACAGTATAGATTTTAGATTTAAAATAGTTAAAATAAACTTATATAAAGCTAAATTAATGTCTTTTTTATAAAAAAAATAATAAAAATCTTAAGTAAACAATTGTTTCTTTCAAGGTTACTATCTTAATTTATTTGCGTATTATAACATAAGGTACGGAATTTTTTTATCCTTATACAAGGAGACTGTAACTCAATATTGGAAGAGGCTCTGTTCAATTACATTAAATAGGAAATAAGTATCGAACCAATTGATATCGAGCTTAACCGTAAAAATAAATACAATTGCTCATTTAAAGTAAAGATAAAATGTGCTAAAAAAGATATAGTACTAAACCCCGATGTTGTGGACAATAATATTATTGTTAAACCACTCAAAATGCATCGTGATACCTCGAGAAGCAAAATACCACAACATAGTGCAGTTAATCTGCGCACTTAGTATAACCCTCTCGAAAAATATTTTCTACATTTTAAGAAGAACCTTTTTTTTTTGAACGACACTTTTAATTAAATTGGATACCAAATTTAAACTGGAAGGAAACAAAGTAATTAAAACCTTTTTGTGCATATAATTGCCAAAGTTTTAAATCAAACTCAGATAAAAAACACCATTTGAAGGGAACGCGTTGGTTGTTAGAAAAGATTTGCTCTCGTCTTCTCACATATTTATGAAGATGAATATATTCTTGCTAATAACGGGTGATGCGAAAGTTATCGGACAAAATAAAAACGTCAATAACTTATTTATAAATAAAAAAACAAACTACTATTATATTTTTTTTAAATAAAGCATTTATCTTTTAATAAAAATATATTGTTTTTTATATGAAAAAACACCACCATCTGCAATCGATCTCAATTTTGCTCTGACGCCTTTCATATGCGACTGTAAAAAGTTTAAATCAATTTCTTGTAGTCTTAATTTAATGCGATCAATCAAAACTTGCTCTGTTGAAGCTTGCCAATCTCCCTCGTAAACTTTCTGTGCCAAATGTCCCCAAAAATTTTCAATTGGTCGTGCTTGAGGCACATTTGGCAGATTGGATTCTTTATCAACGTAATAGACATATTGGTCCATCCAATTTAGAGAATCTTTAGAATAATGAGAACTTGCTAAATCTGTCCAAAATAAATAGTTAAAGTCTTCATGATACTTGTGAATAAATGGAAGAAGTCGTTTTTCTAAACATTCATTAATATAGATTGACAAATTGATCGCTACAGCCTTGGAAGTGCGAAACAATGGCTCGGACATACCACGGTCAGATATGGCTATCCACATTAATAATTTTTTTGGAAATTTCTCTTTTCCTATAAAACGAACACTTTCTGGGCATGTCTTTTTGTTGTTTGTGTAGTATCCAGAATTTCCAGGCATGTTGTCCCCTGCAAAACAAAAGTATTTTTCGTCATCGATGACTAGAAGCGATTTTGTGTTATAGAGTTGGTTAACTAGTTTCCTGCTTCTTTTCTTTGCCTTTATTTGTTGTTCTATAGTGTATTTTGGAGTCTTTTCGCGTTTTCTATATTTAATATTCATTTTTTTTAACTGACGACCAATTGTCGATTGATTTACACCGAATTTAATTCCTATTTTTCTCTGACTGACCCCTTTTCGATTGTTGACAAGTCTCGTTAATTCGGCTTTCTTTTCTCTAGTCCAGGATGTCGGACGACTAGGGTGCTTTTTATCAGAAAACGACTGAATAGTTTCAAGTCTTTTTAGGTTATCATATATTGTACTTCGAGCAAATCCTTCCTTTTCAAAATAATTTACGATTTTTTTTATTTTTTTATATTAGGTTTATTTACAAAAAACATTTTTTGTCGCTTTCGAAAAGATTCTCGTTCAGCTGCATTTAACCTCATTTTAAATAATTGTGTTTCAAATAATAAAGTTTATATTTTATAGAACGTTTATGCCTACGCATAAACCACAAAAACTAATTATTATGCACAAATAATGAAATTAGGATTTGTCCGATAACTTCCGCATCACCCGTTAAAGGTAAAAATAAGTGTCAAAATTTAATCTTTATTGGTATTTATCTTTCATCATGTCGAAACAACGAAAAATGCTCTTCAAAGTATATGCAACAACTAAATCTCAATTTAAAAAACAATGAAAATGTAAGTGAATGTATTATTAGTGGAGATTTTTAGTCACACCCCAAAAAGATCTACAATTCTGAGTATTGTAATAACAAACACGCTATAAAAGCCTCTTCCTACTTTCATTACATCAAATAAACTCTCGTTTATTGATACATTCAGTAGCACTGGTCCAAAATATATGTAGTATCAGCATAAAACTCTCTCTAACTCAATTTATATCGATCTCACTAAAAGAGTTTTCAGTATCTTTTACAAATGCCAAAATTATTCCTCCTTTTTCATTTAACTTAAATGATCATTTACCAATAGCTACGAGTATCACCATTACACACACTAACTTATCCACCGTAATAATATTGGAATAACGTTGGATTATATACAGTGGATCAACGTTGTGTTTGTATTGAGAAAAGGCAGATATAAAAATATATATTTGTATAATTTATAAGAATTAATTTTCATCCAAATATTTCAGTTGATTGTGGAAATATATTTTTCTCTTTCTTATATTACGAAATATCTGGCCACAAGCAAAACAAACATGAGTAATGCCCGTCTAATCAGATTACATTCAACGCATTTTTGTCCTCATCAAACCTCATCAGTAATGTCGATTCATGAACATGGATGAAATATGTATAAATACATATATACGTTGGTACATATGTATTTTAACAAATTTCATCCATGGCCAGAATTTTTGACGCGTGAGCCGCATCTGACATGTGCTGAAGAGCCGCAATAAATATGTCGCCATGCCAACCTCATCTTAAAAAAAAAAAAATTGGCGAATGTGAATTAAGATTTCTTTGGGCCTGTTTATATGGGCAAGGGCTAGCCCGGAAAACGAGCTTGTTTTAAAATTACGTTTATATGAATTTTTGCTAAAAGAATAAAAAATAATATCAAGGTCAGTCTGGCTTTTTCTAGCAGGGCTAGCCTCTTTATCGGTAAAATAATAACTTTAAAGATAGCTGCTATCGACAAAAAAACACATCGCATTTTAACAATATGTTTCACTGGTGCTATAACACAAATAATGCTTCTTAAAAGCCTAATTGTATTATATAAGCTTCACAAATTGAAATTTGATAAATTTTTTAAATATTATTCTTTTACGAAAACGATCACAACCACTTTAAAAGATGAAAAAAGCAAGAGAGAGGCGCCTTAAAAGAAAAAATCGTAGTTGCTGGTTTAAAACTGGCAGAACTGATTTATGGTGGAATAATATAATAACTGGTGTAGCTCCCATTGATGTATAGAAAACAAATTTTAGGCTTTCACGGTTTCTTTTTCATGAATTTGGTTTCAGAGTTAAGCCCTTATTTATTTCCTGACCTTTTTTTGCCTAACTCTAGAGCTCTATCAGCAGATAAAAAAGTAGCTATTACTTTATATTACTTAAAAGACACTGAATCATTGGGAATGACTGCAAATACTTTTTGATTTGCTGTATGCACTGCTTCTGCCGTTATAATTTCATTTTGTAAGGCAATATCAAAGTATTTTGGGCCAAAGTATCTATTTCTTCCAAGAAATCAAACTGAAATGCAAAATTTCAAAGTTTGAAAGTAAATTTGGAATGACACAAGCCTTTGGATGCATCGATGGCACCAATATCCCAATTCGTTGTCCATTAACTTACTCACAAGATTTTTGTTGCTATAAGCAATATTTTTTTCTTAGTGTTCAAGTGTCTTAGTGTATGTGATTACAAAGGCTATTTTATGGATGTTGAGTGCATGTGGCCAGGAAGTGTACATGATGCTAAAGTGTTTGCAAACTCATCAATAAGTATGAAGTTAAGAAATACTATTCTTCCTCATACGTTTCAGAAATCAACAAAAAAAGTAGAGAAGATACCTAATTATCTTATTGGTGATCCAGCCTATCCATTACTACCATTCTGTATGAAAGAATATAAACATTGTTCAAATAATGAAGAGGTAATTTTTAACAACATGCTTAGAGCAGCACGAAATCCTATTGAGTGCGCTTTTGGTCGCCTTAAAGCAAGATGGGGTATTTTAATAATAAAGGTTGACCTTAAACTAGAGGCTGTTCCTACTGTTATTTATGCTTGTTTTGTATTGCATAACATATGTGAAAAAACAAATTCTTATGTTGACGACAACCTAGCTAAATCACAAACAGATCTCATTAAAAAAAACGAAAAAGAATACAAAAATGTACCAAACCCAATATATTCTATAAACGAAGCTGAAGGATTAATTATACGTAGAACTCTTACAGACTTGATAAATTAAACATATACACACATACATACATTCATATATATATATGTATATATATATATATAATAATAATAATAATAATAATAATAATAATAATAATAGTAGTAATAATAATAATAATAATAATAAACATTTTGAACATTACATTTATAAAGACTCTTTATAAAATTATTTGTTTTTATTTTTTCTCAATATTTTCGAAAGTGTTTTTATCTAGACAATTAATTGTTGGTAACACTAAGGGACTAAGTTGCATTTGTGAATATACGTTAGGTGAATGTTGATAGAACTGATTTTGGTTTGATGATTGTTGTTGAGTTTGTATTATAGCATACTATCTTGTGCCAAGAGCTCAAAAGAACGACGTATGCCATTTCCCGGGTCAGTCATTGATTTACTTTCAGTGTTAATACTTTCTGTGAAGCACTTTGTCGATTCTCGCATTGCTTCTGCCATTTCTTTTCTAAATTGAGTATCGTCTCTAGCTTCTTTAAGCAGTAGTTGGTCGCGTTGTGCGGCGCTTAAATTTCGTTCCAAGTGCTTTCTTTTGTTGTCAATGAGTTGTGGTATACAGCTTTTTCTATTTTTATGGTTATACTATCTGCAGTATTATTGTTGTTGACTAACTCTACCTCTTCTGATAAGCCTTGATCAATTGAAAAATGAGTTTCTTCGGTTTCAACAAAATTATCCCCTTTAACACCTAATATAAGTGGTTAAATACTGGCTGAACCACCCCACAAGGAGATGAGCAGGTCGTAAAACTCAAATATTGTTTTACCACTTCCATTTCGACTTCCACTCACAACTGCTTTCAAAAACTTTTGTCGAGTTTCCTTCAATTTTTCTTGAACTCGTTTAATTCCTCGTTTTATTACTTCTTTTGAGTCCTTTTCATTTAAAGTATCGATGGCAACAGACCCAAAATACAACTCTTCATCTTTATTATAGATCTCTGCCATAGATAAGCGAACTTCTCTATATAAACTAACTTTATCGGCATCAAAGTCAAGATTTTTATAAAGCATCCTTGCTTTATAGCTGATAGCACAATTTATAAGGTTCTCTACCATATTATGATCCCATTTGAAGTTTTTTCTTTTTGTTTTATCAATAAAATCAGCCAATTTTGAGTATAAGCTGCAGCAGTATAAATAAAACTACAAATAATAAAATCGAAAATTAATTGTAAATTATAAAAGCAAAATAACTAAAATTTTAAGTACACGGAAGTTGCTAGTTTTATTATTATCAAATTTAAATATTGTAAGAATTTGTACACATACGTACAAATTTATATAAAAAATTAACCAGCCTGCTTGCTGAGATCTCGGCAAAAAACAGTGAGATATCGCTATCCGGGCAAGCTCGTTTTTATTCATAGAAACGCAAAATAAAATTAAGTTAAAATAATGATGACGTCGATATCTCGGCAAACGAGCCCATTGAACGTCCAAAAGACGTCTTTTTTACGCCCCATGCCCACTGGGTTACTTTTATGTACAAAATTGATAATAAAATGAAGCCTCTAATATTTAATATCTTTTTTAACAGAATAAATCATGTTTATTCTACTAGATTTTCAAATCAAAACTACATTCAACCTAAAACCTATTATACGGCCACCAAACTCTCTATTGCAAATAGAAGATCCAAATTATGGAATTCTAAATTTAATAATGACATCAAAACAACTCCATCTTTTCCATTGCTTGATTGTAGGGGTTTTAGGTTGAATTTCAAAAGACATGAGGTTTTTCTTCAGATTCTGTTGATATGTATATGTACAAGCTGGAATGTGTTGAAAATAAAATCGAAAGCGTTCCTTCTTAGCCCAAAATTGATATTTTCTGAAAGCCAGTAATTAGTGCTTAAAAAACAATGTTAACTTTATTTTTTAAGTTTACTTTTATTACAAAAATCATAAAAAGCCACGTGACATTTCATTTTTTTTGTCTTCAAAATGTAGTTAACTTAATATATAATAATATTTTAAACAGTTTCACAAATAAAGCTCTTAAAGCGGTTGATGACTTGTATAGAAATATTGTGGCAAATTTTACAACTTTTTTTTGTTTGTTTTGTAAAAGTATAACTACTTTTTATAAAATTTTAAATTAATAAACATTTATTTTAAATAACAATAAAAGTACATAACTATTACATATCAAATGGCTCATCTTTTAAGGAAAAAATATCATAATGAGTCCAGAGATTCAGTGTGTTTTTGTTGCTGTAACAAAACACACAGCAACTCTCTTCGAAGTATGCCATCATTGGTGACACTAGTTCGAGACTATGTACACGAAGAATTTAGTTTTGATATAAATGCATTTCCCACTGGACTTTGCTGCCGTTTCAAAAATGCTCTCTATGCCAAAAAGGTTAATATATTTTATAAATATTTTATTATATTTATCAAACTTTTTCTAAAATATTTCACTAAAAATACAAATAATCTTGTGCACAGCAAGGAAAGCCAGTTAAAATGATAGAAGAGGTTTGGGAAAAGTTTGGAAAAGTGGAAGAGAGATACTTATAAAGATAGAAAGGATTGCTCGAACTGAGGATCAATGCTTATGTCCAATTTGTTGTGTGGTATCAGACAAGTGCAGCCACAAGATTTTTAACTTAAGAGATTATATCATTGAGTCAAATGAAAATCTTTGCATTAAAAGATTAAACTCATTCTACACAGATTGTTTTCAACTAGTTGGAAAGGGCATTAGGCACCCATTCACGAGAACATCAGCTGTTCAAAATGCTAAGAATCTTACTCTTTCCAAGAATGAAAAGATGTCAGAGCAAGTAATCTCAACTGTTTTAAAGTTTCGAATTAAGAATGAAAATTCGTTACAATTGTCCACAGGTAGATTTTTATTTATTTTCTTATTTATTTAAAATGACTTTCTGCAATACTTTATTCTAATTTTAGAAGGATCACTCATGCCTGTAGTACTAAAACCAAAGCTCCAAAAAAATAAAGTAGCCTCTACTCTACTGATACAATATTTGATATCAAGAAAAATCATGATCTACTTGAAAATGTTGTTCGTGATATTCTTAGAGATTTACGTAAAGATCTTGGTCCTTTCGGTGTCTAAATATTTTATAACATAATTTAAACGGCAGTACATTTATTTTCTTTTTTCAAAAAAACTATAATATTTAATATATCACATTGTTTACAGTATGGTATTTCACAATTAAGTGTTGAAAAGAACTCAATTGCTACGGTTATGAAGCCGTCTCATGCTCTAGATAAGTTTTACAGTTACAAAAAAATTGTTTTTTTAAATGGAAAGGAGGATGAACTTGAAATCTCAGTGTTGAAAAATATTGTATACATTGAAGATCTCACCAGATTTGTTCAAAAAATCTGCTCTCTACGTGGGTTAGATCCTATGAAAGCCATTGTTAGAGTTGGAATTGACGGAGGACAGGGTTCACTGAAGGTTTAGTAACTTAACCTAATTTATATTACTCAAATAAAAGAAATAAAATTAGAATTATTATTCAATTTGTGATTAATTTCAGATTAATTTCAGATTATAATATTTTATAATGTTTTGTGATTAATTTCAGATTAATTTCAGATTATAATGTTTTATAATGTTTTGTGATTAGTTTCAGATTAATTTCAGATTATAATGTTTTATAATGTTTTGTGATTAATTTCAGATTTTAATGAATATTTTCGATGAAACAAAGTTAGAGGGGCGGAATAGAAATGAGAAAGACTGAGGAGTGAAGAAGGTAATAATTCTGGCTTTGGCACGTAACGTCAAAGAGAATAACCATAATCTTAGAATGATTACTAAATTAATTAATCTAAATCAGCTCAAATTTTTTGTGGCTTCTGACCTAAAGCTCATAAACGTACTTCTTGGTATATCAGCAAGAGATTTTTTTTTAATTTTATTGATTTTTACAAGTAGCTTTTAAAACATTAAATCTCAGAATAATAAAATAATTTATTATAGAGTCATGGTGGAAAACATGCTTGTTGTGTACTGGTACAATAAGCTCATCAGATGACTTGAAAACTTTTAACTCCTTAAGTTCAGATTACTATCTGTACCAAGATGCAGGATATCCTTATAAGACTGTGCAATTATTTAATAATATTATTAACTCATGTTTGCTTGAGGAAGATCCTAGAAAATTTATTCTTGATACCATCCCTCCACCAAAACTTCTAATGTATGAGCATGTTATGACAAAAATTGTTGACATTCTTTTAGTTAATGAGGGCCTGAAATCCTTTTTGGACAAAAAAACTGTAATGTGGCATGGTTATAATGGTGGTGGATTGGATGAACCAAACTGTGATAAAGTTCTCAAGTTATTAGACTAAATGATGCTGATAACACCAATTCAGTTATACCCCTGCGTTGAAACCTTGCAGATGTTTAGAAAAGGTAACAATTATATATATATATATATATATATATATATATATATATATATATATATATATATATATATATATATACATATATATATATATATTCTAATCCTATACTATATATATTCTAATCCTATACTATATTTTTCAGTTGCAAAAAGTTGTTTTGGCATGATGCTAAAACCTTCATACAGTAAAGATAGCTCGCAGTTTATTGAATCTGCTGAATATTTAGAATACTATTGTAAAGATGTATTTGACAAAACATTGTCACTTGATTGGAAGTTCCATATTATTAAATACCACCTAGTAGATTTTCTCAATACTATATACAATAGGAGTGTTCCAAAATAAGAAATTTGTGTACGAGTGCGTATGGAAGGAGGAGGGAGGGGGAGCATTCCAACAAATGTATGTACGCAAACGCAAAAAATTGAGGTGGCAGTTCACGTTCACTTGCCCATTAATAAAAGGTGAACGCCACCCACGTTCATGGCCTGTTTGGGTTATAAAAGTTAAACAGGGCAAAAAAAAAATGTTCATGTTCACGTGCGTGAATGGAATTGGGGGAGGGGGTTAGACCACCGAGCTTATGAAACTTTTATGAGGAATGGAAGGGGGATGTAAGACCACCGTAGGGGTGGAGGGGTGAGACCACCAAGCGTACGTAAATATGGGGGGGGGGTATAAAAAGGTACGAGGTGCAACAGGGGGAGGTAGGGGGTCAAAATCTGGAGATTTTGCGTACGTGATATATGGGTGGCCCCTAAGTTGTGTTAATATAACTTATAAAAAATTAAAAACTGATGATATAAATATTTCAATCGTAATTAAGTTGTATTCATCTTTAATTAATAGCACGAACATTATGCGTAACCAGTTCAAGGAATATGAAACTAAAGCAAAAAAATATCAGGGCAAGACGTATATGAAATATCAAAATGAAATCGCAAAAGAAAACGTAAAACATTTTTTGATGAATCGCAGGATGGCGACATTAGCTGCACTTATAATGGTGCGATAACTTTCGAATAAAAACGTTTAATATTATTTTAGACCATTTAAAAGTGGAATAAGAATATTTAAAGGTAAAGGCTGCAACTAATTCTACTGCCGAACGTTCGTTTTCGCGTCTCAAAAGAACTAAAAATTACTTAAGGTCAAAAATGTCAGAAGATAGATTAAATGCTTTGGCTATTTTGTCGATTGAATCTGATACAATTGAATCAATATCATATGATGGTATTATTCAATCTTTTGTAGAAACGAAATCAAGGCGTCATGCTTTGTAAATACTCGTAACTATTTATCGGGATAAATTTTAGTTTGAAAGTTGTTTTGATTATCTTTTAGTTTATGTTTTTAATAAACTATGATTCTTACCATTCTTGGAATTTGTTTTGTTGTTATTTATTTAAGAGAATATTTATTCTGTTTATTTGTATATTTTATGTCTATTAATCATATTATAACTGTTTCAATAAAAATGCAGAGTTAAGAAAGCAGCGCGTATTCCTTTTTTGACCTAGTTCACTTTTTTTTTTTGCATGTAAGGGTGCAAATTTTTCATAGCCTATGGGCGACAAAATTGTAAATTCGCCTCTGGTCACTTATTGACATTTTTATTGTATTCTTTGCGGTAGTACTGAATTGTTAAAGTCTAATTTTCTATACTTTGGATAACATTATATCTGCTTACAGGTAAACCAGATTTACATATTGTTAACTAATGTTTTCATTTTGAAGTAAAAAAAAAGCATCTAAAGTCAGTTTTAACAAATCTTAAAAACAATGATGTTGAAAAATAAATTCAATAATACCAATATACTTTTACAGTTTTTACACCGTTAAAAATATAATTATTTTTTCCCATTTACAAGTATAATGATATTAATGTGCCATTGGTTAAACAGGTCTGACGCATTACTGCTTGCAGACTTTAGGAACTAATAACTAGGCAATGGCGTCATCTGCAAACTAATTACCAGTTTTGTTTTCCACTTTAAATTCTTAAGAAATCTAAATATGTGCGCGCTTTCTGCTTATTCATCTAACCGATCTGTAATAGTGCCATTCTCCTCATTTTTCCATAGGTGAGCGCGGCTAAAATTAAAACTTTTACTGCGTTCTCCTACGGAAAAAAGGGGAGAATGGCAACCCTATCTCTAATGCAACTTTTTACTCATTTAAAAGACTCCTTTTTTTTTTGATTTAACAATAAAGTGATCAGTCGTATTTTTTTTCGCTCAATATCGAAGAAATGTTATTTTTTATCGTTAAAAATTATTTAAATTTTAATTAAATCTTTCTTTCAATAAGAGTTGTGTTTGAAGTGGAACTAAAAACTACCTTTTTATGAAAAAAAAAATCTTTTTTTTCTATTGTCAACTTAGACGCACATGTCTCTATACCCAAAACATTTTAAAAACCTGTTGTGTTTAATACACAAATGCATCCACTCTAAATGTTACCTTAGTTTTATTTCGAGCCTTTATTAATTTTTGCTATAACTATGCCAGCAAAAATTATATTTTCTGCTTATATTAGGTTTGTTTTTTTATGTAAAAAAAAAACACTTCAAAAAACTTTGTGTATTTTGGGTAAACAGTTGACAAACTAAAATTTGCATTAAATCAAATGGAAAAAAAAAACACAGTGAACACAAGAGGTATTCAAAATAGCTAGAAAACGTTTTATCATACTATGTGATAATCAGTTAAAAAGAATAACTGGTGAAAAATGTAGATCTACCATAAATCTTTTTATAAAGGTCTTGACTGCTAGATTATTATGTTATTTCAAGCGTTTCTACAGTTATTGACTGCTAGATTTTATAGTAATACACTGCAAGATTAAGTAGATTGTTAAGACGTGTTGTGAATGTTTTGGTGCAAGCCAGTTTTAGAATTTAAACGTAACTACCAAAAAAAAAAAAAAAAAAATTTCACGTCATCATGGATTACAAAAGAGCTCAGAAAAAGTTCTAAAGTTAAGCAAAAATTGTATAGAAAGTATTTTAAAAAGAGAACATTATACAATAAGACAACTTACAAGAATTACGCTAAAAAATTTGAAATCCAATGAAAAAATAAAAGAAAAAACACTAGATAAATTTACTAGAAAAGTAAAAAGATAATTCAAAGCAAACATGGCAAGTTTTAAGGGAAATTACAGGCAGTAAGAAATTGAAAGCTAGCTCTTTACCTAAAGCTATTAAAATTGATGATAAAATATTTAATGATTTAAGAGTGGTAGCTAATAAAATGAATGAACTCTTTAATTTTGTAGGACCAAGTTTAGCAAAAAAAACTTCATAAACAAAAAAATAAACAGATTTAGTTTTCCTTTAGTATCTTATCTAAATTCTTTTGATTTGTCTTTTGACGAATTTGATAGAGCTTTTAAAATGCCAAAGTTAAATAAAGCAAACGGTGCTGATAATATCAATGGAAACATTGTTATTCATTCATATGAGATCATAAAAAAATATCCTTTTTAAAATATTTAAGTGTTGAATTCAACAAAGAATTTTTTCTGATGAATTCAAGATTTTAGAGCGTGTAATGTATAATAGACTTTATTCTTTCTTAAATGTAACTAATATTTTTAACAATAAACAGTTTGGGTTTAAATCCGGTCATTCGACCGATCACGCAATAATTAATCTTGTACATAATATATTTAAAGCTTTTGATGAAAAAAAATTTACTTTTCGTGTCTTTATTGATCTAAGCAAAGCGTTTAATACCGTAGATCATAATGTTCTCCTATATAAACTTATAAACTACGGTATCATAAGTTCTAACTTTATTATAATAAAGTTAGAACTTATGATAAACGTAGATTTATATAAAGAATAGGAAACAATGCATTTTATATGGTTGTAAAAGAACAGATTTAATGACAATCAACTGCGGAAGTCACCCAAGAATCAATTCTATGACCGCTTTTATTTCTCATTTATATAAATGACTTGAGTAAATTTTCCAATACCTTAAATTCAATTTTATTTGCCGACGATACCAACGTATTTTATTCTAATAAAGATATTAATTTTTTATTTGCAACAGTGAACAAAGAGCTTGCAAAACTAACCCAATAGTTTATATCAAATAAATTGTCCATAAATATTAAAAAATCATAATTTACTTTCTTCCATCGTCTTCATGATAAAGACAACAAAAGAGAGCGTTTATGTTCAAAGTAGATAATAAAATGGCACCCATTTTATTTAACTCATTTTTTGAAAAAATAAGTCATTTATACCCAACAAGATTTTCAAATAACGATTACATTCAACCAAAAACATATTATTCTACGACTAAGTTTTCGATTGCAATCAGAGGACCTAATTTATGGAACACGCTATTGGATAACGAGTTAAAAAAATTTCTTCCCTTGATCAATTTAAAAATAAAATAAAAAATAAACTTTTGATAATTGACAACGAACGGGACTTCTTCTGAAACTTTTAAATAAGAGTAAACACTTGTTTTTTACTTGTTATTTACTTCATTTTTGATCATATTTATTTTTGATTTTAATCAAAATATTACATTGTGGTAACGGTAATATATTTTTTTGTTTTTAATATTCTGGTTTTGAAGGGGCTTGGCAATAAAACTAAATTTGTCTTCTTCTTGCCCCAGCCGTATATATACATGTTTTTCAAATCTAATTTTGTAAATATTTTCTTTATGGCAAAATACGTAGTAATAATAATAACAATAATAGTAATAATAATAATAACAACAATAATAATTAAAACAATAATAATAATAATAACAATAATAATAGTAACACTAATAGCAATACTAATAACAACAACAATAATAATAATAATAATAATAATAATAATAATAATAATAATAATAATAATAATAATAAATAAAAATAGCTAAAGTTTCACCAATATTTAAAGGTGGAGACTTACCTAATGTTAATAATTACCGCCCAATATCTGTTTTCTCTGTTTTCTCAAAAAATATAGAGAGAATATTTATAATAAAGATTTTAATCATCTTTCTCACAGTAATATCTTATACAAAAACCAATATGGATTTAAAAAAAAAACTCCACTGAACACGCTATACTCCAAATAACACAATATATTTCTGAATCATTTGAAAAATTCAAATTTACTTCAGGCATTTTTATTGACTTTTGTAAAACCTTCGATACGATTGTTCATAAAATTCTATTCAAAAAACTTAAATACTATGGAATCCTTGGAAATGTTTTGAAGCTATTAAAAAGTTATTTAAGCAATAGAAATCATCGAAATCAAAATTATTAGATGTAACGTATGGAGTTTCTCAACGGTCTGTTAGAGGAACTCCGCAGGTTAGATCTAACATGCGGAGTTCCTCTATTATTTCTCATTTACTTAAACGATCTTTATGAAGCATCTAATTTAATGACAATTATGTTTGCTGACGACATGAATTTTTTTTTTTTTTACCTCATGGTAACATAACGATACTATTTCAAAGTATGAACATAGAATTTATTAAAATTTCTGAATGGTTTATTCTAAATAAGTTTTCTCTTAATGTTGAAAAAATAAAATGGTCTCTTTTTCATCCATAATGCAAAAAACATCTTCTACAAAGTGAAAAGTATCGCCTGCTCTTTTTATAGATGACATGCAAATTAAAAGAGTAACGGGTACACATTTTTTAGGGGTTTTTATTGATGAAAA